>NC_068357.1:39824395-40185284 GCF_020536995.1 Dreissena polymorpha
AATGGTGAAACCAAATTGATTATGTGCAAGGTTTTCACTATTTAAACTCTTCCTGCTATCCGTGCAAGTCTTTTCTGCAGTGAGCACCTTTTACCCTACTTGTCTTTGTACTAATAAGCTTTATACAGTATTGTCACGCTGTTCACGTTTCCCATTTAAATGAGATGTATTTGCTAACACCCTAGGGTTATTTTTACGCAATCACTCCTTTTGTCATAACAATTAAATTTTGTAGCGTCTACTTTAATTTATGTCAGTATGTCACTGGCTTTATGGCCAGCTCACTGGTAAACACTTCGCACTCTAGCAAATAATTATAATCCAAAACGGGAGACAACCACAGCCGAATCTAGAATGATTTAAAATTAAACTCATGGATTAACCTTCCCTGGTGTGATATCCAAATGTGTCCAAATTGCTTTTGTCCAAATGACTTAGTAATTATGGAACCAATTTAAATTTTAAACGAAAATACCGCGTTCTGAAAGGTCATTTATTTGCACTTTTCTTTTGCTGATGTAATTCTAATCGAACTATTTATCTTGCAGCTAGTCGACTTGTCAAATTCATGACTCGTTGTGACTTACCTTGTTATGAAACTCTTCAGCTTAAAAGCACCATATTATTACTAAATGTCCAATGTATTGAACATACATATTGAGCACTACTATGCTGCAACCATCCGCTTTTTCATTTATCTCGTATGATGTTGTGTTGTTTATCAAAGCTCATTTTATTTTTCAACATCTCATTTTGCTTTCCAATTACCATTTTTCTAGTTTGTTATGCTTTTTTCTCAGTCCTGTCCAATTCATTTATTAAGGCTATGTCGCTGCCAACTTATCTTGTTCTACAGCCTGGTTGGTTTAAACCCCCTGTATTGTTAACATTACTACCCAATGGGTAATGACGTTACTCAATACAGAATGGCTGTTGGAATTTTTAATTCAAGTGTAAGGATTTGTCGTCATAAGTATACTATCAATTATGATTTTAATTATGTATTGATTACATTTTTGTTGAGTCTTCAAAGATTATCGCAGTTAACAACGTACAAATACCTAAATTCGTTGTTAGCATGTGCGATTATTGTTGTATGCGCTGATATTATTTGTTTTATTTTACTTCTGTCCGGTGATGTCGAACCTAATCCAGGCCCTTATAACGGTACCTTGGATCTACTTCACCTTAACATAAGATCGTTGCGCAACAAACTTGAATTTATCAAAGATAATTTACTTAATTTTGACATAATGTGTTTTACGGAAACCCATTTAACCGAGGTTATCACCGACGAGCAGATCTTAATTGATGATTTTTATCACGAATTATTTCGAAAGGATTTCACGAGTCATTCAAGCGGACTAATTGTTTATGTAAAACAATCATTATTATCGAGGCGTATTCTCGACCTCGAAAATCCCCGTTTACACACAGTTTGGCTAGAAGTTAAATTACATAATTTCAATACTCTGATTTGTTGCTTTTACCGGCCCGCCTAATTCTGATGTTACTTTTTGGAATGATTTTGAAATCATGATTGATAAAGCGCTTGATTTAAACAAGAACGTCATCATGCTTGGGGACATAAACGAAGACCAATTTAAACCCAATGCTCGCCTCTCTCAATCAGTTTCCCTGTATAATATGCACAACGTTATCGCTCAAGCGACAAGGGTCACCGCAAATACTGCTACACTAATTGATCCGATATTGATCTCGGATACCGTTTCATGCTTGAACAGTGAAGTAATAGTTATCCCTCAAACTGTTAGTGACCATCATGCTACTGCCATTCATGTTTCAATTCCTTTAATAAACAGCAAACCGATTCAACGAAACATTTGGTTGTATAAATATGCCGATTTCGATCGACTAAACAATCTTATTACAGGTACAAACTGGGAATTTATCCATGATTCTAATGTTAATGAAGCAACTGTTATGTTTACGAACAAACTTATCGAAATGATGAAACTTTGCATTCCAAACAAACTTGTCACAGTGCGCCCTAATGACAAACCATGGTATGATTCTTCTATTAGAACAATGGCTCGTAAACGAGATAGACAAAAACACATATCCATAGACAATCCTACTTCTGCTAACTGGAACAAATATAAACAATTTCGAAATAAGGTTAATAACATGATAAAACATGCGAAAGAACAGTTTTATTCGAACCTAGAAACATCTCTTGATGAACTAAATACTTCAAATCCAAAAAAATATTGGAAAACACTAAAGCAACTAATAAAAACAAATTCTCATCCGAATTCGATACCACCTTTACAGTCAACGGACTCTGACGGCAATCTTATTGTACATTTGTCAGATACCGACAAGTCAAACTGTTTAAACAGATACTTTGCCTCTATTGCGTCGTTGAATGACTCAACCGGTGTTCTTCCACAATTCTCAGATATCTCTAACGCAAAATTATATAACCTGTCCATATCAGAATCGGAAATTATAGATGTTATTAAATGCTTAATGACCAATAAAGCCGTCGGTGGTGACCTTATAAGTCACATTGTCCTTAAAAAAACGTGCAATTCTATTGCTAAGCCTTTGTGTATCCTCTTTAACAAATCACTTTACGAAAGTACATATCCTGCCCAATGGAAAGAAGCGATTGTAATGCCTCTATTTAAAAAGGGAGAACCGAATAATCCTTCCAACTACCGTCCTATCTCATTGTTAAGTTGCGTAGGCAAGCTGATGGAGAGGATAGTTTATAAACATTTATACAACCACCTTCTTGCTAACAAACTTATATACTCCAACCAGTCGGGCTTCTTAAAAGGTCACTCCACAGTCGCTCAATTAATCGACATTTTTGATCAAATAACGAAAGGTATTGATGAAAAGAAACTCACATGCATGGTTTTCTGTGATATTTCTAAAGCGTTCGACCGCGTCTGGCACACAGGACTACTCTTCAAACTTAAACAAAATGGATTTGATGGTAATTTACTTAATTGGATAAAAAGTTATCTAGGGAGTCGCACTCAAAAAGTCGTGGTTGGAGCATCAATATCTCAAACGTTAGAGCTTAATGCCGGTGTTCCACAGGGATCTGTTCTAGGCCCATTATTTTTTCTTGTCTATGTAAACGACATAGTCAAGCACCTTCAATGTACTGCCCGCCTTTTTGCCGATGACACTTCCCTCTCATGTACTACCTCAAATATATATAACATTGAAATTGTTCTGAACCGTGACCTACAAGTTATAAGTAACTGGGCAAAACAATGGCTTGTAGATTTTAATCCACATAAAACCGTGGCTATGTTGTTTTCATCACACCATGCTGTTCCCCAACCACATGTTTTATTTAATAATGTACCGGTCAATTTTGTAGAAAACCACAAACACCTCGGTCTTACACTCAGTTCAAACGGCAAATGGCACGAGCATATCACTAATATAGTAAAATCGTCATCGAAAATACTTGGAATTATGCGAAAAATTAAATACACGGTCTCAAGAAAAACATTAAATCAAATTTATATTTCCCACCTACGACCACTACTTGAGTATGCATGTGTCGTTTGGGACGGATGTGCTCTTTACGAAAAAGAAATGTTAAATAAAATACAAAATGAAGCGGCAAGAATAGTCACAGGTCTCACAAAATCTGTTTCTTTGTCTAACTTGTATTCAGAAATCAACTGGCATAGTTTAGCCGAGCGTAGGAAGTATCTAAAACTTATACATATGTACAAAATTCACAATGGTTTATGTCCAGACTACTTACAAAATTTACTACCAGCAACTGTCTATCAACAATCTGCTAGGAACCTGAGGAACGCAAATGATTATGTAATCGTTACTAGAAGGACGGAACTTTACTCACGCTCATTTATCCCGTCGGCTATCGATCTATGGAACAACTTACCTCGCGACATAAGACTGTTAGATTCTCTATCAAGATTCAAAATTAAATTGAAACAATTATTTCTCCCAAATGTCGAAACTCCTTTATATTTTCATACTGGTGATAGAAAATCGTCCATTTTACATGCTCGACTAAGGAATAACTGTAGCGATTTGAAATTGCACTTGTTCATCAATCACTTAGAACCTTCACCTTTATGCGTATGTGGAGAAGTTGAATCAGTGTATCATTTCTTTTTTATTTGTCCACGCTTTTCTGAACAACGTACTACTCTTTTTGAAACCCTACACGCAATTGAACAAATAAATTGCAATACAATGCTTTTTGGTAATGACATGTTAGATAATGACACCAACTGCTTCATATTTAAAAATGTTCAGATATTTATTAAGACGACAAAGCGTTTTTCATAATGTTGTTGTAGCGCATAGTTATGTTTATTCTTCTGGACAGGACTTCACAATCTCAAGGTTGTACTGTATGTTTTATTTCCAATGCTTTACAAACCATGATTTTCTTTTGTATTTTACTTGCACACTTGTATTTTGCTCTCTTAATACAAATGTAATCTTGACCATGTAACTTACAGCTTTACAAAATCACGCTATCGTCACGAATATATGCAATGTAAATAACACAACAGGGAAAGACCACCAATAATGTTGTTAGAACTTTAGGTCCTACCCTTTTTTTCAAAACAGTTGTATTTCTATATATGTTCTGTAGTTGTGTAACTATTTTGGAAATAAAATATGTTTAAATCAGAAATGTTACCTAGTTATAACACCGCAAGCCAGCCTTTATGTTTTCTCTCAGATCTAAGGGAGAGTAGTGCGGATATATTACGAACGTAATCTTAAGCCGTGCAATCCCTTGCACGACGGTTACATTACATGCACCGTGAGATATGAGAGAGAGGAACGACAACTCTTCATGGAGATTGGCCGTGCTACTGAAACAGATTACTTATGAAAAGCGTAAATTTAGTTTTTACGAACCGTCCTTTTTGATCATCGCAAATCAGGTTATGTATAAACAATTGTTAAAATGCCCGATTGGACACTATTTGATCGCATTTGCGATCAGTGCATGGGCTTATTTTACACAGAATTCATGAAGTCACTCTTCAAATAAGTGTTTTAAGAAGGGATCCATGCTTAAGTGTTTTAATATAAAAAAAAGTAGCTTGATTTTTTAAGAGGTACAGATAATGTAGATATTGAGATTCCAGGTTTTGATTGAGGTTGTGACATAAGAAGGTGTGTGTGCTGACAGGGTTAGAGCGGCTGGCAAAGGGGATATCGGTTTTCAGCATAGCAAATCAATGGCAGGCAGTGAGGATCGTTTTAGCGTGGGTATCAACGTATGATATTTATAGTATGTAATTCACGTTTCTTACTTTAACACCAAATAGTTTGGTTGATCGTATAGATCATAGCACATTATTGATTCAATGTGATACTCATCTTGTTATTTAATTCATTGAGGGATGCTAATTACTTTAGGTCAGATTTTATTCAAATGAATGCATTTGCAATTTCAAATACCAAATGTACATAAACACAATGTTAAATGTAAGATTACAAAAAGTATGTTTGATTGCAAAGGAGGGAACAAATATGATAATCGGTTAAGATGTCGTATAAGTCAAAATTTGCTCGCATTTTATCGTGAGCGATAATACTGTTAAAAAATATTTTTTTTTTCTACAAAGTTCATCATGCATAGTATCCAGTGCTAGTCGTTTGTCTAACAAGCCAAAAAGAAAGATCGTATTAGAATATACTAAATTCTTATAGATTGGCGATCGTTTAATAACCGATTGCTACAAAAATGTAATCAAATCCGTGTGCACAGATACTAATTAAGATACAGTTTATGCTGCATAGATAACTTCATCGACATCTTCTATTTGGGACGTCGCGATCTGTCTGGCAGGTCTTCTACGAACTGTTGTTGTTAGAGGGTTTATTACCTTTCCGTGCTCGGGCTCTCCAAGACAACGTATCAGTCGCGCGACCAGACGTGTATGCCTTTCTTTGTAATTCAGCTCCTTGTGGACCCTTTGAAGCGCTCGAATTATTTTCCCATACCTATCACGCGGGATCTCATAGCCATCGTTAATAAGGATAATTTTTCTTGAAGCATCAGCTTTGAATTTTTCCCACATGATGTCGAATTCAAATTTTGAATTGTAATCTTTTCCGTATTGGGGTGTAAGCATTACAACATAGTTTCGGCATTGGCTCACTAGGTCCGTCACTTGCATGTCTCTTTCCTCTTCGTTCCGGATATCACTCCACGGAACTTTAACTGAGTAGTTTTCCGCCTCCAATGCTGGGCGTATATATTTAAGCACAACAGTCAATGTCTCGTCATCGTTGTCCGCAACAGATACGAATACGTCGATCAAACCATCTTTTTTTTCCCGTGTAATACATTTGCGATATAGAAGAAACATTTCATATCGAAAGCAGTACTGTAATAATGACAAAAGTATTAACATCGCTACAAGACCACAAAGTGGAATAATGATAGGGTAAAGTGAAATAACATTGACAGTGCATTCCAAAGACTGAGCTGTCACATCTTCGGCTCGAATTTTTCCACGTGAGTCTGTTAGACACCATAGACGATTATATGCCTTGTTATTTCGAATCCAGTCGCCTATCCACAAATTTTGGCATGAACACGATACAGCCGTGTCACCAAATGTAATCAGGTTTGGGTCTTTTCGTGCGAAGTCCTCGCGGAGAAAATCCAGTCTTTGATCTTGAATGTTTAACTCCGCTTCAAGGTCCATTATCGTCGTTGGACTAATATGCTGGATGGAATTTCCTTTTGCATCGACACTTATCAAACGGGAGATGTAATCTCTATCTGGAATTTCCGTAATTTTGTTGTTTGCTATATGGAGCTCGATCTTATTATTATCCCAGTATCCCCATGGCATGTGCTCTGGAAAATCAGTCAAACCTTTATCAGAACAGTTTACTATTATCCTCTCTTTAGCAGGAATATCAATGCAAGTGCAAAGCGATGGACATACCTCAAGTTGACATGTTAATAGTTCATAACGTTTGTTTTTGGTCAATGAATACAAATCAAATCCTTTCATCGATTCCGGTTGTAGGCATGTAAAGTTCTCTATCAAAACCATATGACTCCGAAACTGACCCCAAAAAACGGGAGCTATATCATATGCAAAGAATGGGTAGAGCTTACAGTCGCAACTAACATAGCTGTTGTCTACTTCAATTGTCCCTATAACGTACTTTGTGAATTCTTTAAATGAAACCCCGTAACTTGTTAAATTAGGAAGACTTTGTATACCGCAATTTTCCAGTCGAATACGCCCTGGGCCGTACGAAACGTTTTGGTGGAATGAAAAATTCAGCTGATTCGTGATTTCTTTAATATACCCGTTGGAATAATCGATGGCACAAAAGTTTCCTGGTCGAAAGATATTTGTAACATCAACTTCATCAAAGTTGTTGAACAATAATTCGATCGTAATTATATTGTTAGCGCCTATGTTAAAAAGGTTTGGTGGTAGCCTTTCTAGTCCTTTATTGTTGGACAGCGTCAAAATTCTTAAATCCCTCATTAATTGAAATGTGTCGTTTTTTATTTCATATAGTAAGTTGTTATCTAAATGTAGTGAATCGAGTTTCTGCATACACTTAATCTTGTTAATATCCCGCAGTTTATTATTCCGAAAGTCAATTTTAACAACTTTTTCGGAAAATTCACATAGATTCTGCGGTAGTTGGGCCAAACCTTCATTTTGATAATTGATCTCATATATCGTTGTATTTTGTACCACAAGAAGTTGACGGGTGCCAAGCAAGTCAATTTTCTCTACCGCCAGCTCGCTTATCGTTTTTCCGCATGCTACGCCGGCATTTTGTTTGGCGACTTCCCAGCAAGGCGATGCATAGCACAAACAACATCCCTGTGTAAAACAATAGTCGGGACACATTAATTCGCGTCGTTCATCCAAATTCCAAGTTGTAAAACTGCATTGAACCACGATTATCGCACACTTGACCGTTAACAATAGTTTCAAAAATGCGTTCATTGTGAGTTTGTATTCTTTAATAGGATAACGTTTAAAGTTGTTTCGTTAAGTCGAACCAATAATCGGAACACTTTTTGTTAATCTCTAACTATGTGCTCGCACTACCGAGGCCTTTTATACTGTCTTTCTGTGTTATCTTGAATGACATATAGGTGTTTTTTTTATGAAAATCTTCCATTAAAATCGACCAGGACACTGATAATTTCAGTATTGGGAATATAATTATAAACAACTTCCTTTCATCGAAATCGACAAAAGAAAAACGTAATCGTACAGCACAAAAGCCGATTAGCGCTAAATAGACTTTTGAAATGTTTACTGATGGACTCGATCTTCTTTGTTGTTACTATGTATGAGATATCCCATTGGTTGCTCGTCGACACTTTATACAAATGCTAAACCAGTTCAACGTTGATTAATTTACATTGACATATAGGCATACCGCTAGGGCAATTGAATGTGTCCCGCCACAAGCCTGATGGTGTTGTTTTAGCGTCAAATAAACCATCTCTTCCTCACGTCATTAAGTGCTTTATTAGCCTATCTGTATGGGCCTCTAACTCAATCTTATCGGCAACGTGTTTTCTTCAGTCGATCTTTGTGGGACCTTTTTGCTGATGATCGTTCATCCAAACAACGTTGCAGATCAGGATTGATCAATGGCCTGCAAAAAGGTTCAATTTGATACATTCTCTAAGTAAGAGACACAAAGCAACCCTTAAAAAGAACCCCATCCCTTCACTTAAAAAATATTTAGAGAACAGTCTAGCTTATATATTATTAACTATACGATTTATTGCTTTTCTTTTCATTGCTTTGCAATTTGCAGCAAATTTTGTCCGTCAAAAAATTATTTGCTTAGCTAAACGATATTTTCAATAACTTAATTAATACATATCTGCTGAGCTTAACAAACTGAGTTTTGAAAATACGAAATTTGTTATGACTGTTTCAATAGGCTTTGATCGATTAACAATACTTGGCAAACGAGATAATTGGTTTATTAGGAAACCACCTGAAAGGTTCATTCAACTTTTTTTTTGCTTTCTGAAACTGAAAGCAATTATAATTAAATAGCTTTTTCCCCAACAGTTTCCATTTGCAAATAATCTTATTTTAAAGGGACGTTCGCTTATAAAATGCAATTCTAACTTTATGTCAAAACTTGACAAATTTAAAAACTGTAGCAACTAGAACTATATATTATCAAGAAGAAAACCAATCTGCATATGAGATCAATCATACTATCTGTACGAGTTATTTATTTATTGTCATTTACCAATTTCTTACTAGAAGACACAACGAAATAAATCTTAAAAAAACACAAATGTGTAGAATTTGGGACACGCATTGGAAAAATCGTTGCCAAGTGATGGTAATTTTAATCGGTTTTATGTGCATAACCGCGTGTCTTTTACTAAAAACATCTAGAAACATTAGTCGTGTTCTGAGAAAACTGGGCACAATGCATGTGCGTAAAGTGTCGTCTCAGATTAGCCTGTGCAGTAAGCACAGGCTTACCAGGGACGACACTTTCCGCGTTTATGGCATTTTTCGTTTAAATGAAGTCTCTTCTTAGCATAAATCCAATTTAGGCGGAAAGTTTCGACCCTGATTAGCCTGTGCGGTCTGCACATGCTAATCTGGGACGACACTTTACGCACATGCATTATGCCCAGTTTTCTCGGAACAAGGCTCATATAAACTTATAGTTTAATTTTCAAATCATCGTCAATAAGAAGCCGTATTGATGGATTGAAAAAAACGCCATTCGAAATAGGTGTGTTTTACATGTTTAAATAAAAGTCAGTTATTTTTTAAATAAATATGACATATATACAAACAACAAAATAAAGTAATGACTGTGAGTAAGATGTAAACAAAAATTCTGCCCGAGGGGGTTTACACCATTGGTAAAAAGAAAAGCACCTGATTCACTCTACAAGTTATCATATTAATCACTTGCTGAACTATGTCTACTAGTTATGTTTATGTTATTTCCCCCATTCATAAAGATTATAATGTAGTTTATTTTGAGATTATGTGAAAATTTGACAAGGTCAGTTGAACAAATTTTGAAATTTTATTTGTGATCAGAATAAGATGAAACATCCCGGCTGAAAACAGTGTGAGACCCATTCCTCATTTTGGATAGATATAGATTTTACCATACATGCTTGGTTGCAGGTTTATCCTTCTCTGACCTGACATAGGGAACATTTTCTTTGATGAGAGACGACTAAAATTGACATACAGTCCGATAAAAAATCACCACGATCTGGTGAATATGCGGCGTCAATTTCTTGATTTTTTCCTCGACTCTTGATATATTTTGTGAATACGTCTACAATCTAAAATGTTAGTTCGGCTTTGTGCGTTAAATGACGTACTAAGTCACCTGCAAGACGTCTTGCGAGCTCTGCGTCTTGCTTAGCTGTGTAACAGTTATGAAAGGTTGCAGGCACTCCTATCATTGTAACGTTGACTTAAAAATATTCGGTATCTGTTAATGTTTACATCATATACTGCTCATTCAAATGTCCGTGAATGTCTGACTATAAACCGTGAAGCTACCCCTTTAACATTTAACATGATACCAAGAATACCTTATTCATAAGGACTTCGTCAAGCGTGGTTGGTGAATCGCTCACCAATAGAGTGTATGGAACGGATAATATGTTTTCAATGTTATGTTAATAAGTTAGCTACCTTTTATATACTTTAAGCTCATTATGACATGACAAATAGGTTGAAAATAAAAATAAAAACTCTAACAATTCAAATACTACTTGTAGTAGTAGTAGTAGTAGTAGTAGCAGTAGTAGTAGTAGTAGTAGTAGTAGTAGTAGTAGTAGTAGTAGTAGTAGTAGTAGTAGTACATGTAGTAGTAGTAGTAGTTGTGGTAGTAGTAGTAGTAGTAGTAGTAGTAGTAGTAGTAGTAGTAGTAGTAGTAGTAGTAGTAGTAGTAGTAGTAGTAGTAGTAGTAGTAGTAGTAGTAGTAGTAGTAGTAGTAGTAGTAGTAGTTGTTGTTGTTATAGTAGTAGTAGTAGTAGTAGTAGTCGTCGTAGTAGTAGTAGTAGTAGTAGTGGTAGAGTAGTAGTAGTAGTAGTAGTAGTAGTAGTAGTAGTAGTAGTAGTAGTAGTAGTAGTAGTAGTAGTAGTAGTAGTAGTAGTAGTAGTAGTAGTAGTAATAGTAGTGGTGGTAGTGGTAGTAGTAGTAGTAGTAGTAGTAGTAGTAGTAGTAGTAGTAGTAGTAGTAGTAGTAGTAGTAGTAGTAGTAGTCGTAGTAGTAGTCGTAGTAGTAGTAGTAGTAGTAGTAGTAGTAGTAGTAGTAGTCGTAGTAGTCGTAGTCGTAGTCGTAGTAGTCGTCGTCGTCGTAGTCGTAGTCGTAGTCGTCGTGGTGGTCGTGGTCGTGGTGGTGGTGGTGGTGGTGGTGGTGCTGGTGGTGGTTGTGCTGGTGGTGGTGGTTGTGGTGTGTGGTGGTGGTGGTGGTGGTGGTGGTGGTGGTGGTGGTGGTGGTGGTGGTGGTGGTGGCGGCGGCGGTGGCGGTAGTAGTAGTAGTAGTAGTAGTAGTAGTAGTAGTAGTAGTAGTAGTAGTAGTAGTAGTAGTAGTAGTAGTAGTAGTAGTAATAGTAGTAGTAGTAGTAGTAGTAGTAGTAGTAGTAGTAGTAGTAGTAGTAGTAGTAGTAGTAGTAGTAGTAGTAGTAGTAATACTAGAGCACTAGAGCTACAATTAAGTCTTGAAGGTGTTATCAATACATTTACGCCCATATGAAATAAAAACGTAGATACAACGAAAAAGATAATCTTAATTTGAATGCAACTTTTTGTTTTACTTGGATGGGATAAATGTTTGATCGTTTAGTACTGTCTCCATATTAACATAAGTTTATCGATTGTTTTCGTTACATCGTAGTCCCCAAGTCAACATTGAGCGAAGAGCGTTAGATATACCCGGTTATCCTAATAAAGAGGACACACTGACTAATTATGTAAGCTACATATTAGCAAATGAGAAACATGGTAAATAATATGAAAAGCATGCTAACGAGATTTTTTCAATGCACTTGAAATAAGTGCAAATCGTTTAATCGTCATCATCATCATCTTCTTCTTCATCATCATCTTCATCATCATCACCATCACCATCATCATCATCATCATCATCATCGTTTGTGTTTTCTTCATTGTCTATATTATGTGTATTTATATCAGTTTGTTTTTATTGTGGTAACTTCATCATCTTCATAATTTTTAGTTTTAGTGACTGTATCAAGTTTTAATAATTTCCTCCCTCTGGAGATCCAATTTATAGAGCATACATTTTTGTATTTGACGATATGTGTCACAGGTAAGACAAAGGTCTCAGTGTTCAAGGTCAAGGTCACATTCTGGGTAAAAGTGATACACATTTGCTAATGAAAATGCTTTTCTTTGTTAGGATATTACCATACATCAAGGGATTTTCAATGCCCATATGATATTGTTTATCGTTATCAGGCAGTGAGGCACATGCGAACCCCATGTCCATCGTTATCGGGCAGTGAGGCACATGCGAAACCCATGTCCCTATGGCCAAGGTTAACGTTACACAAATTGCGTTGCACGCGCATTTTAATACCAGAGTCATCATCATTTCTTCCTCAAACTATCTTTTTTAAGCTTTTTTCGGGTAGACGAACTTAAAACTTGGTGGCAAATATTTAAACAGAGAGCTGAATGAGGCACAACATTTGTCATAACACACTATCGTTAAATAATCCTGTGTTAAACTATATCAAGCCTGCCACTCGCAGAATTGGAGACACATTAGATCTCAACTTTCTTAGTTTAGTTTTTATTGAACTTAGTTATGTTTGCATGTTGTAAAATTTCAGGGCTACAACTGAGAAAGTATTAAGGACTTTTAAATAAGAAAATTCTTATAAGAAGCAATTTTGTCAGAATGTGTTCAATCTAAATGATTTATGAAAACTGCTTGGTATTATAATGTAAGTCCATGTTGAAACAGCTATGATTATAACGAATATAGAGCAGTATTATATTCGTAACAAGTAGCAAATCTTGTTAAAACTTGACTGCTTACTACTTGGATATCATAAGGCAGTTCTGTGCCACCATGCTTGATATTTAGTTGGGTCAAAGTTCGGGAATTGGCACATACAATACATTTTATTGTTTCTTTAATATAAATATAAAAAAAAATGTATTCCCTATTAACCATCAAGTTATATATTAGTTATGTTGCATATGTAAATAACCATACTAAAAATCTGCCCTCATGGGAGTGGACGAGGTCAGACAAAACCAGACT
This sequence comes from Dreissena polymorpha, assembly GCF_020536995.1. Classification (NCBI taxonomy): domain Eukaryota; kingdom Metazoa; phylum Mollusca; class Bivalvia; order Myida; family Dreissenidae; genus Dreissena; species Dreissena polymorpha. Next base: position 39,837,691 of record NC_068357.1, read on the forward strand.
AAACTCACAATGGAACGAAATCCTCGTGCGAGATTTATGATTCTGAACATAACAAGCTATGGGTGAAACACACTAGTCTGTGTCATTAGCATCCCAGTGGACACAGCTATGTCAAGGTAGGTGTTAAAACGATATATGTTGTGCATGCATTTATTTGTGGTGATACACTTTGAATCGTGTCAAAAATATTTGTTCGAATACGAAATTGAAACATTCGTATTAATCAGACATATCTTTATGAAGATTTTCCTTAGTTATATTTGTGCTTTTTGTGAATCTGGACTTCAAATGGGTTTTCGCTCGATTTTTCGAAGAAAATGTGAGCTATTCTACTCACCTTTGCCTCGGCGTCGGTGTGGGGCTGGTGCTGAGCTAGGTTAAAGATTTTCGGTAAACAAGATTTTTACAAATGCGGGATTTTATTCAAACTAACAACATGTATTACCAAACTAAAATGATTCCATAGACCAAGTTTAGAAACTAAAGTTGTAAATAAGTAATAATGAAAGGCTTGTTATTACTTAAGGTTCATGGGAGGGTTAAAATTCATTAAAACTTCACTTTGGTTTTTCTTCAATATGGTCAAACTATATATCATTTTAAAGCTAAAGACGGATAGAATAACATAAACACATTTTTGACATTCAATATTTGTGTGCTTTATTCATATTTTGGTTTAAAACCGATACATTTTTACACTAATTAACAAAATCTCAATCTAAAGTTAGTAAGAATATGCACTACCTTAAGGTTCATGGGGGGGATAAAATTAATTAAAAATTCGCTTTGGTTTTTCTTCATTCAATGTGGTACAATATGGTCAAACTATATATCATTTTAAAGCTAAAGACGGATAGAATAACATAAACACATTTTTGACATTCAATATTTGTGTGCTTTATTCATATTTTGGTTTAAAACCAATACATTTTTACACTAATTAACAAAATCTCAATCTAAAGTTAGGAAGGATATGCACTACCTTAAGTTGAATGAATACAAAGCTATATACATATACAAGGTCAAGTTAGCAACATTTCACAGAAAATTATTGTCATAAAACAACAAATGAGTTTTTATTCAACTGCCTTTTTTGGATAAATTTCCTAAATAAAGTTCTAAAAATAACTAAAACGTAACTACTTTTTAAAAATCCAGGTATGGTGGATAGTAAGAGTCACAATTCTTTTTCAAAGGCTTAACAATTTTGTTATTTACCTCTCAAACAAATTGCAAATTTAAACCATCTAAAATTGAAATAGATTGCAGACGACATATAAAATTGTAAAGAATTATAAAGAAATTGGCAAACCGATTGATTTTATATTTCGATTACTTCTACCCATTTTGAAAGCGTGGCCCTCGCTGTGCTCCGTAGAAAAACGTGCAAAACAAATCGGTCGAAACCACGTGCAGTAGTGAGAAAACCGGGTATGTGTATACACATACCTGAGAAAACACAAACATATTTTGACAGTTGGTTCGCAACTAGTAAAACAACTATTAACATTAATCAGCAAGAGATCGCACTCAATAACAGAAATGACCACGTAGAGATATCATCACTTACCCTATTTCAAATATTTTCCAGCTGAAAATTGTCCCCCACACGTCTTTTTTTAGTTTATTTGTATTGTTTTTTCTGGAGCCGAAGTGCATCTCACAGAATATCCATCTAACTTCCGTTGTTTTCACTTTCGTTATTAAAAACTTTGTTTAAAACAATTATTTCTCCTTTTAGATTGTTAAAGCGATGTGTTATTATATATTATCAATAGAATAGTATACCGTGATGAATTTAACGGAGTTACGTATCGATCTTTCTGTCAGTCTGTAAGCGTACTATTTTATGCTAAATAATATAAGTACATGTGAATCGACAACAATTGTAAACATTGGTGAAATGCTAATGACATAGTTAATTTTTTTTGAGTGTTTATGAGGTCTGATTGTGCAGTTTGCAAACATCAACGAAAAGATTACAATCCAATGCATTTGTCATCGTCAACCGTTTGGAATGTCAATTAGGCGATGAGTGAGTTTTTAGCATTTTTCCTTCTATTTTATTAATTTAAAAATGGCTGCCCCCATGGTGATGAAATGACATGTGTTTTGATATTTCTAGATATGTAAACTTGTTTTACTATTTAAGCGTAACTTGCCCTCATCAATGTAGATATTATTCACTAGTTATATAATTTTCCGCCGAACTAAGTTGAATAAACATGATTCAGATTTTTGAAAATAATGTATATTTTTTGTGTTAAAATCGCTTTGTATTTTGATTGATTTTGTCGATGGTATGATACGTTGATGTACAAAATTGGTAGCAGTTTGAAGGAAAAACATCCTTTAAAGCATATATGTATACATTTTCAATGTGGCACTCTTCCTTTAGTCAAATTAGAGTTCAATGCTAGGGGTCCCACATTTTTCAAAATGAAGCCTCTACATGAACCTTTACATTGTTTCATATACGCTATATAGACAGATAATATTTAATCAAATTAAGATCTTTTTATCAAACGTCATATGCAGATACCGTGTTCCAAGACCCCATGCCACCCTCCGTTGGGATTGCGTATGAGGTGCTCCATTGAGATTGCGTATGACGTGCTCCATTGAGATTGCGTATGAGGTGCCACATTAAGATTGTGTATGAGGTGCTCCATTGAGATTGCGTATGATGTGCTCCATTGAGATTGCGTATGAGGTGCTCCATTGAGATTGCGTATGATGTTCTCCATTTAGATTGTGTATGAGGTGCTCAATTGAGATTGTGTATGAGGTGCTCCAATGAGATTGTGTATGAGGTGCTCCATTGAGATTGTGTATGAGGTGCTCCATTGAGATTGTGTATGTTGTGCTCCATTGAGATTGTGTATGAGGTGCTCCATTGAGATTGTGTATGAGGTGCCCATTTAGATTGTGTATGAGGTGCTCCATTGAGATTGTGTATGTTGTGCTCCATTGAGATTGTGTATGAGGTGCTCCATTGAGATTGTGTATGTTGTGCTCCATTGAGATTGTGTATGAGTAGCTCCATTGAGATTGTGTATGTTGTGCTCCATTGAGATTGTGTACGAGGTGCTCCATTGAGATTGTGTATGAGGTGCCCATTGAGATTGCGTATGAGGTGCTCCATTGAGATTGTACACTTCAACACCGTTATTTCGAACACCGATAATCCGAAATCACCGTTATTTCGAAGTATTTTTCGGGTTCCGATTGTGGTTCTTCTTTGTTCAATGTAAAATTTCATTGTTAATCCGAACTTCGTTAAACCGAAGAAATCGTTAATTCGAAGTGATTATGTCGGTCCCAACACTATAATTCGCACCTTATTATCAATCTTTAATTCGAAGTCAAAACTGCAAAACACTGAGCGTAATTTCACACCTATGTCGTCTGCGCGTTGTGCGTCAAAGCCGATAATTACACCTTTGTCGCCAGCGCGTAGCATGTTAATTTTATAATGTCGTCAAAAGCCGACGACGAGGCCGACAACACATGAATGAACATGATATCTAATCAACGTGTGACCACATGCATCAACAACGTAAGGCAGTTCTGCGAGCAAAACACGGGCGAAAGCCAATTCAATTTCCTTGACAAATTGGAGAAATATGTTACACGCGTCCAGTTTAGTGCTGCTAACGCCGGTGTTCAGAAAGACATCGCGTCTTATAAAAAAAAAGTGAATTCATTTCCGAAAATGTATTCATATTTATTTACATGTATGATGCGCTATGCATTATATTTTATATGTTCTGTAATTAGAGAAAAATAAAAAGAAGAAAAAGAATCGTTTTATTCCTCCGTTTGTTACAAGTAGAAATCTATTGCTATCTGACTAGTTTACGTTTTTAAGTAAAACAATTATTAAAAGTACAGTGTGATCGAACCATGCAAATTCCACAATGTTGTATTTTTTAAGGATCAAAGAAGTCGTCTGTCAAATGTTTATTTCGAATTATCGTTAATCCGAAGTTTTTTTAACGGTCCTGACGACTTCGAAATAACGATGTTGAAGTGTATATGAGGTGCCCATTGAGATTGCGTATGAGGTGCCCATTGAGATTGTGTATGAGGCGCCCCGTTGAGATTGCGTATGAGGTGCCCATTGCGATTGTGTATGAGGTGCCCATTGAGATTGTGTATGAAGTGCTCCGCTGAGATTGCATATGAAGTGCTGCATTGAGATTGTGTATGAGGTGCTCCATTGAGATTGTGTATGAGGTGCTCCATTGAGATTGTGTACGAGATGCTCCATTGAGATTGTATATGAGGTGCCCATTGAGATTGCGTATGAGGTGCCCATTGAGATTGTGTATGAGGCGCCCCGTTGAGATTGCGTATGAGGTGCCCATTGCGATTGTGTATGAGGTGCCCATTGAGATTGTGTATGAAGTGCTCCGCTGAGATTGCATATGAAGTGCTGCATTGAGATTGTGTATGAGGTGCTCCATTGAGATTGTGTATGAGGTGCTCCATTGAGATTGTGTACGAGGTGCTCCATTCAGATTGTATATGAGGTGCCCATTGAGATTGTGTATGAGGTGCCCATTGAGATTGTGTATGAGGTGCCCCGTTGAGATTGCGTATGAGGTGCCCATTGAGATTGTGTATGAGGTGCCCATTGAGATTGCGTATGAAGTGCTCCGTTGAGATTGCATATGAGGTGCTGCATTGAGATTGTGTATGAGGTGCTCCATTGATATTGTGTATGAGGTTCTCCATTGATATTGCGTAAGAGGTGCTCCATTGAGATTGTGTATGGTGTGCTCCGTTGAGATTGTGTATGAGGTACTGTATTGAGACTGGGTATGAGGTGCTCCATTGAGATTGTGTATGAGGTGCTCCATTGCGATTGCGTATGAGGTGCTCAATTGAGATTGTTTATGAGGTGCTCCATTGCGATTGCGAATGATGTGCTCCATTGAGATTGTGTATAAGGTGCTCCATTGAGATTGTGTACGAGGTGCTCCATTTAGATTGTGTATGAGGTGCTCCGTTGAGATTGCGTATGAGGTGCTGCATTGAGATTGCGTATGAGGTGCTCCGTTGGGATAGCGTATGAGGTGCTCCATTGAGATTGTGTATGAGGTGCTCCGTTGGGATTGCGTATGATGTGCTGCATTGAGATTGTGTATGAGGTGCTGCGTTGAGATTGTGTATAAGGTGCTCCATTGAGATTGCGTATGAAGTGCTCCGTTGAGATTGCATATGAGGTGCTGCATTGAGATTGTGTATGAGGTGCTCCATTGAGATTGTGTATGAGGTGCTCCATTGAGATTGCGTAAGAGGTGCTCCATTAAGATTGTGTATGGTATGCTCCGTTGAGATTGTGTATGAGGTGCTCCATTGAGATTGCGTATGAGGTGCTCCATTGAGATTGCGTATGAGGTGCTCCATTGAGATTGCGTATGAGGTGCTCCATTGAGATTGCGTATGATGTGCTCCATTGAAATTGTGTATGATGTGCTCCATTGAGATTGCGTATGAGGTGCTCCATTGAGATTGCATATGAGATGTTCCATTGAGATTGCGTATGAGGTGCTCCATTGAGATTGCGTATGAGGTGCTCCGTTGGGATAGCGTATGAGGTGCTCCATTGAGATTGTGTATGAGGTGCTCCGTTGGAATTGCGTATGAGGTGCTGCATTGAGATTGTGTATGAGGTGCTGCATTGAGATTGCGTATGAGGTGCTCCGTTGAGATTGCGTATGAGGTGCTCCATTGAGATTGTGTATAAGGTGCTCCATTGAGATTGCGTATGAAGTGCTCCGTTGAGATTGCATATGAGGTGCTGCATTTAGATTGTGTATGAGGTGCTCCATTGAGATTGTGTATGAGGTGCTCCATTGAGATTGCGTAAGAGCTGCTCAATTAAGATTGTGTATGGTGTGCTCCGTTGAGATTGTGTATGAGGTGCTGCATTGAGATTGTGTATGAGGTGCTCCATTGAGATTGCGTATGAGGTGCTCTATTGCGATTGCGTATGAGGTGCTCCATTGAGATTGCGTATGAGGTGCTCCATTGAGATTGCGTATGATGTGCTCCATTGAAATTGTGTATGATGTGCTCCATTGAGATTGCGTATGAGGTGCTCCATTGAGATTGCGTATGAGGTGCTCCATTGAGATTGCGTATGAGGTGCTCCATTGAGATTGCGTATGAGATGGCTCCGGTCAAGGTCACGTTTACTTAAAATGGTATTTAGTGATTCCACTTTATTTGTTAATTACAAAGCGGGCCATTGTGATGAAACTTCATACTTAATACCTTGTATCCAAATCCTTGGATTAAATATTTCATACACAGTGAATGGTTTCAAATTCAATATTAAGTTTTAGTAAATATAAATCAATAACTCGACAAGGATTTTTTCCCAAAATGTTTTATTTCAATACTGCATATACGTACATATAAAGTATGGCATACAGTATAATTATGTAATTAAATCAGCGATGAAGAAAGTTGTATTAGCTACACATATTGTGTTAAATAAATAATAAAAATAAATATCAAGTACATGTTCACTTGCTTGAAATTCGAAAAAATGAAAATAAGAAAAAAATAAGACAGTTAAAAAAATAATAAATGAAAATGACATTTCCAGCATGTATACACAGTAAAACTATGTATTAATTGCACTAACATATGGACGTGGCATATAAAGACATTTTCATTTTAGTAACGGTTCGGTATATTAAGTAGTATTTCTAACAAGTTATAAAGACTACAACAATAAGAAATGAAAAAGATGCATATACATCACATATTAAGGTATCTACACAATCAACTCAATGGCATATTTTGTAAGAGGTTGCAAAAATATAACAATCATCAAATTTAAATATTAAGTTGTGAGACAAGGAATTTAGATATCGATAATGAAACGAGACACGATTTCCTCGTTTTGGTTGCATACACGCCATTTGAGATTGCACGTGGGGGTGAATGTCACGGTTACTAAAAATAGATATACATGTTTTACGCTAAAAACTCGATAACATTTTTAGGTATTGAAAGAACGTGAATACACAAATGCTTGATATACAGACCCAGCATGGAGCTGAATATGCTGTATGTTGGATCTAGGTAAAGTTCACTGTTACAAGATATTAAAGAATTGCTGTATATAAACCTTTAAAAACAGAGCAATCATAATGAAACGTGTTATCATATATTTGCTATATCCAAAGAATGCACCCGGGGTAGGTGTGATTAAGGTTAATGTCTTTGTAACTAAATATATAAACATATCGCGAACGCGAGATTGATTTCGAGCTGCCTGAAGCCAATCCCACGTTCGTTGGTAAATGTTCGGATATCGTCTCGGGAAATTCACATGGAATATATTATCACACACAAATAATAATCAAAGCGCTGTAGGCGCTGAAGGCCTGGGGCAAGATTTAGTGTGCCTGGGAAGAAGTATTGTCCGAATTTCTCCCTTTGTCCGAATTTATACGGATTGACCCTAGCTGTTGAGTGCAGCAGCTCAGAGACGGTAAGAAAAGAAAATGTTTGTGTATATACTACAGTGTACATAGACGGTGGAGGACTTCACGACACTGGTGGTGGGAACGTAGTTGCAATTATTCAACTCTAAGCTTTATAGCCCAATGGGCTGCTTCGAGTTGCAATGCGCTCACTCTTGTCCATGGGTGCAAAATGTTATCAACAATGCAAGGGTTAAGGAACACTGAAACTGCAAGAACTTATTAAAGTTTAACTATCTAAACCACAAACTTATCTAAATGGTACCATTAAAGCAAGAAATAATTGATTTTATTGACTTAGGTTTTGTTATGTACGCTGTATCCGCCATATTGGAAAATTGACCAAATATTGGTTAGGTCGCAGTACACCAATATTTCTCACGACGGGTTATGTGCTCCAGCCTATAAAGTCGATATCGATGTGGTATTCGATACAGAATACACTGTTTCAAATTTAAACATAAACATGTCAGCGAGAAAAGTGTGTTGAAACATCGTCGTGTTTTTATAGGTTGCATGCAAAGGATAACATCCGTAGGTTGCCATTCAGGTAAATTTAACATGTTTATGAATTTTATTCATTATTTTCCTCAATTTGTCTCGAGCGACGTCTGTTTAGTGAAGCGCACGTATGTGCTGCGCTGGACTGCACCCATGTTTATGAAGGAGTGCATATGGACTGCCAGAGCCGCCATAGCAAAAACTATCAAAGGCTCTGGGAGTCCGTTTATATGGACTAGTGGGAACGATAACCATTTGTTCAACTCCACAGATCTGGTAGAGGTTCGTCTACATAGGCGGTGAAGATATACAACAACAACAACATGACCGCAAAAAAACTGTTATTGTTGGCGTCAAATACTAAAGTAAATCACTTTGAATAGCGTAAAATAGCTTTTTATTACATAGTTAACAGATAAGGAAAACACTCCTACTTCCTTTGTAATGTGTATACAAAAGAAAATCCACTTACCCTTATAAAGAACGGTGTACAGATTGTGTACTTTGTCTCAAGTAGAACTTTTCGCGCTCGATTTGCGCGCTCGATCTGCGCAGTGAAATACAATATCCGGTTTCCGAGAATGATCGTGAATATGTGTTGTTTTTTTCATTTCATTTTTAGCTCATATATTTTTTGAAAAAATTATGAGCTATTGCCATCACCTTGAGGTCGGCGTCGGTGTCCGGTTAAGTTTTGTATTCTTTTATTTTTGAAATACTGTCCAACCATCCCACACAAGAATCCCTCCCCCCCCCCAAAAAAAAAAAAAAAAATGTTTTTCTTGTATTTTTTTAGCATTTTGGAAGATAATGTAATAAATGACCACACCCCCACACTATACACCCCTCTCCACTCCACCCCTCCATCCTTTGTGATTGAAATTGAGATAGGTTCCTACACCTTTAAAAAGAAAAATAGATGAGCGGTCTGCACCCGCAAGGCGGTGCTCTTGTTGGAAGAAAATGTCATAAATAACCACACCCACAGTATACACCCTCCTCCACTCGAACCCCTCCTTCCTTTGTGATTGAAATTGAGATAGGTCCCTTCACCTTTAAAAAGAAAATTAGATGAGCGGTCTGCATCCGCAAGGTGATGCTCTTGTTTCTGGAATGTCTTGTTAACGCAAAATAAAATAACAATATTTTAAAATATGTTTATTAATACCAAATATAAGGTCTTCAAAAATGTCTCCAAATTTTTTTTTTTATCTCATCTATTTTTCGGGGAAAAAATGAGCTATTGTCATCACCTTGGCGTCGGCGTCGGTGTCGGCGTCGGTGTCGGTGTCGGCGTCCGGTTAAGTTTTGCCTTTAGGTACACTTTTCTGATTAAGTAACAATGCTATTGCATTCAAACTTGGTCCACTTACTTACTATCATAAGGGGACTGGGCAGGCAAAGTTAGATCATTCTGGCTTGCATTTTGACAGAATTATGTGCCCTTTTTATACCAAGAAAATTGAAAATTTTGGTTAAGTTTTGTGTTTAGGTCCATTTTATTTCTTACCTATCAAAGCTATTGCTTTCGTACTTGCAACACTTACTATCATAAGGAGACTGGTCAGGCAAAGTTGTATAACTCTGACTGGCATTTTGACAGAATTATGTGCCCTTTTTATACCTAGAAAATTGAAAATTTGGTTAAGTTTTGCGTTTAGGTCCACTTTTTTCATAAAGTATCAAAGACATTGCTTTCATACTTGCAATACTTACTAACTATCGTAAGGGGACTGTGCAGGCAAAGTTATGTAACTCTGACTGGCATTTTGACGGAATTATGTGCCCTTTTTATACTTAGAAAATTGAAAATTTTGTTAAGTTTTGTGTTCAGGTCCACTTTTTTCCTAAAGTATCAAAGCTTTTGCTTTCATACTTGTAACACTTACTAACTATCGTAAGGGGACTGTGCAGGCAAAGTTATGTAAATCTGACTGGCATTTTGACAGAATTATGTGCCCTTTTTATACTTAGAAAATTGAAAATTTGGTTAAATTTTGTGTTTAGGTCAACTTTTTACACTTTTTGCTTTCATACTTGTAACACTTACTAACTATCGTAAGGAGACTACTCTGACTGGCGTTTTGAATTATGGGCCCTTTATACTTGAAAATTTGGTTAAGTGTTGTGTTTTGGTCCACTTTACCCCTAAAGTATCATAGATATTGCTTTCATACTTGGAACACTCGCAAACTATCATAAGCGGACAGTAAACGGACAAGATGCATAACTCTGGTTGTCATTTTTACCGAATTATGGCCCTTTTTTGACTTAGTAACTTTGAATATATGGTTACATTTTGTGTTTAGATTCACTTTACTTCTAAAGTATCAAGGCTATTGCTTTTAAACTTTGAATACTCTCATGCTATCATGAGGGTACTGTACCTGGCAAGTTGAAATTTACCTTGACCTTTGAATGACCTTGACTCTCAAGGTCAAATTATTAAATTTTGCTACAATTGCCATAACTTCTTTATTTATGATTAGATTCGATTGATACTTTGACAAAACAACTCTTACCTGACATATCACAATTGACTCCGTCCAAACCATCCCCCACGCACCCCCCCCCCCGAAAACCCCGTCAATCCCCCCATTATTTTTTTAAATTAATGATCATCTAATAAATGACCACCACACGCTCACACTATACCCCCACCCCCACCCCAAAAAAATAATTTTTATGCCCCTGGTAGGGTGGCATATAGCAGTTGAACTGTCCGTCAGTATGTCACTTAGTCTGTCTGTCAGTCCGAAAAAAACTTTAACATTGGCCAAAACTTTTTCACTTTTTACGATAGCAACTTGATATTTGGCATGCATGTATCTCATGGAGCTGCACATTTTGAGTGGTGAAAGGTCAAGGTCAAGGTCATCCTTCAAGGTCAAATGTCAAATTTATGATGTCCGTCCGTCCGAAAATTTTAACATTGGCCATAACTTTTCAATATTGAAGATAGCAACTTGGTATTTGGCATGCATGTGTATCTCATGGAGCTGAACATTTTGAGTGGTGAAAGGGGAAGGTGAAGGTCATCCTTCAAGGTCAAATGTCAAATATATGGCGTCTGTCCGTCCGAAAACTTTAACATTGGCTATAACTTTTTTAATATTGAAGATAGCAACTTGATATTTGCATACATGTGTATCTCATGAAGCTCCCCATTGTGAATGGTGGAAGTTCAAGGTCAAGGTCATCCTTCAAGGTTCTCCTTCAAGGTAAAAAAAAAATCAAAGCGGCGTTCTCATGAAGCTGCACATTTTGAGTGGTGGAAGTTCAAGGTCATCCTTCAAGGTCAAGGTCATCCTTAAAGGTCAAAGGTAAAAAAACAAATAAAAAAATTCAAAGCGGCATTATCATGAAGCTGCACATTTTGAGTGGTGGAGGTTCAAGGTCAAGGTCATCCTTCAAGGTCAAAGGTCAAAAAATAAATTCAAAGCGACGTTATCATGAAGCTGCACATTTTGAGTGGTGTAGGTTCAAGGTTTAGGTCATCCTTCAAGGTAAAGGTTATCCTTCATGGTCAAAGGTCAAACAAAATAAAAAAAATTAAAGCGGCATTATCATGAAGCTGCACATTTTGAGTGGTGGAAGTTCACGGTCAAGGTCATTCTTCAAGGTCAAAAAAAGAAAAAAAAAATCAAAGCGGCGTTCTCATGAAGCTGGACATTTTGAGTGGTGGAAGTTCAATGTCAAGGTCATCCTTCAAGGTCCAGGTCATCCTTTAAGGTCAAAGGTCAAACAAATAATAAAAAAATTCAAAGCGGCGTTCTCATGAAGCTGCACATTTGAGTGGTGGAAGTTAAAGGTCAAGGTCATTCTTCAAGGTCAAGGTCAAGGTCATCCTTCAAGGTCAAAGGTAAAAAAATAAATAATTTCAAAGCGGCGTTATCACGAAGCTCGACATTTTGAGTGGTGGAAGTTCAAGGTCATCCTTCAAGGTCAAGGTCATCCTTCAAGGTCAAAGGTCAAAAGAATAATATTTCAAAGCGGCCTTCTCATAAAGCTGCACATTTTGAGTGTTGAAAGTTCAAGGTCAAGGTCATCCTTCAAGGTAAAAGGTAAAAATAAAATAAAATAATAGTTTCAAAGCGCAATAGGCGGCAATGTGTTTCTGACAAACACATCTCTTGTTTTTTTCAAACATGGTTAAAAACACAAATATTTATATATAAATTATTATTTTATTTTTGAAATACCGTCCAACCATCCCACCCAAGAATCCCCCCCCAAAAAAAATAAATGTTTTTCTTGTATTTTTTTAGCATTTTGGAAGATAATGTAATAAATTACCACACCCCCACACTATACACCCCTCTCCACTCCACCCCTCCATCATTTGTGATTGAAATTGAGATAGGTCCCTACACCTTTAAAAAGAAAAATAGATGAGCGGTCTGCACCCGCAAGGCGGTGCTCTTGTTGGAAGAAAATGTCATAAATAACCACACCCACAGTATACACCCCCCTCCACTCGAACCCCTCCTTCCTTTGTGATTGAAATTGAGATAGGTCCCTTCACCTTTAAAAAGAAAATTAGATGAGCGGTCTGCATCCGCAAGGTGGTGCTCTTGTTTCTGGAATGTCTTGTTAACGCAAAATAAAATAACAATATTTTAAAATATGTTTATTAATACCAAATATAAGGTCTTCAAAAATGTCTCCAAAAAAAATTCTTACTGTCTCCGTAAACACTCGTATCTTTTTGGCCTAGACCGTCAAGTGAGAAACTTATTTTCGCATGAATATGTAAACAGTAAAAACTATGTCGTAGCCAATGCTTAGTAATTTTGCATCAATAATATTTTTTTACATTGTTTATGACACTGTCATGTTATATAGTGATGTTCTTTATTTACAAAGCGGGTTATTGAGATCTGCGAAGAACTACTTTTAGTTCGCATGAATTAAGTGGAATTTGGTTTTTGGTAGCTAGCCAACTCGGATAGGCTCAGAAATTGATATCATTTTACTATGGCATTGGGGTATTTTGTATCACGTTGGCTTGGGTCGTAGCCCCAAGGCCATATTAATGATACCAATTTACGATCCTATCCGAATCGGCTGGCTGCCAAAATCCAAATTCCCAAAACTCCGATTTACCACTTAATTCATGCGCAATAAACGTAGTTCTTGACAGATCTCAATAACCCGCCTTGTAAATACAGAACATCACTATTTAACATGACAGTGTCATAAAAAGTGTAAAAAAATATTGAAGCAAAATTGCTTAGCATTGGCTACGACATAGTTTTTAATAGCGAGGCTGTTTTCGGAGAAAACCCGAGGTATTGTCATAGCCTGTTCGTCGTCCGCCGTCCGTCGGCGTTGTGCTAAAACCTTTACATTGCTTCCACCTACAACTCTGAAACTTAATATGTAGATGCACCTTGATGAGTTCTACACGTCACACCCATTTTGGGTAACTAGGTCAAAGGTGAAGGTCACTGTGACCTTTAAAAAATAATGAAAAAATTCTGACAAGCTTTTGCAGCCGAACGTGGCACCCGTTATGCGGTGCTCTTGTTGTGTACATATTTATGCGATAATTAGTTCCTCACTTGGCCGAAAAGATACGAGTGTTTACGGAGACAGTCAAAAGATTATTTTTTCTGAGACAGTTTTTGATTTGGTATTTATAAACATATTTTAAACAATTGTTATTTTATTTTGCGTTAACAAGACATTCCAGAAAAAAAGAAAATGAAACAAACAACAACTAATATTCACGATCATTCTCGGAAATAGACGAAGTAACAAGATATGGTATTTCACTGCGCAGATCGAACGCGCAAATTAGCGCGAAAAGTTCTTCCAGAGACAAAGTACACAATCTGTACATCGTTCTTTATCAGGGTAAGTGGATTTTCTTTTGTGTACACATAACAAAGGAAGTATGAGTGTTTTCCTGATCTGTTAACTATGTAATTAAAGTTATTTTACGCTATTGAACGTGATTTATTTGACGCCGACAATAACATTTTTGCGGCCATGTTGTTGTTGTTGTTGTATATCTTCAAAGCCTATGTAGACGAACCTCTACCAGATCTGTAGAGTTGAACAAAAGGTTATCGTTCCCACCATTAGTATCGTGTTGTCCTCCACCGTCTGTGAACACTGTAGTATTTACAGAAATATTGTGTTTATACCCCCAGAAACGAAGTTTATGGGGGATATATAGGAGTAAACTTGTCTGTCGGTCGGTCGGTCTGTCTGTCGGTCCGAAATAAGTGTCCGCTCTCTAATTCAAGTAGTTTTCATCCGATCTTCAACAAACTTGGTCAGAAGTTGTATCTACATGATGTCTAGGCCATGTTCGAACATGGGCCTTGCCGGGTCAAAAACTAGGTCACGGGGTCACTTAGGGCGTTTTAAACATTCAGCATGTTGTCCGCTCCCTAATTTAAGTAGTTTTCATCCGATCTTCACCAAACTTGGTCAGAAATTGTATCTACATGATGTCTAGGCCAAGTTCGAACATGGGCCATGCCGGGTCAAAAACTAGATCACGGGGTCACTAAGTGCTTTTTAAACATTCAGCAAGTTGTCCGCTCTCTAATTCAAGTAGTTTTCATCCGATCTTCACGAAACTTGGTCAGAAGTTGTATCTAGATGATCTTAAGGCCAAGTTCGAACATGGGATTTGCCGGGTCAAAAACTAGGTCACGGGGTCACTTAGTGCGTTTTTTAACATTCAGCATGGTGTCCTCTCTCTTATTCAAGTAGATTTAATCCGATCTTCACCAAACTTGGTCAGAAGTTTTATCTAGATGATCTGAAGGCCAAGTTCGAACATTGGCCATGCCAGATCAAAAACTAGGTCACAGGGTCACTTAGTACGTTTAACACATTGAGCATGGTGTACGCTCTCTAATTCAAGTAGTTTAAATCCGATCTTCACCACACTTGGTCAGAAGCTGTAAATAGATGATGTGTAGGTCAAGTTCAAACATGGGCCGTTCCGGGTCAAAAACTAGATCATTGGGTCACTTAGTGTGTTTTAAACCTCACCATATTGTCCGCTCTCTAAGTCAAGTAGTTTCTATCCAATCTTCATCAAATTGGTCAGAAGTTGTGTCTTGATAATGTCTAAGGCAAGTTTTAATATGGGCCATGCCGGGTCAAAAACAAGGTCACGGGGTCACTTAGTGCGTTTTAAACATCACAATGTTGTCCGCTCTCTAATTCAAGTAGTTTTCATCCAATCTTCACCAAACTTGGTCAGAAGTTGTATCTAGATGATGTTTAGGTCAAATTTGAATATGGGTCATGCCGGGTCAAAAACTAGGTCACGGGGTATCTTAGTGCGTTTTAAACCTCACCATGTTGTCCGCTCTCTAATTCAAGTAGTTTTCATCCAATCCTCACCAAACTTGGTGACAAGTTTTATCTAAATGATCTCTAGGACAAGTTTAAACAGCGGCCATTTCGGGCCTCAAACTAGGTCACGGGGGTCACTTGGTGCGTTTTTTAACATTCAGCATGGTGTCCGCTCTCTTATTCAAGTAGTTTACATCCGATCTTCACCAAACTTGTTCAGAAGTTTTATGGAGATAATCTTAAGGCCAAGTTAGAACATGGACCTTTCTTGGTTAAAAACTAGGTCAAGGGGTCACTAAGTGCGTTTAAAAATTGAGCATGGTGTCCGCTGTTTTTTGTGAAGACGACATGCAAAATATTATGTGTCAATGCGGCATATGGGGGTATTCGTCACGTCTGTGACAAAGCTCTAGTCTCTTACAGTCTCTGAGCGTTTGTACTCAACCGCTAGGTTCAATCCGTATAAAATCGGACAAAGGGAGAAATTCGGACAATACTTCTTCCCATGCACACTAAATCTAGCCCCAGGCCTTCAACGCCTACAGCGCTTTGATTATATATATGTTACCAGACCAGATCTACCGTTGAAATATTGGCTATTGCTTAATGGGACACTGATGTTTTATGTGTTCACTTTATTTTTCGAAATATTCATTGATTTTGAGGGTTTATGGGACTTTAAGGGGCTGTGTAGCCTCTCTGACAGTTATATTTTAACAGAGCGGGCGCCTGTTATAATTATTTGTCGAGGGTACTGAGATCCATGTTCGAGTATGGCAAAGATGGTATCGTACGAACTGTCGCAAAGTTCAAGCAGATCAGTAAAAGTTGTGTCTTCGAGAGTATCCAAACGTCTTTTTGTATTAATGGCGCCTTTTCACGTTTTGACTAATTGACAAAATGAAAAAAGTTGTTTCAGATTCGCAAATTTTCGCTTTGGTTATGATATTTGTGAGGAAACAGTAATACTGAACATTTATCTTGCTCTAAACTACCGGTAGCCATTATATGCATCTTTTGACGATTTAAAAACCTGAACACTATAAAGCTTTGCAACGCGAAACGATTGGATAATTTGGAGAGTTCTGTTGTTGTCGGTATATTTTTTGAAACTACGAGGATTGCTTATATAAAGTATAAAATACATCATTCATGGTATGAGCACGAATGGCCGAGTGGTCTAACTGGTTAAATTTTACTCCAGGAATCTAGAAGTAATTGGTTCGAGTCCTGTTGATTGTTACTTTTATTTTCTTTTTAGCTCGGCTGTTTTCGAAGAAAACCCGAGGTATTGTCATAGCCAGCTCGACGTGTCGTGTCGTGTCCGTCGTCGTGTCGTGTCCGCCGTCCGCGTCGTGCTAAAACCTTAACATTTTGTCAAGGTTTAGAACATTGGCTCTTAAATCAAAGTGCTTCAACCTACAACTTTGAAACTTCCTATGTAGATGCACCTTGATGAGTTCTACATGCCACACCCATTTTTAGTCACTAGGTCAAAGGTCAAGGTCTCTTTGACTTCTAAAAAATATTCTGACAAGCTTTCATTTATTCGAAACTGCATCCGCAGCCGAGCGTGGAACCCGTTATGCGGTGCCCTTGTTTGAATTTTGTTCTTAATTTTGTACTGGAGCTTTTTAAATTCAATGTTTACATTAACCTATTTACAGCATTTAATGACCAACTTCAAAACATGCCAAAATCTGTGAAAAGGCCCCTTTAAGTGCTAAGCGTAGGCTTAAAGTCCATGTGTTACTTATGGTTTGACATGGTTGTTCATAAAGACAACACAAAAAGATGTGACATCTAAATGTCTTCAGTTTATACGGGAAATGACGCATTACGGGCAAAAGATGACATCCAATGCAGAATCATTTTGTTTATGTTTCTTTTTTTATATGCCCTTTGTATATTGTATATTTGAATACTTTTATAGCAATAATGGATCAACAACTTGCAGATTCCATTGTAAATGTGTTAATGTTGTGCTAGTTAACGATGTCGTTATTTTATCTCAGACACTCAGTTGTCTTTCTGGCGCTTCTGGCAATTGGTCCGGCATTGTCCACCGACCACATGCACATTGACTACGGTATGTATTACATTATAAGACGATGTTACATGATTTGGCGCTGCCATTATAGGATAAATATTGTGTCATTTAATGGAACATTTTTCGGGATGTATTAATTAAACATAAATAATCACATTTTTTTATGCCCCCGGTAGGGTGGCATAAAGCAGTTGAACTGTCCGTCAGTCTGTCCGTCTGTCTGTCCGTCCGTCAAAAAAAACCTGTAACATTGGCCATAACTTTTGCAATATTAAAGATAGCAACTTGATATTTGGCTTGCATGTGTATCTCATGAAGCTGCACATCTTAAGTGGCGAAAGGTCAAGGTCATCCTTCAAGGTCAAATATAAAAAATACAATCCAAGGGAAGTAATAAGCTTTAAAAGGGAGATAATTTCTAAACCTGCCAAATTATATATTGAAATTTTATTTCAAAGCGGCGCAATAGGGGGAATTGTGTTACTAACAAACACATCTCTTGTTTCTTAACGTTCTGCATGTGATATTTATATAAAGGCATAATTCAATTTCAATGACATTTTAACTGAAACGAAGTTTCTAATAAGTTAATTCGTAGTTAACACTTGGCATTAAATAATTTAAAGTCAATTTGTTTGCAAAAGAGCCACTATTGCCTTTTCATAAAAATAGACCAAGGACACTTCCATAATCGTGTATGTATGGTTCGTTCTTGGAAGTGCACATCCTATCACCGGAAATAAGCACACAATTGAGACGCGTTCTGATAACACGGGGCTTAGTGCATGTGCGTAAAGTGTCATCCCAGATTAGCCTGAGCAGTCCGCACAGGCTAATCAGGGATGACGCTTTCCGTCTAAACTTGATTTTCGATAAAGAGGGACTTCCTTAAAACTAAAAGTACCATAAAAGTGGAAAGAGTCGTCCCTGATTAGCCTGTGCCGACTGCACAGGCTAATTTGAGACGACACTTTACGCGCATGCTTTAAGCCTAGTTTTATCAGAACAAGGCTTAATTGTGTCGTCAGCTTTGTGGAAAAATACGACCGTGGTCATTACATTAGGCGCATGCATTACGTTAATTATACCTCCACAAACGAAGTTTAGATGGGGGGGTATATAGGAGTGCTTGTCTGTCTATCGGTCCGTATTAAGTGTCCGCTCTCTAATTCAAGTAGTTTTCATCCGATCTTCATTAAACTTGGTCAGAAGTTGTACCTAGATGATCTTAAGGCCAAGTTCGAACATGGCCCTTGCCGGGTCAAAAACTAGGTCACAGGGTCACTTTGTACGTTTTTTTACATTCAGCATGGTGTCCTCTCTCTTATTTAAGTAGTTTTCATCCGATCTTCACCAAACTTGGTCAGAAGTTTTATCTAGATGATCTGAAGGCCAAGTTCGAACATGGGCCATGCCAGATCAAAAACTAAGTCACAGGGTCACTTAGAACGTTTTACACATTGAGCATGGTGTCCGCTCTCTATTTCAAGTAGTTTAAATCCGATCTTCATTACACTTGGTCAGAAGTTGTAATTAGATGATGTGTAGGTCAAGTTCGAACATGGGTTATGCCGGGTCAAAAACTAGGTCACGGGGTCACTTAGTGTGTTTTAAACCTCACCATGCTGTCCGCTCTCTAATTCAAGTAGTTTTTATCCAATCTTCACCAAAATGATAATGTCTAGGGCAAGTTTGAATATGGGTCATGCCGTGTCAAAAACAAGGTCACGGGGTCACTTAGTGCGTTTTAAACATCACAATGTTGTCCGCTCTCTAATTCACGTAGTTTTCATCCAATCCTCACCAAACTTGGTCACAAGTTTTATCTAAATAATCTCAAGGACAAGTTTGAACATGGGCCATTCCGGGCCTAAAACTAAGTCACGGGGTCGCTTAGTGCGTGTTTTAACATTCAGCATGGTGTCCGCTCTCTAATTCAAGTAGTTTACATCCGATCTTCACCAAACTTGGTCAGAAGTTTTATGGAGATGATCTTAAGGCCAAGTTAGAACATGGGCCTTTCTGGGTCAAAAACTAGGTCAAGGGGTCACTTGGTGCGTTTTAAAAATTGAGCATGGTGTCCTCTGTTTTTTGTGAAGACGACATGCAAAATATTATGTGTCAATGCGGCATGTGGGGTTATTCGTCACGTCTGTGACAAAGCTCTAGTTTGAGAAGGTTAAGCGACTGAAGACTTGCAAATCACGTACTATAACCTTCTGTGTAAAGATTAATGAACACACCAATATATAATGGTAATTGTCTCATGTTAGTTATGCTTTTCACGCAGAACGACACTGTAATTTAAAGTGGACAATACATTTGATGCTGTTTAGAACTTAATGAACTGTCATTGAAGTGTATAGAGTATTCATAAGAGAACAAAAAGCATATGCACAATAGCTGAACAGTTATTCATATATTGACATTGAAAGCAGTGTTTCCAGGTTTAAATATTTCAAAATTGTTATGTCCCCGAAGGGTGGCATATAGTTTTTTAACTGTCCGTCAGTCCGTCCGTGCGTCCGTCCGTCCGTCAGTCAGTCTGTCCGTCCAAAACTTCAACATTGGTCATAACTTTTGCAATGTTAAAGATAGCAACATGATATTTGGCATGCATTTTGAGTGATGAAATGTCAAGGTCATTCTTCAAGGTCAAAGGTCAAATATATGGCTTCAAAGCGGTGCAGAAGTGGGCATTGTTATTCGGACAAACTCTTGTAATTAGTATTGTGTGATTTTTTCTTCTTTAAAAGATTTTTATAGTGTGTTTGTTTTATCCGAAAGTTTAAAGCAATACACTGACCTCAATAAAGGTATTCCTTAATACAAAGCACATGGAAACTTGCAATTAACAATAATTTCAACAGAAAATATGAAATCGCATGTAAATTGGTTTCACCTGTATATCAGCCTGTAATAAAAATATCAGGTTTGTTCGTAAAATGTCGACCAGATTTGCCTGTACAGTCCGCACAGGCTAATCAGTGACGAAGCTGTATTCTCGTTAAGACTAGACTTCGTGTGAACGAAAATTTAAAAAAAAAAATGCGGAAAGTATCGTCCCTGATTAGCCTGTGCAGTCCGCACATGCTCATCTGGGGCGCCACATTTCGCACATGCATTAAGTCCCTTTTCCAAGAGCGCGCCTCAAAAAGACGCAGCGGGACTCGCATTACATGCATAGACGCAGCGGGGACTCGCATTACATAACTAGACGCAGCGGGGACTCGCATTACATATAGACGCAGCGGGGACTCACATTACATAACTAGACGCAGCGGGGACTCACATTACATAACTAGACGCAGCGGGGACTTGCATTCATAGCTTCGGCGAGGAACCATGACATACTCGTATATGTGCGCGTCCGCTTTTCAGAATGTGACAGCTCTGGAGTTATGACGGCTGTCAATCCTGATCCGGAAATATTAAAGTCGGCAACGGCTGGGCAAGGCACTACAATTTGTAACACCACACTCAGCAACAACGGCAGTACCATAATTATAAGTGGCTGTAGTAAGGTACGTATAAACCATGCAACAAGAAAGTTTGAGCGGATACATAGCCGAGTGGTTAAGCACTGGCTCCGCTCTCCAGGGTTGCAAATTTGGTAACCCTCTCAACAGAACCTATTAATTGTAGTGTGCATAACATTTACAACCAATGTGCCATTAAAAATACGTAAGCGTATAAAGACAGGATCCACGACCTATTGTCGCCTCTGCAACCTCCTCCTATCCTCCTTATCCGCCCGCGCGTCTTCTGGGGACCATGGTCATTACAAAAAACCTTGGTACACTCATACAATTTTGTATACACACTCGCTAGCAAACAATCAAATAACTTACGTTTAACCCATTTATGCCTAGCGTCTAGAAAAAATGCCTTGGCAAACAACGTAGAATCAGGGTCTGCGCTGTTTGCTTAAAATAAATTCTGTAAGAAATATTCTAAATATAGAAATAAATGTACTAGTGATCCCAAATTTTGGGAATAGATTGATCCAATTTAGAAGGATGGGAGCGTCGACTAGGCATAACTGGGTTAAAAAAATACAACGGGGCTCTTGTACGTACTAGAAGCAGGTTGTGTGTCAGTGGCATTACGAGGACGGCAGCTGTCACAGCAGCCTCCGCAGCAGTAGACGTTTCTAGACGTCTTGACCACTCGAGTCGTGTTCTGAGAAAACTGGGCATACTGCTTGTGCGTTAAGTGTCGTCCTAGATTAGCCTGTGCAGTTCGCACAGGCTAATCAGGGACGACACTTCCCGCTTACATTGGATTTTTTGCTAAGAAGGGACTTCATTTAAACGAAAAATGTCATAAAAGCGGAAAGTGTCGTCCCTGATTAGCCTCTGCGGACTGCACAGGCTAATCTGTGTTGACACTACGTATAAGCATTATGTCCTGTTTTCTCAGAACGCGACTCACTCTTTCAGGACGATACAGTGTTACTAACACTGAGTAACAGGGAAACGTCGGGTGACGGAATCATAGCAGGCGGAGAGACGCACACCTTTGCTTTGTTCTGCGAGGATGTAGATGAAGTTATTTTTTCACATCAGGTCGACTTTGTCGTGCCCAAGTAAGCAACGTCTCATATGTTTTAAAATCTATGGAAAAAACACGAGAGCGTTACCATAAGAACGATGCATGTGTATGATTCCTTCAAAGAAACACGATATAGTTATTTGTATTCGAATATTCTTCACAGAACCAGACCTCATCTCTTGTTATGCCCCCGGTAGGTTGGCATATAACATATGAACTGTCTGTCCGTCCGTCTGTCCGAAAACTTTAAGATTTGCCATAACTTTTGCAATATTGAAGATAGCAACTTGATATTTGGCATACATGTGTAGCTCATGGAGCTGCACATTGAGTGGTGAAAGGATAAGGTCAATGTCATCCTTCAAGGTCAAAGGTAAAACAAACAAATCCAAGGGAAGTAACAAGCTTAAAAGGGAGATAATTTATATTTATCATTTGGCAGGCATTTTACAAGGGAAGTAATATTTTTTAAAGGTATATCATTTTTTGTTAAATAAATCAAAGCGGTGCAGTAGGGCGCATTGTGTTTCTGGCAAACGCATTTCTTGTTTGTTCTAGTAAACATATGCAGTTTCTGACAGTCTTAATTCATTTCCAGTGTTTTCTGCCTAGATAACGATTTAATAAAACTAGTTTTCCTTGCGAGTTAACTATTTATCTCTCAATAGATTTAACAACTTATTTGCAATGAACTTAATTACTCTTGTAAACGTTTAGATTTTGATGCATTATAGCGAGATATCCGCGACCACCGAAGAGCCCGATGAGACCGTTACGTCTGTGACGCAATCTCCGGTGACCCCTAGATTCGGACTGACGACGAGCATTATGAACGCGGCTAGGGATGCCGTATTACAGCAAGCCGTTCTCGGTCAAAGCATAGTGTGGACAATATCTGGACCAAGTGAGTTAAACATTTGAAAAGTCTTATTTTGTAATTTATTCTAACTTCCTCGGCCGACCGTGCGATTTTAGGTCCAAACGCCGTTTCGGTTTAAATCATTTTCCTCAAACGCATGTACAAGTTCACGTATTTTTACTAAGTTTTTCAGAGATGAATTGTAAACCAGATCCATTTTCCGTCATAATGTGGTGATTGCATTAAATGAAAATTTGTTTTTACTGTAATTTAAACCGATAAAGTGTTTTGATTCATGACCTTCCATACCAAAATGAAAACCAATCAATGGCACTTTCATATTTAATGCTAGAGTAAAAGAAAGTTAATGTGTCTTTTGATAATTAGGCGGTTCCGATACAGGCATTAACAAGATTGGGAGGTATTTGTTTTATATTTAAATCGAATTGTATCGTTATTATCCTGTCTATTTTACATGTCTATGACCGTGACCCAGAAATTAACGAAATTGTGACGGAACAAGTTCTTCCGTACGTAAAGAAACAAACAAAGTTACTAAGTTTGACGGCCGCCGTCAGGTAGAGGAATGTTTTTACAAAAACAAAAACAAAGTCCCGACAAATCCCGATTGAGACCGAGGCTTTAATAATAGAACATTGAACTCACTGTGATTGCGTCTTTTTTCAGGTACTTATGATTTGCTCCCAGTAAGTTGTTTTGCGTACGCGGGGACTACCGCGGGAGGAGCTACGTCCGTGGAACTCATAAACTCACTCGGGTTGGTTGTGCTTTTTTAATTTGGAACTTCCGGTGTAGCAACCCTCTGAATTTCAATGAACGGGGTCAAAACTGTCATCTTCTGAGGATTGTATGTTTGTTAGATTATGTCGAAACCCAGAAACCTTAGTTGCATAATCTGCTTACCTAAATAACGGCCGAGCTCGTCTACATTTGTATTTATATATGTTCACAGGTGTTCAGCGATTATCTTTTTCCCCAAGTTCGTGTCAGCGAATAATGCAGCCATGTGGGAAGTGTTTTCGCCATTTCCGGCTTTCAAATTTGTCGTCAGCGACTACGTAACGTTTGCTTGCGACGTGAAAGTGTGTCGCCGAGGATCAGCAAAATGCAGCACGGTACATGTTAGCGTTTCTGAATTCTTATTTATACCTTCCGTCGGTTTGCTTAGTTTAGAAAGCACTGGACCAAACATCCGAAAATCGTGGGCTTGGTCCCCGGCCCGGCCACATATTATTGTGGAAATCGGTCATTTCCGTCTACCCGTGATTCAAATAGGGTTGTTCTCAGTTACTGTCGTAAGCATGGGCACTAAGAACATGTAAACAAGCTAACCAATCGAATGTGTGTGACTGTATCAGGTAGACCGCCGTGATAAGTATTGAAATACTGTTGAAAATATCAAAAAAAACTTTTAAAAAACAACCAAACACGTCATGTACGTCACATAACTCTAATTTACTCACAAATGACAAATAATGAACACGTTTTTTTAGAAATGCAATTAAATGCATAAAACAATTTTATTACATTCAGGATATTCGGAACTGGAAATAACTATGCGGGCGGGCGGGCTGGGGGCGGGCGGAACAAGGTTGTCTGGGCCATAACTTTGTCGTTAATTGTGAGTTTTTTAAATCATTTGGCACATTTGTTCACCATCAATGGACGGTGTGTCGCGCGAAAGAATTACGTTAATATCTCTAAGGTCAAGGTCACACTTTGAGTTCAAAGGTAAAAAAAATTGCCATAAATTAGCTTGTCCGGGCCAAAACTATGACGTTTATTGTGAGATTTTAAAATCATTTAGCACATGTGTTCACCATCATTTGACGGTGTGTCGCGCGCGCGAAAGAATTACGTCGATATCTCCAAGGTCAAGGTCACACTTTGAGTTCAAAGGTCAAAAATTGCCATAAATGAGCTTGTCCGGGCCATAACTATGACGTTCATTGTGAGATTTTAAAATCATTTAGCACATTTGTTCACTATCATTGGACGGTGTGTCGCGCGAAAGAATAACGTCGATATCTCCGAGGCCAAGGTCGCCACGACTAATAATAGATTGATTTTGAAACAAGAGGGGTAACTATGAACAATCATTAACAATGCACATTTTGAGTTGTCTCCCTTTATCAAACTTTTCTTTTCAAATTGAAATTATGGTCGCCACGAGTAAAAATAGAGTGAATTTGAAACAAGGGGGGTGGGGGGGGGGGGGGGCTAGCAATGCACATTTTGAATTGTCTCCCTTTATCAGACTCTTTTTTTTTTAAATTGAAAACCTGGTTTTTTGACTAATTTGTCCCTTGTTAAAGCCACACACCTTGAATTGAAGTACATGTTAATCAATACATATAGATGCAATTTGAAAGTGTGCAAAATTGTCATCAAATATATAGCCTAGTAAGCAAGTAATTTATAAAAAAAAAACGAAAGTAGGATTTCCATACATATACGTATATTTTGACAAACGCGAGTATTTGTATGTTTAAGCGCAAAAAACACCAAAGTTTACCTTGTAACCACCAGATATATTCTAATTGAAATAGATAAAATTAAATGTATAGCATAGAAAGCAAGTAATTTATTATTTTTTCAAACGTTTCCGCATTTAAAACCGAAAGTAGGATTTCTAGAAGTATACGTCCATTTCGACAAACGCGATTATTTTTAAGTTTTAAAGCGCAAAACAGACGGATTTCTACCTTGTAACCACCAGATATATTCTAATTGGCATAGATAAAATATGTTTCTTATTTATACTTAAATTTACTATGCCATGTATTGCATTTCAAGGTGTGTGGCTTTAGTAATATCCTAGAGATTAGTTTTTTTAGACAAGGCACATAGTCGAGTTGATGAATGTTGTGTCCTTTTAAAAAAATCGCGGAAACATGGTAGATTTTTGCCCCAAAAATAGAAAATTCGGTCGGAAAACAGCATGAACAGTAAACATTCCAACAACAAAAAACTACTTAGACATATTGCAAGAAATTGATTGATATTCTAGAATGTATTGAAATCACTTAGCTTCAAATACTGAAATTTTGATAGTATTAAATAAAATATAAACGAAGATAGAGCATTGTTTTAATAGGTGGTATTCCAAATGTTGCACACCCTTTATTACCGATAAAGTACATTTCTGATAACAGAGACTTTCAACAAATTGGGCACTCTAATAACCGAGTTATATCTTCCACCTGAAATGCATTTATGTATATCATGGATATTCTTACCAAACATTTTGAAGTATGAATCAATGAGTCAAGCGTGACACATTGGGAATTTAGTAATAACTTCGTTTTCAAAAATCACATTACTATTAATTATACCCCCACAAACGAAGTTTAGGGGGATATATAGGAGTGAACTTGTCTGTCGGTCGGTCGGTCTGTCGGTCTGTTTGTCGGTCCGTATTAAGTGTCCGCTCTATAGTTCAAGTAGTTTTCATCCGATCATCACCAAACTTGGTCAGAAGTTGTATCTACATGATGTCTAGGCCAAGTTCGAACATGGGTCATAAACTAGGTCACGAGGTCACTTAGTGCGTTTTAAACATTCAGCATGTTGTCCGCTCTCTATTTCAAGTAGTTTTCATCCGATCTTCACAAAACTTGGTCAGAAGTTGTATCTAGATGATCTTAAGGCCAAGTTGAAACATGGGCCTTGCCGGGTCAAAAACAAGGTCACGGGGTCACTTAGTGTGGTTAAAAAATACAGCATGTTGTCCGCTCTCTAATTCAAGTAGTTTTCATCCGATCTTCACCAAACTTGGTCAGAAGTTGTATCTAGATGATCTTAAGGCATTGTTCGAGCATTGGCCGTGCCGGGTCAAAAACTAGGTCACGGGGTCACTTAGTGCGTTTTTTAACATTCAGCATGGTGTCCCCTCTCTTATTAGCTCGACTATTATATATGAAATATATATAGTGGAGCTATCCTACTCACCCCGGCGCCTGCGTCTGCGTCAGCGTAAGCGTTAGCGTGCAAATGTTAAAGTTTTCGTCCTACTCCAACTATTTTCTTTTTCCCTTGACATATTGCTTTCATATTTTGCATACTTGTTTACCAACATGACCCCAACCAATAAACAAGAGCAGACAACTCTATCAAGCGTTTTGTCATAATTATGGCCCCCTTTCCACTTAGAATATGCAGAAAGTGTTAAAGTTTTCATACTACCACATTTATTTTTATTGTCCCTTGACATATTGCTTTTATATTTTGCATACTTGTTTACCAACATCACCCAAACTATAAACAAGAGCAGACAACTATATCAAGCATTTTGTCATAATTATTACCCCTTTTATACTTAGAATATGCATATTGTTGATAAATCTATGTTACAGTTTGCGTACTACCCCAAATATTTCCTATATCCTTTGAAATATTGCTTTTATATGTTGCATACGTGTTAAACAACATGACCCCAACATATAAACAAGAGCAGGCCACTGTATCAAGCATTTTGACACAATTATGGTCCCTTTTACGCTTAGATAATCGAACATTTTGCTTAAATTGCCATAACTTCTTTATTTATGATCACATTTATTATTACTTTGACAAAACAACACTTACCTGAATACCACAATGGATTTCACCCAAATAATACCCCACGCCCCTACCAGAATCCCTTCCCCCCCCCAACCTCGCCCCCCCCCCCAATTTTTTTTTAAACATCATCTATTAAATTACCACACCCCACATTATACCCCCTCTCACCCCCACCCCCATACCCCCCGTCCCCCGCTAACCCCCCACCCCCCATTTTTTTTTAAAACATCATCTAATAAATAACCCCACCCCACATTATACCCCCCTCTCAACCCCCTACCCCCACCCCCAATTTTTTTAAACATCATCTAATAAATTACCACACCCCACATTATACCCCCCTCTCATCACCCACCCCCCTACCCACCCACCCCCCAATTTTTTTAAACATCATCTAATAAATTACCACACCCCACATTATACCCCCCTCTCACCCCCCACCCCCCCTACCCACCCACCCCCCCCCCCAACAATTTTTTTAAACATCATCTAATAAATTACCCCACCCCACATTATACCAGGGTTGGCATATTGACCGGTCAATTGAGTATTGACCGGGTCGGCGGTCAATACCCGGTTAAAACCGGTCAATACTGGTCATTATTGGTCAATACTGGTCGATTGAAAATTGTAGCATTTAAACATGACAAAGGAAGAATTTAAGCTATTCTATATTAAATCAATCATTATTATGTAATTGATAAACGTTTTTTGAGTTATCTATTGTAAAAAAAAGCTTTAAAGCTGTAAAAAATACTTCTTATTATTTATGAAAACGGTCTCAAATACAAAAGAACTAAGGCAATATCTTTATCTCAGTGTATCACATCTGTTACTGAAGTATCATTACTATTGTAGTTACCATAGTATTTCGCTGATCTATGGATGTATCGATTTGATAAGCTGATGGACAAACAGAATTCTTGTGGTTTCTAGGGTCATAAATGATCTGGCCCCTAAGCCTTAATTGGTAATAAAATGCATGCAATGGTATGTCTCTGAAAGTGACAATGAAGCAAATCTGCCCTTAGGCTATTTCATTTCACTCAAACAAAATGATATAACTTGCTATTTATGTTATTAATTTAATAGTTACTTCTTACTTGTCTCCTTTCTATATTAAGAGGGTTTTCTTATTTTAAAGTTCAATTGGTCTTCAAGTTCTTGATTTTGGCAACAAATAATGTTTACCAATTGTGGGTCTACTCTAGACTCTTCTTTTCAATTATTTCTTTCTTTTAATAATTATTTCTTATTAAGTTTTTTTTATATTAATGGTAAAATAAAATATTTTTTCACTATTTTGTTAAAGAAATCCAGGCAAGAATACATGACAAGTAAGGGTTGTGTCAAAGGTGCGATGTAAGGCCCTGTTATCAATATTGGGTGCCCTAACTTTTATAGGTTTGAAGACTGTGAAAGACTGTGGAGACAGTGGGGCATGGGGAACAACTTATACACAGTAATTGACAGGTTCTTGTTGAATCAATCACAAAATTTTCTGAGCATTCATAATTCGTTAGAATTGAAAAAAAATTCAATCGACCAGCAAAATCCAATTGACCAACTTGACTCATTTGCAAATTTTTTAGAGATTGGCCTACAAATTGCATGAACAGGTATAAAATAGTGGGTTTTAATAGCTTAAGACATTATTGGCAACACGTCTGTTTAATTTATATTATCAATATTGTTTAATTAAGCATGGAATATTAATCAAAATTGGGGGTACAGTTCAATCGACCAGTATTGACCAGTAATGACCACTTTGGGAGTATTGACCGGGGCGGTTTTAACCGGTAAAAACCGCCGGTTAAAACCGGGGGCGGTCGATTAGTGCCAACCCTGTATTATACCCCCTCTCACCCCCCCTAACCCTCCCCCCCCCCCCAAAAAAAAAAAAAAATCTTCCTTTTTTTATTTTTGAAAGATCGTCTTATAAATTATTTAATATGAACAATTTCCCCATGATGGCTTACGTTATACTGTCAAGCACTCGAATAGTCGAGCGCGCTGTCCTCTGACAGCTCTTGTTCAAGTAGTTTTCATCCGATCTTCACCAAACTTGGTCAGAAGTTTTATCTAGATGATCTGAAGGCCAAGTTCGAACATGGGCCATGCCAAATCAAAAACTAGGTCACAGGGTCACTCAGAACTTTTACACATAAAGCATGGTGTCCGCTCTCTATTTCAAGTAAACTAAATCCGATCTTCACCACACTTGATCAGAAGTTGTAACTAGATAATGTGTAGGTCAAGTTCGAACATGGGCCTTGCCGGGTCAAAAACTAGGTCACGGGGTCACTTAAGTGTGTTTTAAACCTCACCATGTTGTCCGCTCTCTTATTCAAGTAGTTTTTATCCAATCTTCACCAAAATTGGTCAGAAGTTGTATCTTGATAATGTCTGGGGCAAGTTTGAATATGGGTCAGGCCGGGTAAAAAACAAGGTCACGGGGTATCTTAGTGCGTTTCAAACCTTACCATGTTGTCCGCTCTCTAATTCAAATAGTTTTCATCCAATCCTCACCAAACATGGTCACAAGTTTTATCTAAATGATCTCTAGGACAAGTTTGAACATGGGCCATTCCGGGCCTAAAACTATGTCACGGAGTCACTTAGTGCGTTTTTTAACAATCAGCATTGTGTCCACTCTTTAATTCAAGTAGTTTACATCCGATCTTTACCAAACTTGGTCAGAAGTTTTATGGAGATGATCTTAAATCCAAGTTAGAACATGGGCCTTTCTGGGTCAAAAACTAGATCAAGGGGTCACTTAGTGCGTTATAAAAATTGAGCATGGTGTCCTCTGTTTTTTTGTGAAGACGACATGCAAAATATTATGTGTCAATGCGGCATGTGGGGGTATTCGTCACGTCTGTGACAAAGCTCTAGTTTATATTATTAATATTATAATCGCAATATGTAAATAAAATTAAAATGCTTATTTCTGAAGAAATTTACTTCAAGTGACGACCAGAAATAATTGTCTACATAATAAACGTGTTTTGTAGCGGTCACTTGAGGTTCAGAGAGATGAAAATACAAAGGATGATGTGGATCAACATGATCGTGTTTAATTTTATTTATAGCGGGGCTCTTAATAACGGGGGCGAAGGGGTCTTTAAGAGGCAAATACAGTCTGTTCTTCATAAAAATCCTATGTCGTTGGTTCTCATTCGAATCGCATCATCAAGACATTCCTCGTGCGTGGACCCAAAATTAATCAGAGAAGGGAAAACTCCCTGAATCTTTTATTATAGGGAGCGCTTACTTTTAAACAATGATAACGTTAGCTCGACGTGCGATTGGAAATTGTTTAATTGTTAGGTGAATGCAAAACAGTTCCTTTCCCCATACATTGTGCGTATCCGCATAAAGAACATAAATCTGGCGGTCTTCGAGAATTTTGTAATCGCATATTATTTACTATGCGGTCTATAATGCGCGGTGTATTGGTATTCAATCGACTACGCGGTTGATATGTTTGCTAAGCGCCATATGCAATTGGCGGCATTTAATCTTGTGTGAGTTATATTTGATTATTAGCGTTTCCGCAAGTTTTTGTTGTTGGATTTAATTGTAGGGCGTTCATTTCTTTGTTTTAATGTCTGGAATATATATATCGGGGAGCTATCCTACTCACCCCGGCGTCGGTGTTACCGTTAGTGATGGAATGATAAAGTTTTCGTACCACCTCAAATATTTCCTTTGTCCCTTGACATATTGCTTTTATATTTTCCATACTTTATCCAACATGACCCCATTCTTTAAACAAGAGCAGACACCTTTATCGAGCATTTTGTAAGAATTATGGCCTTTTTTACTTAGAATATGCATATTATTGATAGATCTATGTTAAAGTTATCGGACCACCTCAAATATTGTCTATGTCCTTTGACATATTGCTTTCATATTTACATACTTCTTTACCAACATGACCCCAATCTATAAACATGAGCAGACAACTGTGTCAAGCATTTTGTAAGAATTATGTGTCCTTTTTATACTTAGAAAATTGAAAATTTTGTTAAGTTTTGTGTTTAGGTTAACTTTATTCCTGAAGTATCGAAGCTATTGCTTTCATACTCGCAACACTATCTATCATAAGGGGACTGTGCAGGAAAATTTATGTAACTTTGACTGGCATTTTGACAGAATTGTGGCCCCTTTTATACTTAGATAATTGCACATTTAGTTTAGTTTTGTGTTTTGGTCCATTTTACTCCTAAAGTATCATAGCTTTTGCTTTCAGACTTGGAAAACTTGCTAACTATCATAAAGGGTTGTACAGGGCAAGTTGCATAACTCTGGTTGGCTTTTTAATTAACAGAATTATAGCCCTTTTATGGCTAAGTAACTTTGAATATTTTGTTTAATTTTGTGTTTAGCTCTACTTCTAAAGTATCCAGGCTATTGCTTTCAAACTTCAAATACTTTCTTACTATCATGCGGGAACTGTACCTGGTAAGTTGAATTTGACCTTGACCTTCGAATGACCTTGACTCAATGTCAAATTAATAAATTTTGCTTAAATTGCCATATTTTTTTTATTTATGATCAGATTTGGTTCATACTTTGACAAAACAACACTTACCTGACATACCACAAGGACTCCACCCAAACCACCCCACGCCACACCCCAGAATCCACCCCCCCCCCAATTTTTTTTCTTTTTAGCTCGGCTGTTTTCGGAGAAATCCCGAGCTATTGTCATAGCCAGCTCGTCGTCCGCCGTCCGCCGTAGGCGTCGTGCTTAAACCTTAACATTGGCCATAACTTTTTAAATATTGAAGATAGCAACTTGATATTTGGCATGCATGTGTATCTCCTGAAGTTGCACATTTTGAGTGGTAAAATTTAAAGGTGAACATCGTCCTTCAAGGTCTAGGGTCGAAAAAAAACAAATCCAAGGGAAGTAATAAGCTTTAAATGGACAAAGTTATCTGACCTGACAAATTATATATTTTTATTAAATAAATCAAAGCGTTGCAGTAGGTGGCATTTTGTTTCTGACAAACACATCATGGTAAAAGGTCAAGGTCAAGGTCATCCTTAACGGTCTACGGTAAAAAAATACAAATCCAAGGGAAGTAATAAGCTTTAAAGGGAGATACTTATTTAATATTGAACATAGCAACTTGATATATTTGGCATGCATGTGTATCTCATGGAGCTGCACATTTTGAGTGGTAAGTCTACAGTCACGGTAGTGGCTTTTAATTATTTGCTACTAAAATAGAGATTTGTTAGAGACAATTATTTTCAAGGGAAGCAATTTATTTAATTATAAATATCATATTATATATGTCCTTACCAAGAATTGAAGTTCTTTTCACAGTTACTGTACAAATTTATTATTTTGATTATTTATAACTCAAATGATTGATTTGTCAAAGTTTTTTTTAATGATATAATTATCATTTCTTTATGTCTTTACAAATGTTCAATAGATTCTGGAAAATATACCTGAACTCAGAATCGTCTATAAAGTAAAACTTCTTTAAAACATAAGCGATCAATATGTTTCAAGTATGGTCCTCTTCCACTTAGAATATGACTATATTACCTTGACCTTATTGAATATGAACAATTTCCCCATGATGGCTTACGTTATACTGGCAAGCACTCGAATAGTCGAGCGCGCTGTCTTTTGACAGCTCTTGTTTAGTTCCTTATAATCTCATTTTATATTTCCTGACAAATTATTATAGAATGCCTCCGCTCTGTTGAAATTTTTTAATTCTTTCGCGATGAAATCATCACATCTTTTTGTTTAAAAGCGATTAAATTGAAATCTAGTTCTTTGATTTGAAAACGTTTTGCGATGGCTTTTCTAGTTCCTTATAATCTGATTTGATATACTGGTATCTGACAAATTATTATAGAATGCCTCCGCTCTGTCGCTTAAATATAATGGTAAAATATTAGTAAATACGTATCTTTCAAAATCATTCATAGAAAAATAATTCTCAAATTTTGTCAGAAAAGCTGGGAGACTATCATATTCTTTACCCGTAAAACATGCTAGCTTAATAATATTATATCTAAACATTCTACCTGTGATTGATGGTTTCTTTTGGATGACGGTAGCTGTGGGAACGGTCGTCACGGGCCTGAGCTGTCTTTCTGGCGCCAATGGCGTTAGTCGATTGAATCTGGCTGCTACCGGTTCTCTGGGAAGCGTCTACCTACACACGCCAATATTGTCACTATTAGAATTTGTTTTTATTGTTGGATTATTTGATAAAAGATGGTTAGGGTTATTAAATCCAAAATAATATTCTCGCGAACGAATGGTAAAACTGGTCGTCTATCGGAGATGGGTCCTCGGAGTGTCGGTGAAAATCGTCGTGCGGCGGTGGTTCGAACCTGATGTTGGGGGATCAAGTCCGTCGTTGTTGGTTCGAATGTTCCATATTTCCGTCCTTCCTGGCGGCGTGGTTCGGGTAGTAGGTCTTGTCGCCCCTCAGTGAGGTATGGATGGAATGGTGGTATGAACGTTATACTCGTCTGGGCATCTAGGTGGTTGGGTTTCTAGTTTTGATACTGGATGTGTAACTGGTTGTTGTTGTGGTTGTTCGTCCGTGGATGTTTCATATGATCGTTTTTATAGGTACGATATGGTTTTGCGGAATATGTTATTCTGTGAACTGTTTTAACGGAATTTTATTTTCTATGAAAATCTGCTCTTAATTGTTCAGCATCTTGTTTTACACTATTTACGAAGTCTTCTGGTGTCTTAAAACAAAGTTTTGACTCACATTTTGTTGTCGGTGGCTTATCCGGTTTCGCTGTCGCTGGTTGTGTTGACTCTTGGGTGGCCGGAGTAGCTGGCGGTGTAAGCTCGTCCTGATTAGAAGGTCAATGTGAGTAAGACATTGTAAAACTTCAGTGTAGATATTTGTTTGTATATACTCATTTTTCACACTTTCTGTGTTATCCTTTATAATGTTTTAATTCATCCAAAAAACCGTATACTCGACCAAGTTATAATCCGGTTATATTTACTACCGATTATATTTTATTTCTTACTCGGGATCTTTTGGATATTTAAGACTATTTCGATGTTTGTTTCGTGTTCTTTATGTTATTCATTAAATGTTATTTCGTTTAGCACCAATTGTGAAATATAGATATAAATTCCTTACCTGGTGGTTGGAGGATATTAATTTAAAACCAACGATATTGCCAAGGCAGTTCAATTTTATTTCTGGAAGCCAGACAAAAATATAATAATATATTTAAATAATTACAAGAACCATACATGTACCTGTAAACAAGTAAAGAAAATACGACTTGCGAGCAGTTTAAATACATGTACCGATAATAGGGACTGGGTGTGATTTCGATCGTGATAGGTCGGCTATCTCCGGAATTTTCGTAAGATAGTTTTCCACAAAAGTGCTAGTTGGTATTAATCGATTTTATGTAAGTTCCTATCTATAGTTTTCTGCTGAATAAGTGACCAATTAAATGGGTTCAAAACATTTTTCCATTTTTATTAAATTCCTAGGTGCTGAATCAGTGACCTACGATCAGTTTTACGTACTGTTCTTTCAACCTGTCTCTTATTTTTGGAACTGGGGATATGTGTTTTGCTGACCCGAATACTCTATATTTATAGGTCTTTAACCTCAACCGAAATGTGTGTTTTGTTTCGTTTTTGTTAATAAGAATTTGCTTACGAATTACTTTTTTGCTATAGGTAAATACAGGTGTAAGATTATGTACTTTTATTTCGAATAATTAGCAAGTTCTTTATTTATTTCGAAGTATTTTTATTTCGTTGAAATATGTTCTGATCATCCAATTCATGCTGATTATCGACGGATTTGTTTCGTTGTTTTTTTATACAATCCAACGTTTTCCGCGCATTTCTGTATTTGCAATACTAAGTGCTATACCATCAATCGACCAAATAACGTTTCGTGTCTGAAAACCGAATGAACAGAACATAAATGCAAAAAGCCGAAGAACTCTTCTCTCGCGCGTGTTCTCATCGAAGTGCCATCCATTTATATCAAAGTATCCGCATACCCGGGGTTGATAACGTGGGCATCATTTGTATGGCGTTCCATTTTGATCTAAAGTCTATGTAGCCTTCTAGGTAAACATAAATTTGTACTTCGAAGTACAAATATGAAATACATTTCGAAGTATATATTTGTACCCCGAAGTACAATTTGTACAAGACGTACATGTTTGTTCTTCGACGTACACATTTTCTGAACAGCCAATCAAAACACTCGTCTCTTGAGACGCTTTTCCTTCAGATTTATTCATAAAAAATGCTTGTAATCTCTTTTTTGATTAAGGACAAAATGAATCAAAATTGAAAAAAAAATCAAGTATTTAATGCATTTAAAAAGATTATATACCAATTTGAAGAAGATTTAAGGTTACCTTTTTTTTAAAATTAAAATTACCAAGCATATTGTGAGTGTTTATTGACCATGCGGGGCGGAGTATCACGGTCCAGCGCATGACTGTGCAGGAAATTCCCAACAGTAACCAAAAAGTTTCCAAACGATTACAGGATTAAAATGTATAATAACCTCCCGTTTTTGGTCGTGTTTTGTGATAACCATTATTTGCATAAGTCAGAGGTTAATTCCACCACCACAGGTCAATAAATACGAACAATATCTATGAGCTAGCGGTCGATAGTCGCATAATTTGGTATAAATAATAATAATAATAATGTTCAATAAATACGCACGATATCTATGAGTTAGCCGTCGATAGTCGCATTATTTGGTATAAATTATAATAATAAAAATCTTCAATGTCACATATCTCTAAAAGGAACAGATGTATGGCGTCTTCTGATTGGCTAAAACTCAAGGGTCGGTAAAAACTGTACCTTTTTACCTAGTATGTCTTGTTGACTTTCGACCCAAATGGTACGCCATACATTTGCCCTATTATTGCCTTTACAGACTTGTGGCAAGCGGCGGAGAAGAACTGCACGCGCTGTTCAATCTTCTGAGACGTCAATGATCAGTGACAACGTTCGCTGGCCTCGTGAATTAAATGCCCGCAGCGTCGGAACGGAAGACTTTAGTATCGTAGTGGCTCATCTCCGTATAGCCGAGTCCGGCGGGAGTCGCGTTGGTGAGTTACTTCAATACATTAAATAAGATCAAGGTATGAACGCATAAACCCATTTTGAGCTAAAGCAGAATGTAAATTCATATACTAAAGTAGTACAGAAACATAACCCCCAAAAGTTCTGAAAATTCAGTCTAGGCGGAAAGTGTCGTTTCTTTTTAGCCTGTATGGATTTAACAGACTACTCTGGTACTAAACCTGACGCATTTGCATAAAGCCTGATTTTCTCACGGCGGGACTCAATTGAGTCGTGTACTGAGAAAACTGGGCATAATGCGTGTTCGTAAAGTGTCGTCCCAGATTAGCCTGTGCAGTCCGCACAGGCTAATCAGGGACGACACTTTCCGCTTTAATGACATTTTTCGTTTCAATGAAGTCTCTTCTTAGGGACGTCTTTTTACGCACATGCATTATGCCCAGTTTTCTCAGAACACGACTCAATTGAATTTTTCGTGTTTTATGTTTTAGGTCTATCTGCAGTGATTATCCTGTTTGCCATCGGAATGGGCTCTATTCAGTGACTCCGATACTACGAGTGTTAAAATGTATATTTGTGTCTTGTTCTGAAACAACTGGCCATAATGGATGTGCGTAAAGTGTCGTCCCAGATTAGCCTGTGCAGTCCGCACAGGCTAATCAGGGACGACACTTTCCGCTTAAACTAGATTTTCGGTAAAAGGGGACTTCCTTTAAACGGAAAATACCATTTAAGCGGAAAGTGTCGTCCCTGATTAGCCTGTGCGGACTGCACAGGCTTATCTGGGACGACACTTACGAACATGCATTATGACCAGCCTTCACAGAACAAGACACATTTAAAAATAGAGGAACAGACGGATTTACCTTCTTATGAAATGGAGTAATATACAAATAGTATATCATTAATTAATAAAAATAGCATGCAAGATGCCATCAATTTCTCAATTCTGTAGCTGCTTATTCGCACACACGTTTGGATGAAAGCAAAACGCCTTTGGTAGGGCTATATCGCGGGATTTTTTTTGTTCGCTTCGTATGCTGCAAAGCACTACCAATAGATATCAATGCGCAAATAAATAAGCAAAAGCGACTATTTAGATGCGATTGAAGTCGACACGCTGCATGGTGTGCATATCTTACCCCACAATTTTCAAAATACAGGATATAACATTTAATATATGCGATTCGCGTAATTGGACTATAGGAAATTATATTAAAACAAATGCGTTATTTTGTTGAAACACACACGACTTAATTTCTCTAGATTTTTTTTCCATATTTCATCAAATCTGGCCCAACAATCTGTATACGTTAACGGCGTTTTAATTTCGTTATTTTTACCAAGCATGAAGTGGCGAGGCGAAAATGATGCCCGTGGAATAGCCGAAGCTTTGAATATTTTCAGAACAAATGTTTATTTCAGAGATAAGTTCATTTAAAAAGCAAAATTTAAAAATGTAATGGTCAGTTTCTAAACTGCATGTACTTGAATCCTTACATATACATGGTTCGTTCAATTATGGCTAAAATTAACGTGTTGCAACTAGATTAATTTTGAATATATGAGTCGCGTTCTAAGAAAACTGGACATAATGCATGTGCGTAAAGTGATTAGCCTGGCCAAGACACAGGCCAATCAGGGACGACACTTCCCGCTTTTATGACATTTTTTGTTTAAATGAAGTCTCTTCTGAGCAAAAATCCAATTTAGGTGGAAAGTGTGTGTCGTCCTTGAGACGACACTTGACCCACACGCATAATGTCCAGTTTTCTCAGAACACGACTCATATATGAGCATCACTCCTGGAAATCAGGGCTTAATAAATGAGTGTAAAGTGTCGTCCTCGATTAGCATATGCAGTCCGCACGGCTTACTAGGGACGAAACTTTCCACCTAAAATTATTTTTGGGAAGCAAGGACGTCCTTTAAATGAAAACTACCATAAAATCGGAACGGGTCGTCCCGGATCAACTTAGCGGACTGCACAGGCTATTCTCGGACGACACTTTCCGTACGCGCGTTAAGCGCCGTGTTACCAGAGCGTTGCTTATATATATATATAATCAACTAGGAATACTCTTCTTTATCAAGATTCGATCTTCTTCGTTTTGGGCATAACTTTATCTTCATTCTAAACCCACATTATATCGCTATATCCTGTTAAGTAAATCTAGGCGTTTATATCAATCGATGTTTGAAAAGCGACATTTTCCGCAGAATAAACAGAAACGTCTTCATTTTAGGTATAGATGCATCAAATACATCAAAACCAAACAATTTGCTAACAAGGTTTAGCACATTTCGGATATAAACAGCAGCACAGCTAAAATGTATTGAGATATAGTTACAGAACAATGTAATGACTCAATTACACTAATAGCAATTACATATAGTTACAGAACAATGAAATGACTCAATTACACTAATAGCAATTACATATAGTTACAGAACAATGTAATGACTCAATTTCACTAATAGCAATTACATATAGTTACAGAACAATGTAATGACTCAATTACACTAATAGCAATTACATATAGTTACAAAACAATGTAATGACTTAATTACACTAATAGCAATTATATATAGTTACAGAACAATGTAATGACTCAATTACGCTAATAGCAATTACATATAGTAACAGAACAATGTAATGACTCAATTACACCAATAGCAATTATATATAGTTACAGAACAATGTAATGACTCAATTACACTAATAGCAATTATATATAGTTACAGAACAATGTAATGACTCAATTACACTTATAACAATTAAATATAGTTACAGAACAATGTATTCTCCTCATGCAGATGAAGATAAAGCTTGCAATACATTTCCAATAAAGAGACGTACTGACTTTATGTAACAATTTTTAACACAATTTGGAATTGGTCGTGTATAACCATTGAGTTATCAAATCAATGGTAATCATTTTTGAATGTATTGTCTTTTATTGCTATTTTATTTGCAATATGATGTTATGAGATTTATTTTATGTACACTTTATTTTTAAATGAATCATTCTGAGCGAAAAGTGAGGCTTTGAGCTCCTTAAAACCGGTTTAAACCCCCTTTATTTTGCATTTACCGTTCCAATCCGTTGACCCCAGTTTTATTACTTGTTCGCTTGCTAATGTTAGTACCAAAAATTTCCAGTCAGTTCGCTCTTAACTACGATAATTATTACGATAAATCTGATAACAAGAAAGAGTTGTATAATTTATGCAAGATGTTTGAGTTTCACAAATCATTCACAAATGGAAACATAATGTGAATAACGTGTTAAATGGAATATTTTTGAACGGAGCTTATATAGAAAAAAATCAATAAACAATGTTTGTATTATACGTGTCGCGGAAGAGAATGTTTATGAATGATTAAAAAAATCCACTATCTGCTGCGTCTTAATGACGTAGTATTTTTTCTCAGCGCAGGTCATTCATAATCTGAGGCTATTAATAGATGCGGGAAATAAAACTTCTGCAGATAAACAAGTATAGTTGGACATTGCGTTATCTCGTTAATAGTGCATGCTACTACAGCGGGGTTAAATTTGATATGTCTGGGAAACGTTCTTTTGTTCTCAACAGATAGCGGCGATCTTTTGCATTCACGGGTGCTAACAACGCAATAGTAGATTTGTTTATATTCACAGTTCTCAATTTATAAAACGTTGAACATGAGTTCACCAATTCCTACAGGTATACTATAGACAACAACAAAAATGATTTATTATCGCTTAAACCGAATATAAAAAAAACAACTTAAATACAAAGAAATATCATTTACAAAGGTAGTCGGCGTAAATGCTGACTTTGAAATAAAGTTTGCAATTTACGTTTCTAAATAATTAAATTGAAAACAAAAGTTTAACTATTGTGTTTTGATGACCCCGAAGGAGGGCATATAGTGATCGGACAGTCCGTCCGTCTTTCCGTCACACTTTGCGTTTAGGTTTCGCGTTTAGGTTTCGAAAAATGCTTATAACTTCTGTCCCTTCACATAGCAACTTGATATTTGGCATGCATGTGTATCTCATGGAGCTGCACATTTTTAGCGGTGAAAGGTCAAGGTCATCCTTCAAGGTCAAAGGTAAAAAAAAAACATGTATCAAAGCGGCGCAGAAGGGGGCATTGTGTTTCTGACAAACGCATCTCTTGTTTCACTTGTTAGTCGCATATTTACCGCATGAAATGTGTGTTATCATTGTCAAACCACACACTAGTGTAAGGAGATACAAATTATACTACGGGAGTGCACTTCATATGTGTCCTCACATGTCTTATTATGTGTGTATTTCTTCACCATCGAAATATATCGTATGTTAATATTTGATTTACACGCAGTTTTCTTTCGACACATTTACATCACACGTTCATTTCCGCGTCATGCGCAAATGGGTCTTATGCGTTTCGGCCAGCGTATCTTAAGCCCAACCTGTGCATTTGCGCAGTCTGGTCAGAGGCGATGCTGTTCGCTATAAAATCACTCAATGTGTTATGGTCTAATTATGTATCTCCTGACCAGACTGAGAGATGCGCAGGCTGAGTGGACTATATATATTTGATAGGCGTATTTGGAATAAGACTCATTTTCGCATGACGAGTGTCATTAAAAATCTCATTGCGAATTGTAAATGGCGCATTCAAGCACAATGCTTTTCGATACGAAATTGAATTCAAAATAGCGAACTTCTATATAAGGGCAGCCTATCCCAGGAGTTCAGGAACGATTTCCAGACGTGCTGACCGAGTACGGCAAACATTTGTGGTTGGATAATTGAACGATTGTTTATTTTGAATGTGTGCATGGTGTCAAAAATCAAAAGTTTTATACAGTGAATTTCCATCATGAAATTATATTCTTAGTGAGATAGGCATTCAATATTACAACAATATTGATTTAATATGATGGCGATTGCAAATTGTCTTTATATTCAGTTCTCATTACCATTTTCATCATACTTTCTATGCTAACAGAACGTCAAAAAGGGCCATGTTGTTGTCATTTTGTCTAAGTTATCTTTATAAAATAAATATGATGATAAAAAGTGAACACACATCTCGACCCGTGCGTTAAGACACACTCTTTATTAATGTGAATGGGTTGTGTCCATGTCAAATTTGCGAATAATTTTGAAAATTGACTTGCGTCTTAAATTATGCAATAGCGAATAACTTCAGTGCCTTCAACGCTTTGATTTAATTTGTGTGCGTTTGCTACGTACATGTCATGTCTACGGCATTGTCATTATTAGTATTGTTTGGCATGGGTTTCTTTGCCATCAATGAAGGACCGCATTGTATTTTAAGTTTTCACTCCGGTTTATTCAGCTAAAGTTTGTCTTCATGTTTTTTTGAAGAACTTGAAAAAAGACGAGTTCTTAAATAGAAATTTATTACATTAAAACAGGTTAAACAAGCACATTAAGTTTATCAATATAGTTTTCCTATTTATGGAACACTGTCGAAAGGATACCGGGTGTCGTTATCAACATGTATTGACATCGGCTATGTGGATTTTGCACATGTCATGATATAAGTTTTCATTTTCTACAATATTTTTGGACATTGCATTCATCCGCTGCTACTTATTTTAATGATCTTTTGTTGCAAAGCGTTCGTTGCCAGAAAAGTCATTTAATCAGCACACCCAGTTAAGTCACCTTAAGCAGTAAAAGCTGGTAGATTTTGAACAAAATAAAAATTGTTTGATTCTGAACTACCGGCAGTTGTTGTTCAAAGTAATTTACAGTTCGTGCATTTAGTTCGTGAATTTAAATTAACTTTTTCTAAAATGAGAACTAATTTAATTATAATTACATACATGCTAGTCACGTAGTCAACGTGTCACGATTGACGTATTATTTTAATTGAGAACACTTGCGTATCGGTTACATTCCTTTCTCATGGAAGCCGCACTAAGCGAGCGTTCTGAAGATAAACCCCATAAGATACTAAATACCCCACCTTCGTACACTGAAAATAATATACATGTAGTAATATTAATAAAAATACTTTTTAATGTATAAAAATAATTGAAAACCATGTATTCTTTATTGATAAGCGGTATTTACCAATTTTTTTTACGCAGCTCATAAACCCTACAGCTGTTCAAACATTGCGGCTATAGAGTGAGCTTTTTCAATAGTTATTTTGTTATTGTATAGTGGTTTTTTTTGTAAACGCCATCGATCCCATGAGTACCTGGTTCAGTAAATATGATGTTACATCAAGAAACCAGAGTCGTGGTACACGGCACACATAGGAACAAGGCCAAATATTCACTGATTATATTAATAAAAAGATCTTAAAAAACTACATAGAGTCGTTTTATTGACACAACCTTTCGCTGGCCAATACAGTTTCAAAGGCCCTTTTACAGTTTGTTCATATTTCACAGCATATGCACACGAAGGACGTCCAGACATGTAGATTGTAGACCTGGATACATACCGTATTATTGGAGGGTAATTATCAAACGCAGTGCCAGAATAAAAGGAATAAACCCCGACCAAATCAATAAATCATGATGTATAAACATCCATATGTTATTTAGCTAATTCATAATTATGCTAAAATACTATGAATAATAACAGATTGATGTTCTTATTGTCATTAATATCGTATCGCGTAATATGCTCGTTAATGAATGCCATATTTGAAAATAAGCTTTTGAAAATAAGCTTAACCGACTTAAACATCATTTGTAATATTAAGGACATGCTATACACACAAACAAAATTAGCACTGACCTTAAATACAATAGAATTCTTGTTTTCTGTATTCGGTTCAACATATAACGACAGCCGGTGACAGTTTATTTGACCGAAAAGATTCGGTAGCATGTCGCATTACCGACAACATCTTCGTGTCTATCATTGTTAATACATTGTTTGTTTTGTTTATAACAGTGGGTTTGATACCCAGAACTTAAAGCAAGGATTTTGAAAAAAAGTTTACATAAATTAACAAATGTTTATTCCCGGCTAGCTGTAATGATAACTGTTTCTCGACTATAAATTTATCAGGCGTTACTAAATTAATCGATACTAACCATATACTCGGACAAAAAACGCAACATATAACACTCACGGTGGGGTTTGTTATTTACTGAAAATGCATTGAAATGACAACCAAGTTCCGAACTACAACGATAAGCTACTTTGGATGGTTGTCTCATCCTGTGCCACACCTACTTTGTTGGATGGGCGATAAACTCGCTTGAACCTCTTCCGTATTCTTCCACAATATCTCCATATAGTAATGAGATCTGAACAAATGACAAGTCCAAATATGACAGACATAATTCCCACGGCGATGGTTCCAATCGCCTTGGAGGACGCTCGCGAGTCTTGTCTGCAGTTCAGCTTCGCGCGGGCCGCTGTTGTCTCACTGGCATCTATGGTCAGCTCAGAAATCAGCATGTCAATAATCTGCTCGTTGCTCAGGTTGGTCCACTGTTTGTTGGGGTTGCAAATACATGGCATGATATACAGTTGCGGAGCTTTGGGTCTTG
The DNA here is from genome assembly GCF_020536995.1 of Dreissena polymorpha. Lineage (NCBI taxonomy): Eukaryota > Metazoa > Mollusca > Bivalvia > Myida > Dreissenidae > Dreissena > Dreissena polymorpha. The sequence continues at coordinate 39,881,686 of NC_068357.1, forward strand.
TTGTTGTTGTTGATTCTGAAAGTGAAAAATTGGAAATGCAATTATTCGTCGATTCTACGTTTGTGCGACCCTGAGTGATCCGCATTATGATGATCAAATTCTTTTAGATCGCTTTGCTGATGTTTGAGTATAAACACAGTCGTCGAGAATATTATTGATATCTTAATACAAATGTGTAATTATTCATGTTATGTTTTTCAATCTTGCTATGTTTTATCTATAAATGTATAATACTTTTAACAACGATGCAAATTTCAAAGTTGACAGAATTTCATAGTTATTTACCTGGAATAACGCAAGAGATAGCCGTTCCTTTCCACTCGAAAACATTTTTGGGTTTTTGTATGCAGATTCTGGATGTTCCGTTTGGCGAAGGTACAAAGCCAGAATTACAAGTATATATGGCCTTTTCTTTTTTGTTACCATTATTACCAGGTAAACGATAAGATATGCTCCCATTAGCCGGATTCGGTAATAAAGGACAGTCTGTGAAAGAAAAAAAACAAATGCATATTTGAGTCGCGTTCTGAGAAAACTGGGAATAACGCATGTGCGTAAAGTGTCGTCACTGATTAGCCTGTGCAGTCCGCACAGGCTAATCAGGGACGACACTTTCCGCTTAAACTAGATTTTCGGTAAAAAAAGGGTCTTCCTGCAAACGAAAAATACCATTAAAGCGAAAAGTGTCGTCCCTGATTAGCCTGTGCATTATGCCCAGTTTTCACAGAACAAGACACATTTAATTATCGAATGATCAGCAACTAAAGTCAAAGGCTTAGTTTGAGAGGACAATTGTTGTTATTCGGAATATGCCTGCATTTGTATGCGGTAGATATGCACTGCCTTAAATACAGGGAGTTATGGTTTGCGATTAATATGCAAGGTAAGTTAAATCTTGTGTCAATATGCAAAATCTTGTGTCAATATGCAAATATGCAAATATTCGTGTAACACAAGTGCATACATTGTTTGTAAAGAGTGTTGCAAATATGGACCTTGCTCTATTTTTATTTTATTTGAAGGGGTTAAACCTAGCTGTCGTTCTGTATCTGCGGGTAATTTATTTATAAACGATTACTTTTGTAATCCGACACCTATAAGACTTTTGATAATTATCTAAATAATTCCCGCCAAATAATTAATTTAATGTAACCAATTTAAAAATGATATGCAATTACATATATTTACTTGAAGCTTACAGGTTTTACCACCGTCTATTAAACTTACAAGATGTTTTACAATTCCATTCATATGTTACGTAATCGACGTGATCTTCCATTTCAAGTAAGTAGCTGTTCATGAAGACTAAACATTCTCCTGTGTGGGCGTTGTATGATAGAATGCTGTTGTTATTTTGTGACTGACCATGCACCATACACTGTTCCGGAGAGGACATGTTGACTCTATAGAACGTCGTGTTCGTTACTGTGGCGTCCGTGACGTTCACTTTCATTCCCGGTAGTTTAATGAACTCAATATCCAAACAACCTATATAATCAAAAAAGATACTGGCCTCTAAACCGGTGAACATTTTGGTACGATTGATTTTCAATATCAAATTTTTAATCCAAGTCTTCCAATCATTTTAATCTGTCGAAAATATAAATAGTGTTTTTGGTTCGTTTCGCGACACAGAATATTAACATTTATATAATATAAATAATTGTGACAAATGCATGTCTGAAAAATAATAACACGATATAAAAATTATGCTTATACAAATGCCATGGATGGCTAAAGAAAACAAAATCATGTTTAGTACTTTATATAGAAGGACCAAAGTTTGATTGCTTACTGGCATTGCATACTTGTCTTGCAGCATTCGAGCCGTAGTCATACACCAGACTTCTGTTACAATAAAACTCGGTGCAGTTATCGGCAGAATATACCATAACGGAGGAGTTTTCAAAGGATGAGCCAAAGTCAAGACACTGCTCTTTTGTGTAGTTTAAATATGTTTGGCTTTCATCTGTGTTGTTTAAATATTGTTGGCTATCATCTGTGTTGTTAAAAGCATCTTGGCTATTATATGTGTTGTTATCATCATCTTGGCTTTCCGTTGTGTAGTTTAAATCTTGTTGGCTTTCCTCTGTGTTGTTTAAATATTGCTGGCACCATGTAGCGGTTGATTCTGTTTTTGAGACACCACAGTTGACACAAGTCTGTGTATAGTTGCATTGCTCACTGACAATTGCAGCGAAACCTGTAGTTATAGAGCATTAAAAAACTACTACTAACCTGATCCATGTCACTCTGCGTAACACCTAAAGGTAAAAAACGACTTGGGTGATTTTTTTGAATAATAAATAATAAATAAGTGAAACTTTGCTTGGTATTGGTTGTGTGTTGCCTTTCGAGAATATATATATATATATATATATATATATATATATATATATATATATATATATATATATATATATATATATATATATATATATATATATATATATATATATATATATATATATACTTATCAGACATGATACGCAGGTTCTCGACCCAGAACAAGTGTCAATAGTTAATATTATTTATATAAATTTTAGCGATTAAACTATTATTTGAAAGGCTATAACTCAAAGTTCTCTATATTGTAACTTTTATTGCAAAGTAATCTGAATTTGTTTTGTTTTATTTGTTTGAATATTAACCTTAAATTAGAACTAGCTCTTTTACAAAAAAGTTTCCTAAAATCTTGCTCCACAATTCAACACGCTGGATATGGCGATACTTCGATAACAAATTGCACGTCGAAACAGAGAACAACAAAAGCCAAGCGCCAGAGGTGAGTTTTTCAGTTTTTTTTTCATGCATCGGTATGTTCTGTTCATTTGGTTTTCATACACGGAATATTGCTTGGCCGATTAATGGTCTTGCACTTCCTTTTACGAAGAAAGAAATTCGCGAAAGAACGTTGGATTATATATTTTTAAAACACACACACACAATAAGCTTCAATCGATAAACAGCATTAATTGGATGATCAGTAAATATTTAAATGAAATAAAAATACTTAGAAATAAATCAAGAACGTGATAAATACTCAAAATAAAAGATCAATATATCAATTAATGTTACATTATGTTACATTTTAGTTTACTAAAGTATTTGAAAAATTCGAATGTTTAAAGAGTCGGACGCCAAATTTTCTTGGACACTTCTTTTACCGATCATCGCAATTACAACGGCACATCTATTCCCGACTACTCGACACTTGTAACCAGATAAAACATATCGTCTTTAGTTGGTCACAAATGCAGAATTCGCTGTGGAATACTGTTACAGTAATCAGGCAATAAAAAGAACTTAAAAACGAATAACCGAAAGTTTGCTACTTTTTTTCTTATCCATTTGGAATATGATTATGATTTGTATAAAGGTGAAAAATAACGGTGAAACTAATTTGATCTGTCTGATGAGTACAGTCTCTATAACAATATATTTTCCAGTTTTCGAGTCAACTAACCGCAGGATTGACAAAAAGTACATGACCTTGAACAATATTAAATTACGTTATTTGTAGTGAAACGGTTGATATAAAGCATGTATCATTATTTCTGTATACATGTACCAATGCCATTTACTAAGATAGCGTGTCATGAAACATCACTCTGCTAGAACTGCTAGTACTCATAAGAGATAACTTTCAGCAGCGATGCAGATCCGGCCTAGTATTGGACCGTTTTGGCTAAATGTCAGTAAACGAAAATATTCATAAAGGTACAGGCGGTCGATTATTACACGAAAGTGTCAAAGTTTTGTATACCCGTCATTGCTCTTAATTAAATAAAACAAATTATGCATACGAACTTAGATATACGTTACAAAATTACAGGATGAGCGAATCGGAGATAAAGAATGCCGCCGACGGTTCGTTGTTAGACATAAATGTTGAAGAGGAGTTGTTTACAAGCGAGCGGTTCTCGTTTGGAATTAGTGAGACCAGAGTTGTGCTAGGAAAGCCAACTTGAATCGTCATTTGAAGACACATGACGATGGATGCATAAAGTGCTAAGTGTTCACTCCGTTCTTTAAGATTGTGGAAGATAAAAGGAAACACGTTGAGGAGAGACATAGAGCAATCATGTGCAAAAGTTGTTGAACGTTTTTTTTCCAGTAGAACTTACATATCTGGTCTGCATCTCATACTTGAAGATTTATCACATGAAAACCATTGAACAAAATCTAAAAATAATAAATAGCAAATTTTATTTGTCGGCAATATTCCCTCTGACAGTAACCGCGTGTATTTAATAAAAGCTTTCCGTGTGTCCATGTTGTTATTCGTCGGCAATCTTCCCTCTGACCGTAACCGCGTGTATTTAAAAAAGCTTTCCGCGTGTCCATCTTTTTTCTAATCCTTCCAAAACAGTCGGTTAATACACAGCACATCCCGTGTGTGAGTTTTCTTTTAACAGATGATGAACATATTGTGTTAACTTCATCGGTATACTATACATCTTCATACTCAAATGAATGCTATCTGCACGATGCCAACGTGTCTTTTACAGGAGTGTTGAGCTTTTTTGCGTTTTTGAGTTGTGCGGGTGATGAAGTATTGAAAACCCCTTACTTCAATAGTTTTCCCCTCATTCCCCAAGGTTATAGGAATTTTGCTTTCGTGGGACTTTGACAGCTATTTAAGCAATCCAGCTTCGCTTTAAAGAATTAGTTGTCTATATTTTTAAGTCTTGCACTTGTGGTCTTTGACACAATTTTCCACAATTTCGGAATATTTCTCTGTTCTGTATATAGGTGCTGTACAGTAAAAGCACCTATACTTCGGCAGAGTATTCTTATGCATGGGTTCAGACCCTGTGAAAAGACAAAACAATAATACATTTGAAACAAGAAGTAATGTGTTTCCATAATATGACAAGTAAACATGCTATGTAAGCATTCCCTTTTCCCAGCATCAGTTTTTTTTCGAATTAATTCAAATTTCTTCCTCGTGTTCCTTTTTGTTTAACAAACACAGTGTTGAAGTACCCGATTTGTTGAAAGTCTTCGTTATCAGAAGTGTCCTTTATAGGAAAATCAAAGTGTCTACAACATCATGAATATCACCTATTGAAACATGCTCTATGTGTGATTATATTCCATTGAATACTATCAAAATTTCAGTAGTTGAAGCACCGTGATTACTTATCATGCAGGAAAAGCTAACACTTTATTGCAATATGTGTAAGAATTTTTATTTTTTTTTGAAATGGGTACTGATTTTTCAGTTTATGCTGTTTTCCGATGTTGTTTTTTTAAACAAAAACATACCATTTTCTGTATTAAAATATTTCTTCACAATACAATATTATTTACCATTTATCAACACCATCATCTACCTTGTCTCAAAAACTAATATCAAGAATATAAGTTATAAAAAGCTGATGCACTTACCTTTCGCGCGTGACTTTTGTTTTTCTCTGTTATCGAAGTGCCATCTTTTATACAAAGTATCGCCATACCCAGCGTGATACAAGCACATTTGGATATATTTTAATGTATGTGAACATAAAGTTCTGAGCACTTCACGAAACACGAAACACAACTAACATTCAAATAATGAAGAAATCTAAAAGAGTGAAACTGTCAGTCTACAATTACATCCATTCGAACATATTTAAAAGGCTTCCTAATGTCGCCTCAATACCCCGCCATGATCTTTTTTGCATTCTAATAAGACGCTGCACTTGAAGTGGCGTGACTACCAGTTGCCTTCGGCTATTGCCTAAAGTGTATGAGCACCTGAGGCATGCAGTGTCACGATTAACGACGTGGGAAAAATAGGATGTATATGAAAATACAGACTCAAAAGTATTATTTTCAACCTTCAAAAATTAGATTGCCCTGCATTTTGTTGTTGGCATAGGCTCTCTGTTACAGTGAGCAAAACATTTGAGACAATTTTGATGAAATTCTTTGAAAAGTACATGACCCAATGGGAGCTTACAAATTTTCACTTCAACAATGCCTCTGACTTCAAAAACACCTGTCTGACTTATTCCAAATGCATATCGTTTCAATTGCGTAAGCATTTGAGAAAAATTCACGAGCATCCTTCGAAAAAGTCTACGGACAAACCTAAGGATGGGCCATTGTCGGTTCTATACTCCCATTTGCACATGTCGGATAACACAGTAACGAAAAAGACACTCATTTGATAATAACGACGTTCTATTTATGGCAAGTGACCAGCTGTCAATTAATTCGAACCGCATTCTTCGTCAAGGTGTTAGGTGTAAAACAACATAACAAAGACGAAATAGGTCAACAAAAAATAAAATGAATACAAAAAGTAATAACATCCCAGGCATAACTAACTGAAACGGGGTTGGAATCAATTTAAAACTAAAAGAATATCGAATATTATGTCATTTGTTAACTGACACTAGAAACATCTTACCTTGACTAGTTGGAAGATGACAAGACCACTGATTTAACACCTTATTTTGATTCATTGTGACCAAACATTACTTCGGCGTCTTGACCGTAAACAAATTAATCACGCCGTGGGGTTATGTAGTTGTTTGCAAATGGTGCTGATTTTTTTATATCAGTAAACATGTTTCGAACTTTTAAAGACTAAACCATAATAGATTAACATTTACTGTGATGAATATTTTGTTTTAAAATAGCGCAACTAGTTTACGGTTTTATTAAACAATTCACGTTATTGATTGAATATTAACCATTACATACTTGTTGATCGCCTAAGATTAAAAAATATGTACAACATACTCATAATGTATATTAAATGTACTTACAATGTATTACTAGTATCAGAAAAAAACGCATGTTGATGAATGCATCCATCCCGTTTTCTGAAAACAAAGCCGATCAAAGGTGTGTCTTAATCCATTCTTACAATTACCGAACTTAATAGAAATTTACATAGTTTGATGTAGAATAATTGGAAAGTGTTTTTATACTCTATTTTCCGTTTGTTTTAAACATAAAAAATAATGTGTTAATGCATATTGTATCAACAAATGAAGTTAACTGGGCATTCCAGAATCTTCATCAGAAAATGAATTATTGCTACCGACCGCTAATAGTATATATTACAATACAAAACGCAACAATACAAACAGCACAACACTTACCAGTAAATTCCAAACAAACTTACGCCTCTCTTGTCATCAATCAAACACGTCGTTTACCTTGATGTATTCGAGCTCTTGTCATCAAACACGTCGTTAACCTTGATGTATCCAAGCTCTTGTCATCAAACACGTCGTTAACCTTGATGTATCCAAGCTCTTGTCATCAAACACGTCGTTAACCTTGATGTATTCAAGCCTTAAATGAAGGAACAGCAGATTTTAATATTTGCTGCCCCGCCGCTGTCTTTCTTGAGAAGCATTAATCTATTATTAAATTGTTTAAAACCAAAATAAAACTAAAACTAGTTTAACAATTTACCACAGACCATACGTTTTAGTTCATCATTCATTCACGTGAACTATTATAACTACTCCCAAATTTGACATATTCCTCTAAGAGCCGCGGCTTATTTCTCAGCACAGGCTTGACTAAACATAGACCAAATTTGATCAAATACTTCAGTTGTAAATGCTTTCTCAATTTAGGTCTTTGAAATGCAATAATCGAACCTTTAATGAGCAAACAAAAAAAGCAGCGCCTTCCAAAATCAACAGATCGTTACAAAAAACTAAACTTTCGATATTTATCTCCACTGTTTAAAAATTAAATAATTTATTAACTGTTTCAGCTCTTTTGTATGTATACCTTAGTCGCGTTTGCCAACAAACATCAAGCTATTTACTTACATATTGATTTGTCTTTGAAAAATAATTTGCTAAAAAACGATATGTTTAATAATATCTTAAACATTAACTATTGAAAATAATATTGGCCTGGAATGACCTCATTTGTCTGGCAACTGTCAGAAGCCGTTTATAATGGTGCCGAGTTGTTTGCTCAGGTATGTTTCTTAAATTTGATCAGGTACTTGTCTTGCATTTCAACAGATATTTGTCCTACATTTGATAAGGTATTTTCTCTACATTACAAGCCACCGTAGAAAAATGCCCATATAAAGGCGTGTGTGTGTGGTGTTTTCGTGTGAATGTAATACATTATTTGTAATTATTTGTATTAATATATCGGAACTTTCCACTAATTCATACTGCCTTATCTGGTTCAACTATAGTCTGTCAAAATATAACAGAGTTTTTTTTGTCTTACAACAGAAAAGGTTCATTTGATGCTGTATGGCGAATAAGTGGAAAAAGTAAGTCAGACAAACCCATTCACATATGTCTTACATGGCCAATCATGAAACAAGTTAAACGAATCGAAACTTGCACCGAACACATTTATATGAGCCTCGCTTTGGGAAGACGGACCCGCATGTTCGTAAAGTGTCCGCACAGTATAAATCAGTAACTACAGCATTCAGTGGCGCGGATTTCTTCGTTTAAAGGTAGTCTCATTAAGAGAAAATTATTTTTTGTTGGAAAGTATCGTACTTGATTAGCCCGTCAGGACTGCACATGCTGATCTCGGTCGACAGGTAACGCACATGCATAAAGCCACGTTTTCTTAGTGAGGACTGCACATGCTGATCTCGGTCGACAGGTAACGCACATGCATAAAGCCACGTTTTCCTAGTGAGGACTACACATGCTGATCTCGGTCGACAGGTAACGCACATGCATAAAGCCACGTTTTCCTAGTGAGGACTACACATGCTGATCTCGGTCGACAGGTAACGCACATGCATAAAGCCACGTTTTCCTAGTGAGGACTGCACATGCTGATCTCGGTCGACAGGTAACGCACATGCATAAAGCCACGTTTTCCTAGTGAGGACTGCACATGCTGATCTCGGTCAGCAGGTAACGCACATGCATTAAGCCACGTTTTCCTGGAGCAATGGTCATATCTTCCATTTCCTGTTTGAATCTCTGCCATTTTGTCAGCTAAAATTGTTCTGAACCACAATACTTTAACAAAGATGTTCCTTATGTGGTTCTGTTGTAAAATGATAAACTAAATGTACGTGTTTGTATTATATTATATTATCGTCTTGTAAGCACGCGCTGGTTTGAATTATTTAGCAGGAATGTGCCCTTAGACATCTGTTTAATTTCACATCTGGCCAAAAGAACACTTAGAAAAAACAATCTAAATTATGATGATACATTTATGTATATATAGTTTCAAAGTGGGGCCCATTTAGAAATAAAATTTTGTTAACTTTGGTACAGCCTCCGTTTTAAAACGAAGAATTGCGGAATGAACATCACCCCGCATTCGAATGTCCGTGTGTGTTGCTGTTGAAACCGTTCTGTGCCCGGTTTTCATTTGCGATGACATTTTCTAACGTATTTTCGATCCGATGAATCAACGAAGTTCACTTAAGTCATTGCTCCTGAGGGGTACGCTTGCGCGAAGCTTATCTATTTAGTATTTACCAGATGGAATAGAGACAAATAACCTTTGTCATTTTAGAACAGAATTATGGAATAATCCGGTTTTAATGTTGGTCTCGTTTTCTATACTTAGTACAATGTGGATTAAACTGAGCGGGATACCTTTAACATATGGATTGGAGTTCCTTTGTGACAAATTTATATTAAAAGCCATTCATTTGTCATTGCTTTGGCTGCCCCAGTTCAATGTTCTCTAATACCGTTTGTACATTTAATAGTAAACTGGACAGTTCATGCACAAAATGTACATGAAAGCAAACCCAGTCGATATTAATTAAATTATCTCTGATTAAAGGTGCCTTTCCACAGATTTTGGCATTTTTTAACGTATTCATTAAATGCTTTATATCGAAAAATGTAAACATTGGATCGTAAAAGCTCCAGTAAAAAATCAAGAATAAAATTAAAAAAAGGAAAAGAACATTGCCCGGACCAGGTTTCGAACCAGTGACCCCTGGAGTCCTGCCAGAGTCCTGAAGTAAAAACGCTTTAGCCTACTGAGCTATTCCGCCGAGTACACTTACTCGACGTATTTTATACCTTATATAAGCAATCTTCGTAGTTTCACAAAATTTAACGACAAAAACAGAACTCTCCAAATTATTCAATCGTTTCGCGTTGCAACGCTTTATAATTTTTAGGTTTTAAAATCGTCAAAAGATGCATATAATGGCTATATTAGACCATGGTAAATGTTCAGTATTACTCTTTCCTCACAAATATCATAACTAAAACGAAAATTTGCGAATCTGAAACAACTTTTTTTCAATTTCGTCAATTTACCAAAGCGTGAAAAGATCCCTTTAATTTCCGCATAACGTGGTAGGGAAATGTAAAGATCAATGTCCTCTTAAAGGCATCGCTAATCCTTAAATCACACGACACATACATAAACAAGTTTTCTTATAAATACGCTTACAAAATGTGTCAGTGTCCTTTGAGATACAAGAGTGTGTGGATTATGCGCTCTTGAAATGAATTAGAATCTTTTTACGTAGTCGTATTCTTATTTATTTTCATTACGTATTAAAATAGTAAAACATAATGAATATGTACAAATAAATGTGGGATCATATGTATTAAGCGCTAACATTCAACATGGTGCATGCCATTTTTTAAGTAAGTGTTAGAGACTGCATCATTAAATACTTTAGGAAGAGTATAGTGACACACAAATGTCAATTAAAAGCCATTAATTGCCAAATAGTTACCTACATTTGTATGCATATTCCATTTGTTACAATTGCGCATATCGTCTAGTTATATAACTACAGGAGTTTTATTTAAAAATACACATAAAATATATATTAAACTTTTGTAAAGAATATAGTTAATACATATGAGCGTGTAAATTTCTATCAATAAATTATTTATTCATAACAATTGAACTAAACAATCGAAACAGATATTTGAGTTTTAAATAAATATTCATTTCAAAATTTTATTTAAGATACAAGAGGCCAAATAGCAATGGGAAATGTCAGTTGTTTACTCTAATATAAACAAAAACATAAGTAAAAGTAGATCGATTTTTTTCGCTACATATTAATTTCATTATGATACACAATGACATGCATGCATCTTCCAAATCTATATTTAACTTTCGTTCATAGGTGTTTTGTACATCTAAAGTCAATAAAGGGCATGTAACAACGATCAAACGTAGTAAAACAGATGGAAAACTTTAAAGTTAATTTGGTGAATATAATCGAATATGACTAAAACAAAACTGTGGGGTCGGATTGATGGAAAGAAACAACTATTTTTCGCCAAAAACTACATGCTTAATGCGCAATCGTCTTAATATTTAAGTATTTAAATGTGATATTCACAACGTAAGTAATATTCATCGTTCATTCTTAACGATTACTTTATATTAATAAACATGTGTATGTACATGTATATGTGATGCATATTTTGAAGTCACTCTACTCTTCTGTAATTACCAAATGCTTTTGTTTAATATCTGTTTAATAATTTGTTTTGTCTATTAAAAATTAAACATAGATACAATTTTAATGCAAAAATCGTTTGGTCTTGAACTTGTATATGCAAGTCACACAGCTTGGTTTTCATTGTCAACAGCTTCGGATAATCTTGCGTTTGGGGCGTTGGTGTGGAGTATCAGTCAACTAATAAGTGTATAAGATATGCTTCAAAAACGAGTGCGAGATCCTTCACCCATGATTGCTGATACATCTTTAAGAATGCAATATATGTTTAACGCAGCTCAGAACTAGAATAATTACAATATCATGATGTTAAAATTGTTGAACAAATCCCCATTGTTCTATCAAGTATTATGATTAATGTGTCTGTCATTGTAATTCTGCTGAAAAAGTCCATGATTTTTAAACTATGGGTAGAGCATTCAAATGACTGATTACATTGTACTGAATAGAGTTTGAATATAAGGTATTCGTACATAAAGTATAAGGTATTCGTACATAAAGTATGTGAATCATCACAGTGTAAGCAAAAGCTTACTTGACTAAACATTAACATTTTTATAAGCTCTAACAGCCTTACAATGTAAATTAGTGTTTAAATAATGTTCTATTTTCAAAGACGTATTATGTTAACTTACTTCCAGGTTGCTTGCAACCGAGCACTATACCGAATGGGAAAGTGGAATACACAGGCTTGGGCCTTGGATTTGTTGCTTATTATAGTTGTAACATTGGTTATAGTTTGTCAGGCCCGAATTCAAGGACGTGTTTACTCCTCGGGTGGAGTCTTAACAAGCCGTCCTGTGTCGTAGTGTATTGTCCATTGCCACAAATATTTGTCAACGGGACGTTAGTGACCACCGGTACTGAGTATGGTAAAACAACCAGGTACTCGTGCCACACATGGTACAAACTAACAGGAGCCGATACCGTTACCTGTAATGCCAATGAACAATGGGATAAACCTGCCCCGACATGCAGTAAGGTGGACTGCGGGCAGGTGACTGAAGGATTCGATATCATTACATGAAGTGAAAATGGGCAACGGAAAAAACTCTGCCCCGACGTGCAGTGAGCCGGCGCTCCGGGTAATGGGACAGTCATCGTGCATAGCACTAAATATAAAGGCCTGGCATCTTTCTCGTGCAATGCTGGATTCCATATGGATGGATCGAATATGGATGGATCGCATACAACTTCGTGTAATGGTAGCGGATATTGGGACGCTCAAATGCCGAGATGTTTACTTATTGACTGTGGGGACATACAACCTCCATTGAACGGATATGTCATGTATGCTCAATCTACTTTAAACACAACAGCTACGTACAATTTTGATATTGGCTTTGTTTTGACCGGGTTTAACGTAACGACATGCAATTCGTCAGGCAAATGGACCACCACACCTCCGAAATGTCCAATCGTCGACTGCGGAGACCTTTCAGTTCCTGACAATGGATTCGTGATTTTGTCAAGAAACACAGCTGTATTCGGCACGAATGCAATGTTTTCTTGAGCCACAGGATATTTCCTCATTGGTTCAGCTTCACGGTCCTGCTTATCGAATGGAACATGGAGCGGTGTTGATCAGTTTTGCGCAAGTACGTAGTAGCGCAAATAGTTTTCTTGTGTAGGTAAAACTATGGAGGAAGGTTTTATCTGGATGATTACACATGTTGGTGACGACTTAAAAGACAATTCGGTGTACGATTCTTTGTATTGTTGATGATGGTGAAAAGATGAAGAAGATTAGTATAAAGTGATGGTGATGGCTATTATTAATATAATAATGATGACGATGATGGTGATGATGGTGATTATGATGATAATGATGATGAAAAAACTACATAGTGAAGACTTTAATTCGATGTTTCATTGTGTATACCATTAGCAAGCAAACACTCCTTGTAAAGAAGCATTTTTTAAAAATAGGTTTAAACTCAACCGAGCCGAATATTGTTCCGTGCGTATGCCCTTCCCAGAAACATTGGTCAAATCTTACCAATGACCAAATCATCGAACTACTTGTCAACACTTTGTTAATCGATAGAAACAATACGACCCTGGCCCGGGCCAATGCAGTAAGGACAACCGAACATCATCCGCAGCCATCACCTTTGTTGCTGGCGGAATGATATGCGTCTTTCTTGCGCCAATCTTCTGTTATGACCTTCAGACATTGTTCTGTGGCGTCAAATACGAGGCTTTCCGGCAATTCAAGTGTATAATGCGACATCGATGCTCAAACAGATACACTAACTTTCGTGTACACACTGAGTTGTTGCAACGCGAGGTCGTCATAGGCGAAACTCACTGTTGACTGTCTGTATATTTATATATTACTTTCCTATCGGATTTTTATATTTGAATTTCTAACCTTAATCAATACTCGATATATTTATGCTTTTTAACTTGATATAAAATTAGGTTTGCATAGAAAAAGCTTTTACATTTTCCTCATATAATATATAATTTATGTGTTATTACTTTTACCGGTATTATGACTAGCATGTCTATCCGTTGCATCGGCCCTCTTAATGAAATCATTGGACTTTGTTAAGTGAAGGAATACAAAAACACGCATGTGTTATATGTCAATATATAGTTACATGTGTAATCTTGGACCTAACAACGAAAACTGCATTTAAATCGGTAATGTTTTGACAAAATACTTGCTAGACTTAGCTCCCTTTAGTAATCTGTTTCATGTACCGACCCTCTCATAGTATCGGCCCTTCTGATTGGTTGTTAAGATTTGTAACTATGCGCACGTGCTTGTTCTAAAAATAATAACTTAATGGGAAAACTTGCTCATTTTGTTTTAAAAATATTTGTACATTTTATTGAACAATAAGCGGCATATAACACATTTGATAAAGCTACTACTTATCCATTAACAAAGTACTTACGTGTGTGTTACGTAATTTAAAAATCGTAGCATCACCTTGAAATAAACATGACCGACTTTCCAATGAATACCGGAAATCATGATGATGATCGTCGTAATTGTCAAGGATAACCATCAAATAAATAACTTCTAAAAGTTGGAAAAAAACACACATTAATTTTCCAGCATGTCTTGAAGGTTTTTCGTTCAAGGGCCGATACTCTGAGGAGGGCCGATACTATGAAAGTAAGAGACTAGTAGGACACTGGTGTTATCAAATTGTACATGCATTTCTTGATCCTTATTTATGGTTCTAATAAATTATTTATATTATGGTAGGTTTCTCCTGCGTTTGTTAATGTTAAAGATATCCATTTACATACCCGTAGCCAGGGGGGTGCGTTGGGTGCGTTCGCACCCATCTTTTTTGACGAGTAAAACAAATTGTACTATTAGTTGCACCCAACTTTATTTGACGCAAAAGCAGTCTATTTCCAGGAACCCAGTGAGTCTTCGTATTTAAGCGTTAAACATTGTTGTATTCAATATGGAACCGACAGGTCACCATATAATTAATTCCTCGATTAAGTCAATTCCAAGATAGCGCGTGATTTTTATTTACAATTTTTAACAGTAGAATTGTTGAAATCAACAGAAGTTTTGTCCGCAAAATTTGAAAAGATCTAAGAAGCCGGTCCCCGCAAAATGGAATTGGATTATTTGTTATAAATGGATATTCGTTTTCTGTTTAATACAAAATTATTAACCTGGCACTCTAATTCGTATAAAATCGATACTTATTTATAGATATTTGATACTAAATGATTTAATTGGGCACCCCACAAAGTCAAGTGATCCTTCATCCTGCTTACGTCACGTTCGAGAAATGTATGTATAGATATTATTTTCTCTTATAATACTCAGTATTGACGCATGTGTACAGTAACATATTCATGTAACTAAAACCACGATTATTTCATTTTCCCGAGGCCGTTTCATCTCTGATAACTAGTTGTTTGCATGGAAAAAAAATAGTTTAACACCCCTAAAAAATAACAGTGATGAAACGGTCTCTTGAAAATGAAATAATCATGACTTTAGTTATATTTTAATATACACGTGCATCAATACTGTGTATTACAAGAGAAAATGTTATTTGTACATCTAATTTCTCGAACGCAATGTAACAGATTTGTGGACATATATTTCATTCAATAACTTTTTATCCCGACGTCTACGATCTTGAAACAAAAAAACAGAGGGGAGCACAAAGACCGTAGATCCGAAAGGGCGTTTTCATTTTAAATAAATATAAATATTAATTGTCAACGATTTGCAATTTACGCAAAATTATGGTAAATTACAATACAAAGTAGTATTTAATCATTTTTTTTCTCGACAAGCTTAATGTCGATGTTAATATAATTGTTCAAAGAGTTTCCGCGCCCCGGGCACGTTGTAGTATACTTTAAATCCGGGGCACTTTTAAGTAGTACCTGATCCGACAATGATCAATTGAGCATTACTATCAAATGTTATGTAATAACATAGGGTTTTGTTTTTTACTATCGTAAACAATATCTGAAAATACCAGTGTAATTTTGTTATGTATTACTATTACCAGAATTACACGTAGTAACATGGGGAATCATGGTACCCGCGCAAGGTAATGTTATTAAAAACCGTTATAGATTTCGCATTTGTATTTTCAAAATAAATAATGCTATCAATACTTTTACCAGTGTTATAAGGGATGAAAGTGACGAAAACAGTTCACTAAAACCATCCGGGATATCGCGTAGGATAACCTAATTTAAGCCACGGAGCGTATAATGACTCATCTAGTGTCCGTGTTTAAGCATTGATGCCATTTATGGTCATTGCCTGTTGAGGTTTTCTAACCGCCGTGTAAAGTATACTTTAGAGAACATGTGGTACTTTAAAGTAATACATGAGCCGACAACGACCATTTGAGCTTAATTTATCACTAGACGACGGATATAACAAACACAATTGCGAACACATCATTTTACAAATAAAACAAGCATTTGTAAACAACAACAACAACAACCCATAATCATTTGAAACAACTGTTTGCATATATTTATGTATTAAAGACGCATTAAGGCTTAATAATGTTTGAAAAAAAAGCATAGATTCACTTCAATTCTTAATAAACCATCGACGTAAGTGTGACGTCATTCGTAATCGATGACGTAAACTCTTTGAATGTTGTTTAGCTCCAGACTGGCAGCTTCGTCTGGCTATAAAATGAATGCTTACTAACTGAAGAACACTAATGTGTGTTGGCTAACCTGTAAAACCGTCACGGTTCTCTCCCTTATGATATGTGGGAGATTAATAGTTTCGTTTGTATTTAGATTCGCATACTGAATACAACCTATTGGCATCTACAGCGGATATCACGTGATCAATACAATCTGTTGTTGGGGAGAATCGCCATTTTTGCTGTCCTTGGATAAAATTTGATGAAATTATTAAATGCAGTGATATATGGATGGACAATCATGACTGTCAACAGTACTAAAACATCTAATTTTCCGATAAGCAAGCACGGGCGTGAGTTTAAACTCACGAAATAGTATTTTATTTAACTTTCATTGACCGATCTTCGTTTGTTAATGGCAGGTAAAGTGGCAAAAGCCCCAGTTCAAAAATTTCTTAACCCGGTACATGATTTTAATGATGCGGGCTACATAGACAACCGTCTGCCTGCGGGCGGCTGGAATATGGATGAAAATGAAGTCGTTGATCAGCTAAGAGACCAGAGGTTTCAGAAGAGGGTAGAAGTATTGGAACAGCTGTTGATCACTGTCAGACGAAATGGAGGCAAGCTCCCATTTACAAATCTTCAGGCCGTTTTCAGAGGGCTTGGACTGGCACTTACAGATAACAACTGGGATGTAAGACTGAAATGTATTCAGCTGATCAACGAGGTAATCCCTCAGTTTGGCGATGGCCTTGATGCCTGCATGTCAGAGGTCATGGGCAAACTTATTCCAAACATTGGTGAAAACAAGATCACTGTAAGGAGAGCCGTCATCCAAACTCTTCATGTTTACATGAAATGTACCAGTCATGTTCCAACATTGCTGAGGGCGATAGTCCATTATGGGTTGGAAAACGAAGATAACAGAGTTCGGAAAGAGTCTATTGTTGCCCTTCCAATGCTTTTTACACCAGAATTCTCTAGACAGAATTTCTTTGAAGTTACCCAATCATTGGCCAAAAAATTATTGGATACATCAGAAGAAGACAATTTAAGAGACTGTTCATTAAAAACATTGGAGAAAATCAGGACATTAGTTGGGGAAGATGAGTTTAATAAATATCTTCAAAAACTGTCAACACCTTTGCGAAGGTACTATATCCAACTGACAAATCCAGGTGAACTTGAGCCTGACAGTAGTGCACAAACAACACCCAGACAGGCACCATTTTCTAAGGCTGCGAAACCAAATGGGTCAGTCTCCTATCAACCGCCAGTGCAGCAGCTAAACACTGCTCAGTATGTTGATTCCTATGAGTTTGGAATCATACCTAGTCATGTTATGAGCCAAATTAATGACCAAGAGAACTTTAAACTGAGAGCAAAAGGTGTGGAGGATCTGAGAAGCATAATGTTGGAGCTAAGTGAAATGGATGTGCAGAGCAATTTGATGCCGCACATGATTAGTTTTATTAGTTTTTTAAACAACTTGTTGGACGATTCCAATTTTAAAATAACTACAGTTACTCTGGACATATTGAGAATTTTGGTGGAAAAATTGGGAAAAAATGTCAAACAGTATCTTAAACATTTATCAGCGACACTTGCAAAACGAATGGGTGACAATAAAATTGTTGTGCGACAAGCTGTTATGAAAGTTGCCATGAAAATGATGCAGAGTTACACCGCAAAACCTGTGCTTTCTGTGATATGTGAAAACCTTCAGCATAAAAACTCAAAAGTTCGACAAGAAACATTGAACATAATCATTGCGGCAATGTTGACATTTCCAAGTTATGCATTTGATCTCCCAGTTGTTTGTCGAATGGTTGCTCCAACCTTGACTGACTTGAAGCGTCAGGTGAGACAAGGTGCGCTAGAATGTCTTTCTGTGATTGCTCAGACCATGGGACCTGGCCGGCTCCAGCCTTTGGTCCAGGCTGTGGATCAGGTGGAACTAAGTGCCGACGGTGAGGGCGTGATGGCTGCAGTGCAGGCCCGTCTAGCGAGACGTCAACTCCCAAAACTGAACAGTGAAGGTCTTGTGGAGTATGCCACACCCGTACCGTCATCGGCGTCAACTCGCAGTACAGCCAGTTTCCAGACCCAGGGCGCTGATATGGAGTGGATCATGGGTGGCTCAACCACCAGCTCTCGTGGACTGTCTCGTTCAGATACAATGGAGCTTGAATCAGTGAATTCATCAACGTGTCCAACACCAACAGCAAGTACTGCGGATCAGAATGGTACTAGACCGTTTGTGAGTGCTGGCAAGGGGAGGAAGAAACTGCCCTGGGAAGGAGAGTCCAATGGACAGGTAAGGCAATGGCATTTATGGTCTATGAAAATTCATAATTATCCTTTATTAAAACAAAATATGCAGCCAGGTGTTGCAGCAATAAATTTGAAACTGTTTTATGAGTGTTAGAGAGATATACAGACAAGAATGCAACATGTCAATGACTGAGCTGATTCTGCTGAATTCAATGCACTGAAACTATTCTCAGGACTCCGATGCAGTCTTATTAAGTTCAATATTGTACATATAGATTTGGTAGGGATAGAAATTAGTGATTGCCTATTCGCCCAGGTGAGTAGATCAAGGTCCGTTTATGTCAATATCAAAATTTGGTATAAATCCGTACAGATAACTAGCTTTTTCCAAAAAGCATAAATATTTTTCCGGCAGTTAATCAGTTGTTGTTTTTAAAGCACAAAGATTTAGGCTCAGAAAAGGGCATTCTGCATTGAGTCATGACCGAGATTTTATCGTATTGTGTGATGTTGTTTTGTTTAAGTCAACTATAAGATAATTATGATGTTTACTCTGTTTCGGGTGGCTACCAAAGTCATAGATATTCTTTGTTTCCTGTCTGTGCAACATACTGTAAAAAGTTAATTTATATCAGTGCTTTGCATATTCAAACTTTTATATATTTTTGGTGTCAGATTTATTGGTAGTTCATGGATTTTAAAATGTTACCTTATGTGAAAAGACACTTATTTGTTTGAGTCCAGTTCATGTTTTGTGTTTATAATTATTAAGATGTACAGTTTTGATGTTGGTAATATAGAAAAGAACAATTTAAAACAGTTTTGTCAATAAAGTTACCTTGGCCTCATTTGACAGCCATTGAACTTTAAATATGATCTTTACATGTTTATTATAATGCATTTAACATTTTTTTTATATTTTCTATTCTTTTTTGTCCTAGTTTGATTCTATTGACAATATATCTACGTCACTGCAACGCCGATATATCGCGGACCGTTATATCCAATATATCGCGCTTTGGCTATGGCTCCCAAAAATCCGATGAGCATGATCACTAAATGACATGTTTTAATCTGAGAATTCGCTAACTTAAGCAAAAAACCGGTTCTAGCTAGTATTAACACCCTATATGTCACGGCTTACTATGGCACACAGTGAAGCGTGAAAAACAGTCGATAAGTGACAGTGTTGTGTACACACAGCTGGGGATGTTTTTAACACTTAACAAATAACCAATTAGTATCATTTCAAAGGTAATAATGGCAGTTTACTGGTATATAAATCGTTAAATTTCGGTACCGGTCATGAATTTCTTTGTTCTGATAAAAAACACGAGAAAATTGGCGTGGATGTATTTATTTCTAAATAAAAGTTTCGTAGCGGGTACAACATTGAGATAATTTTATTTCCATTAAAAGTTTCGTTGTAAATTTCAACTAAAGTACCGCAGTATCTCGCGAATTATGTGGCATTGACATTTTCTCTTAATAAAATATAATTCAAACACGCTGTATCGATACCGTTACGCTGCTTCAGTTCCTTCATTAGGACTATTTATAAGCGTAAATTCAAATATATGCACAATTATATTTTATACGTTTTTGAAAACATTGGGGAAATTTGACAAATTAACTGCAATACAATTTTATTAGACATTTCTGGAGTTATATCGCGCGCCGGATATATCGTGCTCCCGATCTTTGGACCCCAACAACTGCGATATATTGGCGTTGCAGTGTACTGGTTAAATCCTGTTTTGTATGACATTATTGTTTGTCCTGTTTTTACATTCATATCAATTAAATGGATGTAAACAAAGATTGATTATTGGAAAACACTATCATTTAGTGCTTTTATACAAATTGTTAAAACAGTTTTTTTTCAATCATCATTGATAGCAAGTCTACACTTCTAAAAATTGAATGAGTTTTCTGACATTGTGCCATGTCATGTAAAACGGGTTTCATTAACTGTTGAAAGTATTTTTACACTTCTAAAAATTGAATTAGTTTTCTGACATAGTGCCATGTCATGTAAAACAAGCTTTCTTTAACTGTTGAAAGTGTTTTTTTTCCTTCTTATAAATAAGGTTAAATTTTTTTTCAAACTGAACACATTATTTTGAAAAAAAAGATCAAAATCAGATAAAATATTTTATACTTTACTTTTTTCTTCTATGTCCTTACTAAGTTTGAGTTATCCAGTAGGCTAGCACTATAGAATGTGCTTGAGGGATTAATCTATGCGACCCGTGATTTTTGTTTTATTCGCGGCGTCACGGTGGACAATTTGATTTGTGAGTGGAAAACCACCCAAGATTTCATCTGATTCGTCACATGAAATCGCCAATTTTTTTAATTTCAGATTTCCAGTTTGTAAAGTCATTTTTGCCGATTTCCAATGGGATGAATGTTTATTATTTCTGTTATTTACAATGTATCCTAGTTTGCGGAATGGTTATGCATATGTTAATGTATATGTAACATGTAAGTGTAACTGTCGATGCAAATCGCGAAAAAAGTTGAATCACGGTGGTTCACGGTGATTCGCAATGATTGCCTTACAGCAGGATACACAGCGCGACGGTCACTGGAATCGCCGAGACATCGCCCAAATTTTCTTGTCGCTCGGAATCACCTCGATTTGTCACGTTGCATTGCTCGCGGTGATGTGAGAATCGTGGCAAAAATCACGGGTCGTTTAGTGTATATTGAAACTTATAACATGTATTCCTCATATTAAAATGACCCCATCATATATGAGGCCAAGTTTGGTAATTCTATGTTGACATTTGTCAAAATAAGGTGCCATTTTATGCTTTGAAACTTTAATATGCACATTATACGGAGTTCATAAATTTGTGTCATTGTTGAAATTTTGAATTTTTGTCAAAGAGTTTCCTAAATCATCACCAATTGTAAAAAGAAGGCTCAAGAGAACATGCAACGCAATTTAACCATAACTCAATGTAGTTTTATTCTTTTGCAATAAGACATCCCTGATAACAGTAAATTTGCGATCCTATTGTTTCATGCAGCAAACAGCACCTTCTTGAAAAGAAAATTCTGCTCATTTTTATTTGTGAGCGTTAGCTTACAAATAATGCAGACCGAATTTTGCATATCAGAATGCCTTAGCTACGCTAGAAACCATAACCAGTGACTGCCTGTGTGGATAACTCCAGTAAAATTTAGCAGACAACAGAATGCTAAAAGCGTCTGCTTTAACCACCGCATCTGCCTGTTCTCACTGGTACAGTACATAGTGTGTATTTAACAGCTTGTAAGACAACGTTGGCCAGTATAGTGTTTATCATTGAAATCTGTACATATTGGCTGCTTTCAGGGAAAACGGGGCTTAATGCATGTCAAATAAGATTAGCTTGTGCACACTGATTAGCTGTAT
Source organism: Dreissena polymorpha (assembly GCF_020536995.1). NCBI lineage: Eukaryota > Metazoa > Mollusca > Bivalvia > Myida > Dreissenidae > Dreissena > Dreissena polymorpha. The sequence continues at coordinate 39,903,887 of NC_068357.1, forward strand.
CAATCATTTGGAAAAAAAACACATATCAACCTGTTTTTTAAGACACACTCTTTATAAATTTGAATGGGTTGTGGTCATTTCAAACTTGCGATATAAAAAGCTATAACATAATTTTAAAAACTGAGTTGTGTCTAAGATTATACAACAGCGAACAAATTCAGTGCCATCAGATTTTTGATTTAATATGGAGAACAATTTGATTTGCATTATGTTTTCGAAGGGCTAAAATTGTATCAGCAATTTTTATTAATTCAATTATCCCTGTTATTTTTTTGAATATAAACAATTCTTCCATACATACTTGTACTCAACATAAATTGCTTCAATTCAAATGTGTATGTGACATCTGTGAAAATTGTGTGATAGTGTCTTGTGGGATTTCTGTCAAAGTTAAAAGATTGATTGGCCATATAAAAATGATGCCATTGGCTAGCGCTTTACACTAACTTTTTTTTCAACTAGCCCATTGGGGCTAGTAAATGCAGAACATACTAGCCCTGACCAATCTTTCATGTGCCCTGACCCAAGTATTATCAAATCCTTTATATTTATCATTCAACTTGTATTTTCTTGTGCGTGGAGATGCGCATTTATGATTCAATCATTCTTATTAGCTTGCCTTACTAATGCTAATGAATTCAATATTCATCTACTTAAGACATCTATTTGTAATCTTCACGCCATTTCGGGAGAAATTTCCTTGTTTTTTTGTCCCTAATACTTTCTCATACTTTCCTTCTAACCTTTTCTTTTCTTCTTTGAGGAACCCCCATGCCCACCCGTAAAGTCAAATTTAAACAACAACATGAAACGTTAAAACTTTTTTTACATAAATTGCCGCGGTTGCCGTCTGACAACAAACGGTAAGTGAATCTTAGCTGCGCAAAATAACGTGTTACGGTAGTCGTAACAATTGTACAGGGTTAACTCTCTACTAAAAGCCGGGATCGACCATTAATATTAGTTTTGCTAATTGAATTGCATAAAAAAGATTGTCAAAACACTTCGATCAAACAAATTAAAATGATTTAAAATTGATTAATAACTAATAATTTTACAGAAACTTTGTGTTAATGTCTAGTTTTATACATTCATCGATCCCGGACGATCAGGGCAAACCCGGCTTTTAGTTTAAAACGTATTTTTATGGAGAAAACACGTCACACGAGGAAACCAATCAAAAACCATATCTAGCGGAATTCCGTTTAAAACAGGTACTGACGTGTTTTACCAGGAAAACCGCCGGGGATTTTCTGAATTGTCGGCCTCTTTTTGATTGCAATCAGGGTGTTCCAAATCGAGTTACGATCCGTTTGTTGTCTCCGACTTCACTCTGGGATTTAATTGTCATCTGATCATACTGTATTAAGATTTTTGCATCTTTGAAAAGCTTATTTAAAACGCAGTTTATTGATATAAAACACATAATCCCGCCCAAAATACACACGACCGGTCGGGCATGTTCTTGGGACATTGGCTAGCCCGGATCTAGGTACAGGCAGTGAATGTCGTTCGGACGTGCCTTAGTGTTAAGCCCTGCATTGGCCCAGATTGTTAACTCTTGTTTCTAATTTGTACAAATCAAGGGGGGCCTTTTTTACTTACAAATTTGCATATTTACAAAAAGGGCAGGTTAAAGATTTAGAATAAGTAAGCTTCTCAGGAATGGCTTGAACACTATTACCCGCCATGATCCACAAATTAGATTTTTTACCTTACCTTTGGTCGGATTACTTTTGCAACAATTTCTAAAAATTTATCCAAGCAGCAGTATATTTATATTTTGTATAATATTAAAATGTAACTTTGTTTTCAAAATACGTAAAACTTATAACCATTAACACCATACCCAATTTGGAAAAGTAAAATGTTTATGTTGACAAGTAAAATTGTGCATACAACTTGAAAAGTGATTGATTTTAATATAACACCCACAATATAGGATACAAAGATACATAATCATTGGCTGTCATTTATTTTAATTCAAAAGGTTCAATATTTTAATCTTTTTTATTGATTCAATCCCTTTATAGACTGTCTATATTGTGAGATTAAGTATAGTTTGCTGCGACTTTTTAATACTTATGGATCTGGAACATTAAAACTATTGGGCCATTCTTGTGGATAAAGCGTAGCGGTGCTACAGCTATTGTGACCAGCTATTTACAAATACTCATAACCGAATTGTTGACAGAGATTTGGCAGCAGTTCAGATAGATCAGTATTATTTAATCTTGTGTAGCCAAAAACTACTTTTAATAATAGGATTATGGCAGTTCAGACAGGATAAACTACAAAATGGCTGTTCTTTGAAATAAAAATGGCCTTAGTTTTGCTCTATTTGATGCCAAAAGTGATTTTAAATGTATGAAGTATTTCAATTGGTCATGCAATTGGTTTTAACAAATAGGGACTTTGTGGCATGTTTGTTTTAAAATAAGTTTATGTATTTTACATTGAAATTTTTAAACTTGATTTTATGATGTCAATCCAGTTAACATGAATTTATCAGGCCTTGAATTTTTTTCCAGAGCCACCCGCCCTGTAGGGTGAGAAGCAGAGTAGGTCTTACAATCCACTCGCCCTTCACTTCAATCTTCTCGCCCTGCAGATATTTTAAAATAGAACCATTTTCCATGCGTAGTGTTAATATTTCAATTGCTTGATTGACAAATGGTTTCAGTATGGTAAATTTAAGCTAATGTTTCTGATCACAAATTATTCTGTTTATTAATAATTAATTTTTTGTTTATTGATAATTGAATATAATAATTTTTATAATATTAATAAACTAGTTATGTATTTTTTATTTAATATTAGCTCGGCTGTTTTCGGAGAAAACCCGGGGTATTGTCATAGCCAGCTCGTCGTCTGAGTCGTCCGCCGTAGGCGTCGTGCTAAAACCTTAACATTTGGCTCTGAAATCAAAGTGCTTCCACCTACAACTTTGAAATTTCATATGTAGATGCACCTTGATGAGTTCTACAGGCCACATCCAGTTTTGGGTCACTAGGTCAAAGGTCAAATTCACTGTGACCTCTAAAATTTTGTTTTTATACGCCCGTATAAAATACGGGATTTATTATGTGAAACCCCTTGGCGGGCGGGCGGGCGGCGGGCGGAAGGCATCACTTTGTCCGGACTCTAATTCAAATTGTATTCATCCGATCTTCACCAAACTTGGTCAGCAGTTGCATCTAGTTGATATCTAGGCCAAGTTCGAATATGGGTCATGCCGGGTCAAAAACTAGGTCATAGGGTCAATAAGTGCATTTTCAAAGGGGCCACTTTGTCCGGACTCTATTTCAAATTGTATTCATCCGATCTTCACCAAACTTGGTCAGCAGTTGCATCTAGTTGATATATAGGCCAAGTTCGAATATGGGTCATGCCGGGTCAAAAACTAGGTCATAGGGTCAATTAGTGCATTTTCAACGGCGCCACTTTGTCCGGACTCTAATTCAAATTGTATTCATCCGATCTTCACCAAACTTGGTCAGTAGTTGCATCTAGTTGATATCTAGGTCAAGTCCGAATATGGGTCATGCTGGGTCAAAAACTAGGTCAAAGGGTCAATTAGTGCATTTTACTTTGTCCGGACTCTAATTCAAATTGTATAAATCTTATCTTCACCAAACTTGGTCAGTAGTTGCATCTAGTTGATATCTAGGCCAAGTTCGAATATGGGTCATGCCAGGTAAAAAACTAGGTCATAGGGTCAATTAGTCCATTTTCAACAGCGCCACTTTGTCCGGACTCTTATTCAAATTGTATTCATCCGATCTTTACCAAACTTGGTCAGTAGTTGCATCTACAGTCCAACCTGCCCCAGCGACCACCTGTTAATAGCGACCAACAGTCAATAACGACCACACTGATTTCCTCCCGAACGATTTCACTATATATTGAACCTGCGAATAAAGCCCACCTGTGAACAAAGACCAACGACCACCCTTTTACATTCCCAAATCTTCATTTTGATAGCTTACAACGACCACTGCAATCATAAAAATCAACGATTTTGCAACTTAAAAAAAAAATGGCCACCATGACGCTGCGTAGTCACGTGATACACATCTTACCAGTGGACTCGTCGGTCGCTATGGAGACATTGGCAAGTAACAGTTTATTGCACTCGATAGCAGTTGTTTGTTTATTTAACATGCATTGCTAATTGGTAGTCGCCTGCTTCTTTTATGCATTTGACAGTTTGTCAAAAGTGTAACAATTTGCCTTTGTATTTAAGTGACTCGCGATTAATGTACTTATTGCCGAAAATATCAAAGACAAATTTGGGGCTTTCATAAACTCATTAAGGAAATTAACGGTTTCATATCATTTACAATGCCTATTAAAGACAAACATTTTGATAGTCATTTTCTTCTTAAATTTCTCTGAAATAAGACGTTTATAGATTACAGAAAAGTAAATTGTCAGTTCAAGTTAACCATCATGGCTTCCAAGCGTAAGTTCTTGACGTTGGAAGAACGCGTTAAGGTCATTAGTTTGTTAGGTAAAGGACATAGTTGTAGACGAGTGGCTAGTGATCTTGGTGTAAGAAAAACTCAAATTCAGAGCATTTTAAAGAGTAAACATGAGATTATGGATAAATTCGAGGAGAACGTAAACAGTGAAAGTAAACGCCCTAAGCGTGAGTCGGAATTCGCGTCAGTGAATGACTTTGTGCATAAGTGGTTTGTTGACGCAATTGCAAGGCTCTTGCCTGTGTCTGGACCTATGATCCAGAAGAAAGCCTTGAAGTTTGCGTGTGAGTTAGGATATTTGGACTTTAAGGCTAGCAATGGCTGGCTCGAGTCTTTTGCACAGCATTGTATTTAAGATTCAGGCTGGTGAGCGGGGTGAAGTCAAGAGAGAGATTAAATAAATAATGAAAACATAAGGCAATAGAAATACAACATGTAATAAATATACAAATGTAAAACAAAACTGTGTTTTCAATCCTTTATTTAATTATACATGCATAAGTATTCAAACATTTAAACAATAGAGCACATACATAGATAAGGTACCTGTTAAAAAACTACTAGCATATTTTGCCAAGTTTCGATCAACCCTGCGAATAAAGACCACCTGTGAACAAAGACCACAACGACCAAATCCCTTGAGTGGTCTTTATTGGCAGGTTGGACTGTAGTTGATATCTAGGTCAAGTTCAAATATGGGTCATGTCGGGTCAAGAACTAGGTCATAGGGTCAATTAGTGCATTTTCAACGGCGCCACTTTGTCCGGACTCTAATTCAAATTGTATTCATCCGAAACTTTTAAACAACTTTTTATCCTGCGTCAAAGTGGTATGGGGGTATAAGTCACATTCAGTGACAAAGCTCTAGTTCAAGTTGAATTCACCAAACTTGGTCAGAGGTAGTATATAGATTATATATCAGTCAGGTCTGATTGGAGACATGCAACAATAGACTTGATCTTCACGAATATGATAACTGCGCGAACTGGTGTACTTGAAACTTATTCCTCAGACAACAAAGCCATCTGGATTTGGATTTACAATCAGAATGTAAGTTGAATAAAAGCATTTATAGAGACCCATTACCTAAAAAAAAAGCAAAATCCATTTATTCCTTAAAAAGGTTTCAAGTATGTGTTATAGGTTATTGTAACTTACATCATGTCCATTATCATCGCAATTGACCCAGCCAAAATGCCTTATACAGGTTTATGATTATCAATTTAATACACCTCATTTACATTTATCATCCGCTGAACACTTATCGAACTTGATAGCAATAAAAACCGCTATAAGCATCTTATAAAGGTGAATTACAGACAGCCTTGGTATTCATGCTGATATAAAATGTAAAAGCAAACAGTATTTAAACATTCAAACCAAATATTTATTTCAGTTTTTAGGGAACTTATTTCAAGATAAGTAATATCAGTACAGGAAATACTGCCATTCTATACCTATGTAGGTCTAAACAATTATGATTTAAATATTGTGTTTTAGAGAACAAATGACTAAGTGTACACTTATTGATATCAATGCATATATATGAATATATCAGTTATATAAGTTGTTGTTGTTTTTTTTGCTTATTTCCAAAACAAATACATCAATCATCAGTGTATCATCTCCAATGGCACACGAATCGGGCGTATATTGCTCCGTCATGCGGCGCTCTTGTTAAATAATAAATTCTGACAAGCTTTCGCAGCCGAGCATTGGCACCTGTTATGTGGTGCTCTTGTTTTATATATATTTACATTAAAATGAAATTTTATTCTTCATGGAATGACCAATATATGTAACTGTCTTTTAAACTATTATTCAATTACATGTAGGTAAGAGCATTGACATCTACGAAACGAGCGCAGCCAATTTTGAGAATTATTTTTAGTGTGCCCATGACATCATTTACATTGTTAAAACAAAAGTGCAGTTTCTATGTGTACAAACCTTTTTTATGAGCGTTCGAAAAATGGTCGTAGTTTGTATCGATGTGGCAGGAGTTCTGGAACTGAATTTATACTTCTCAACCATAAAAACAGCACTTGCTCTGTTGGTCAAGTATTTAACAAACTTTACTCGCCTGACTGTCAACTTCACTTGCAAATTCAAGCGTTCAATATTTCAAGGCCTGTTTATTGTACAGTACAAAGTTTCAATGTTTTTTAAATAATTTTCAAACATTATATTTACAGGAATGTTCATACATACAGTACACTCCACGCGTTTTCCCCAAAAAACACGCTCCCTCCGCGTTTTTTTTCTGCTAGCGAGTGTTCACGTGGCGTTGGAAGAGCGAGGTGAACTCGATAGAACGCTCGGCGTTACGCCGCGTTCGCTTATTCCCGCGGCGTGTATTACTTTAGGCTAGTCGGTAAATGCAGACACTTTCCGTTCTTATCAGTGATCGCCGCGCAACGCCGCGTTAGCAGTGTGCTACTGGGCATGCCAAAAAATAAAAACATTGTTATAATAAATTGTTTAAATACTGTAGTACATGTATAAAAAAGATAATAGTATAGAAAATTAATACGTATAAAAATTATGTTTTTTAATTCACAGGTACGTCTACAATATGAATTAGTCTAATATAATACATTTGACAAATTAATATTTAAATCATAACACATACAACACAAGAATAAATGTTCCGTTAAATTTCCAAATGAGAATAATAATTAGTAATCCGAAACACACTACGATTTTTAATTGTTAACACGACGTTTACAAATGCTTCCAATATACAGTCATCATGTATATTTCCCGACAAAAGCGCGCGAAAATTATGTTGCAATGTACAAGGTCAAGGTACAATGTATACTCCTGCAAAGCGTGCGTGTATTGATTTTTTTGATGCAAACTTTGTAGCGCAGAGAACATTGAATTTTGTTGATTTCGGTTAAAAGTTTCTTTTTTGGTATTTATTAACGAAATTATATCGCGAATAAGTTGATATTTCCTTTAAAATAATTTCAAATCGAACACGTCGAATCTTTATCGTTACGATATTTTAGTAGAGTAATTATTTTAACACTAATTTTACTGTAAACTGCTTAAAGTAGACATCTGGGCGGAACTGGATTTTAAGTGTTTGACGTTATGAAAACACGCAAAGCTAATGTCTACTGACCTATTGTGTAGACTGCTGTCTGCAGTGTTTTGACAAAAGGGATTAACATGTGTGAATGTCACTCTGCCGATTTGGTCCATAATTACTGGTAAACATTGTTGAGAATGTCGACGCATCAAGAATACAACTGTGAATATTAAATGCAATTATCAACTCAATAGTTACCACCTTTTAGCAATCAATGGAATTACCTACAAACAAAGAGAAAATCAATGCATTAGGGAGCAGAGAATTGACTTTGTTCCGACAATTAAAACCATTCCTTATGCATTTGTTGAACGTGTTTACTTGAGTAAGTTATGCCTTTAGACAGGAAGCGGCTTTTCTTTGATTACGTCAAACTGTCAATTCACACAGATTTGCGAGATTTTTAGGGTCCTTGGTCATTTGTATACATGTTCAGTATAGAAAATCACCTGATAACATGAAAACTTTGGATTAAATTATCAAAATAAAAACAATGTTGCAAACTGTGTTTATATTAATTGGTAAGTATTAGTTAAAAGACGACGTTTTGTGTGTCGTAAATCAACGAGTTTTCTATACAACAACTACTTCTACAACCACGTCGGGATCGATCTATCTTGGTTATTTTTTTTTATTGTAAATATTATACTACATGTACATGTATGTACTTGTAATAAATGTAATTTTATTTGAAAATCAGGAAGTCAAACAAAATTAAATTGATCGTTATCTAGTAAAACGCAGAGTTTCCCCCGCCTTGCCAACGCCGAGGGCCGTCGCATCGGCTTATCAGTTTTGCCGATCGTTAACCGCCGCGTTCCAAAATCATGCAAACGCCGCGTATAGCGGGATTTTCTTAATCTCCCTCCAGGTCGAAACCCGCGGAGTATGGAGGGAAATTGGGGAAAACGCGTGGAGTGTACTGTAGCTTGTTGTTATATTCAAGATTGTGACCTGATTTACCAGGGTTGTTGCAAGACTAGAGTGAGTGACTTTTCAAGTATTTTGAATAACCGGTAACAGTGCAAAAATAGTTATAGTTTGGCTAGAAGCAAATATTGTAACACAATCAAATTCATTTGACTGATTGTCAAATAAGCAAAATACGGTGGGTTGAATATCACATTTATTGCAGATTACATAGTAAAAGCTTAACTTCAATCTTGATCTGCTTTCTGATTGATTTAATTATATATGGTCCTCCACAGGTTTTTTTTCTGCTATGTAAAAAAGACCGTAAAAAAGGCCGTAGAACAGACCTGATCCCAGAGCAAATGGATCCAATCCCAAACCAAAATTATAATACAAATTCCCAATTTCAAAAATGTATGACTTATGATTATTAGACTCTATGTCTTGGTTTTATTAGCAAGGTTGTTTTCGGAGAAACGCCAAGCTATTGTCATAGCAAGCTCGTCGTTTCAACCACCTGCGTCGTGCTAAAACCTTAACATTGACTCTAAAATCAAAGTGCTTCCACCAACAACTTTGAAACTTCATAGAAGATGCACCTTGATGAGTTCTACATGCCACACCCATTTTTGGGTCACTAGGTCAAAGGTCAAGGTCAAGAAAAAAAGTTTTCTGACAAGCTTTCGCAGCCGAGCGTGGCACCCTTTATGCGGTGCTCTTGTTTGCTAAACATCATACAAGATATATAACTATAATTTATATGACTTTATCCCGAAATGGGCAGGGACAGACCTTTTGTGTCAATATTTGTGTCAGTCAGACAGTTAGTCAGTCAGTCAGTTAGTAAGTCAGTCATTGTGTGTGTCCCAAAACTTTAACCTTGGTCATAACTTTTGTAATATTGAAGATAGCAACTTGATATTTGGCGTGAATGTGTATCTCATGGAGCTGCACATTTCGAGTGGCGAAAGGTCAAGGTCATCCTTCAAGGTCAAAGGTCAAATATATGGCTTCAAAGCGGGGCAATAGGGCCATTGTGTTTCTGATAAACACATAGATCTCTTGTTGTCGATAAAAAATTCCCAAATTTGTCACTTTTATCGATAAAAAAAGTCCCAATTTGACCAAACTCCTTTTCCCAAAATGGTTAGAAAAACCCTGGCTCCAAGCTTGATTTATGCAGCATGCATTCCAGTTTTATCTCAATTCTCAAAGAATTGGCTTTGTTTTCCGAGATATTTAAAATCGTTAATTATTACTTGTGTCCATTTACTACTATACAAAGACATTAAGGTACTGTAGATCCATGTATTTGGTATACAGGGCATCCCTGGGTGAAAATGCTCTTAAGCAAATTTGACATTTTTTGAGAAAATTCAACTTAATTTGGTCATTTAATGTGTACAGTAGAATTGCAATAACTCAAGCTGGCAATTTCTCAAAAACTGGCGATTACTCGAGCATTAAAGGAAGTCCCTAGCATTTTCCTTTAATTTCTACAGTACAGCCAAAGCGGAACAAACGTATTTCGCGATCCGCGGCGGCAAGGCGAAACGAGTCGATGCCGCGTAAGTCATTGAAGCCGCGTCAGTATGCGGCGGCAAGTCGCATTACGCCGCGAAACTTCGCATCTGTCCGCCGAGGCATGCCGCTATCCGCGACATGATGCCGAGTCGATGCGCATCATGAAATAAAAAATCTTTTTTAAAATTATTAGTTACATGTAGTTAACACATTTTGAAAGAACAATTATAATAATAATTAAAATCATAATAAATTTATTGTGCGCGGATTGTATTAGCATATACATGTAAGCATAGTTAATGTGTCTGGCCAATTAAGTTTGTTTCCCGCCCGTAGTGTATGTATTTCACACATAAACAAGGTCACGTAATTATGTTTTCGAACATACAAGTGGTCAAGGCTCCAGCATATGGTGGATTAATAAATTAATTGCATGTTGATTTTGCTATTAAATTTAAGCTGAGAAAATTAGCAGTTTGAAGCCACATCAATAATCAAGACGGTGACGACGTATTTGTTGTTTTGTTAATTATCAGCTTATTAAAACTATTGTTTGAATATGCGTATATAAACACGTTTTATTTTGTTCATATTATACAGTTAATATCGCTACTAATTACCCGATAATCCCGTATATTCCAGTTTTAAAGCAAATGCTGGTAAATATTTACGATACACAAACATTCTCGATATTTCCTTAAGTATCAAATACATTTTGGCATTGGTTACTATTTATAGAGATGATGAAATAACGTCTAATCGGGGCGGTTTTTTTCCCACTGCACACGCGATTTACGCCCGACGTGATGTTCATGTATTTATACAACACAAAATACACCCAAACTTTCCAAACGATGTTCTACACGTCTGCATAATTTTCGCGCGCCTTTTATGAAACAAAGGATATTTTAGCACTGTTTATTTGACGCTAGAATTTGTCAAAGGTCGCGTTAGCATTAAAATTCGGAAGTGTTTTCCGGATTACAAATTTAATAATGATAATGATAATCGAACGAAACATAAACAGTTGCGCGTAATAAATTCTACGCTACACATACATGTATTTACATGTAGGTGGATATCTTTTCACTCGATCCGCCGCGTACGTATGCGGCGGATTTACTCCGCGAAAGTACGCGAGGTTAACACAGACTCGGCATCGTTGCGCGGATCAATGCCGAGTGCCACGGCGATACGCCGCGTGAACACACGATTCAGCCGCCGCGTACTTATAATCTGGCCGTGGCGAAGCCGCGGATAATGTTTGTGCCGCGTTAGCTGTACTGTGTATAAAAATACCCGCAATAACTCAAACATGCGATATTCGATAACTCGAGGATGTGTGCCAGTCCCTGAATGGCATTTCACACCTAATTAACTGGCAATTATTCAAGGACACATTTTCGTCTGGTCGGTGCTAAAAATATTCGAGTTGTGAAAACGGCTCAATCAAGCAGACAAAAGACGCTCGATAAGGTGTGAAGTTAGTTGCAGTTTGAGAACCACTGCAAAGTGTCATCCTTTGAGAAACACTGCAAATTGCTAGCGAAACGCTAGATGTAGTACACCGATTCTTTCAAGCAACGCCTAACACAGACCGTGAACTACAGATGCTCTGCTTGCTGTCTCGAAACGTCTTCCGCCACCAGTTCTGGAAAGCAAATGGGTTGCGAAAATCTTTAATCCTAGACTTTGCGCAAGAGTCTGACTGAATGAACATAAAATACAAAGTGTGTAGTGATAATGTTGTTTTTAGTGTTGTTTTTTCATGCACATGTACATACCTTGTGTGCTTTTTTAATATGCTACGTGTACATTGAATATTGATGTAATATTTGTTATTATATATGTGTTTTGTGTTTATGTTGAATTAAGTAAACGGATTTACGATCATCCTTGTTGTTTTGTTTATTACACTAACCATAAACGATTTTTACAAAGCCTTTTTTCTCTAGTACTGTCTTACATGTAAATAAAGCGTTTGCGGTCAGAAATTGAGCATCATCAACTGAGACAGTGAAAACTAATAATACCATGGATTACTCGAAACCTGCGATTACTCGAGCATCGAGGTCAGTCCTGTGCTTACTCGAGTTATCGCAGTTTTACTGTATTTATAAAAAGATATAGCCAAACACAAATTTTTAAAGAAATCCATTAATTTGTAGCCATCGGTTAATCAGTGGCAAATGGCAGAGTTAACCCTGTATTCTTAGAAGTGAACATGGAATTTCTTTTAAGATTTGACCTTGTTTGTAATTTTTATCATTTAAAAGTCAACAATAAATTTGGTTCTTGATTGTCAGTCAGATAACTGGAGTCTTACAATTCTGCTCCAGGTCAAATACAGAGCAGTCATGACAAGGGCTGGCTGGCGAATTTCTCTTCTGCAGGCTTATTATCCCCAGCCATAGGCAGAGGGATATTGTTTTGGCGTTGTCCGTCCTTCCGTCCGTCCGTCCGGAGCCATATCTTGGAAGTGCTTTGGCGGATTTCATTGAAACTTGGTATGAGTATATATATGAATAATAGGATGATGCACGCCAAATGGCATTGTACACCATCTGATAATAACAGAGTTATGGCCCTTTGTATCTTGACAAAATGCTTTTTTGTGTCCAGAGCCATATCTTGGAAGTGCTTTGGTGGATTTCATTGAAACTTGGTATGAGTGTCCGGAAGCATATTGGCGGGGGATATCAATTCAACGAATTTGCTTGTTTTCTGTAGACTTTTCTTGTATCTGCATGAAATGTTTGCCTTTCAAATTATAATGTTGCACTGGTAAAATATAGAACTTGTTCTGTAGCTTAGTGGAACCATGTGCTACATGAGTTGACTGATGTACTGACTGACGATCTTGAAGAGAAGATAGCTATTCAAACTACAAATTCAAATTTGGTTCAGTTTACACGGAATAATCCCACTTTATATTTCAAAGTAGCAATAGCGCAATTCACATTATTTTGTCTTGTATCAAAATTGTTCTTTTCTATTAGACAATGAGTCAAACACAAAAACCTGCAAATATATCTCCATCAAACCACAGTTTGGGTATATGGTATAATAATAAGTCAGATGAAATTTTCCAAGCTAACTACTTCAAATGAAGTGTAGATGTGCAAAACACATTTGATGCCCAATGACCCACAAATTCTTGAGTTATTTGCCTTTGAACATAGCTGACAAAACATCAATTTTAGTTATTCTCAGACTTCCCGAAACTCAACAGCCTTCTGTCAGACATTTGGTCTGACTGGTCAGAATTTTCTGTCAGACCTTAGATTATTCTGTCAGATCAAAGAACATTGGTGAAATTTCAAACAAAACTGAGAAAAATGTAAATAATTAGAAATACGTAAATATTGCTTTATCATTTTATTTTTTATCATATTACTTTTAGTAACAAAGTAAAGTATCAAAGTTTGTTAACATCCACTTCCTCATTATTAAAGTCACTAATAAAATCACCAATTTTGTTTCGTATCTATTTAAAAGCTTAATTTCATCTTGTTCCCAGTCTTCTACAACGTTCTGCGTTTGTCCAGGCTCGGGTTTCATGGGGGCAATGGCTTTGGAAAGAAACGATAACATCAGTTTATTCTTAAGTTAATCACATTGTTTTGAGTTACAAATTAATTTGTTTAAATTCATGGTCTGCCTGTCTTCCAAGACTCAACGAATTTACAATAGGGGACTTATCCTTGTACTTTTTCCACTAGCCCACGGATGTTTGCATCTGCAACCCGTTTTGGATTTTCAGGCTTTGAGACATTCAAAAACTTCCACATTATGTATATTTACTTATTTACTACAAATTTACTTAATTTAAAAGAAGGAAAATGAAAACGAAATCACGAGGTTATAAATCCCTGTGAAACTCCATGCCTGTTCCTCGATATCGTTGATAACTGCAAGCTGTTGCTTTGTTTAACTTTCACTTTTGTTTAAACTAAAAGTCGATCGAATGATGGTCAAATGTACCGATCCCGGCTTGAAGCATGCATTTATTTACTCGTCGACAATAAGCAGGAAACCAAATGTATTTTAAGAACATTTTTCACCAAGCATGGACAGATTATTTCCGATTTTTGACATGACGACTTTGGACCAATCAACAGCGGGTTAACTGACCAACGAATACATTCAAATTCCACACAATCACGTATTTCACAAAATCGGCAAAGTGCGTATGCCAATGTTCTATAAATACTTTTAATTTCTTGGGAAAACCTGAAAATATTTATGTCGGACATTTTGGGCCGACAAGAATTTCGATCGGCTCTTGACTGTTTGTGTCGGACATGTCTGTAGGTCCGACGGAGTTTCGGAAAGTCTGTATTCTTTATACAGCCTTAAAGCTCTAGTTAAGAGACTTATCTTGTGGCGGTTAATAACATATTATACTATAGAAGATATATTATAATGAAGTAGTCAGAGTAGTTTAGTTCCTTTTGAGTCTCAGGTTAGCGCCTCAAGGCCCATGGTAGTGTTCTTGTTTGATTTATGAGCATAAAAATATGGCAGAAACTTTAGAAATGAATGTGAACATGACATAAAACTTAATAATAAAATTGAAAGAGTAAAATAATTAGTATATAGTGAGGCATAAACAAGTAACATATATATCTTGCAATGTTTCAAAGTAAGTCCTTTGAAGGTTTTAGAATTTCTTTTATGAATTCCTTGAAACTCAGAGGTAATGCTCTATAAACATTCTGAAAGCAATCCTAGTTTTCTTTTCAGCTGTGTCCAAATACCTGTAAATAAAATCACATTTAATTATGTTATTTTCAAAACGTTCTCCATACATCAGTGATGGAAAATAAATCAAGAAAACATGGGCATTCATCTATAATTGGAGTATTTTCTATTTATCCAATAGGATTAGAAGATTTATATTCTTAATTCCTGATCATTGATGATAGTGTCAATGAAAAGGTTTATAAATTTGTTAGATCGCTTTCAAGTTGATACTAAGAGAAATATTTGGAGATATTTATTGCAAAATTTCTTTTTTTTTGACACTTACTATTTAATGAATATTGTTGTAAGAGACTTGAAATTAGGAATGCTGGTGAATTATTGCAAAATTTTGTGAAAATCTTGAGAAAATATTTTTCATGTAGATAAAATTGGATGTGCAGTTTTATATAATGTATTTAAAATTTAAATCAAGTGATTAAAATTAAAATAAGATGTTGATTTTGGAGAGATTGGATTGGAGGGAAATAATTATTGGGTTGGTACCCAGTGTGGATCTAGTAAGTTTAAGCTATTTTTAGCTCATCTATTTAAAAAAAATAAATTATGAGCTATTGTCATCACCTTGGCGTCGGCGTTGGCATCGGCGTCCGGTTAAGTTTTGCGTTTAGGTCCACTTTTCTCAGAAAGTATCAATGCTATTGCATTCAAACTTGGTACACTTACTAACTATCATGAGGGGACTGGGCAGGCAAAGTTATATAACTCTGGCGTGCATTTTGACAGAATTTTGTGCCCTTTTTATACTTAGAAAATTGAAAATTTTGGTTAAGTTTTGCGTTTAGGTCCACTTTTCTCAGAAAGTATCAATGCTATGGCATTCAAACTTGGTACACTTACTTACTATCATGAGGGGACTGGGTAGGCAAAGTTAAATAACTCTGGCGTGCATTTTGACAGAATTATGCGCCCTTTTTATACTTAGAAAATTGAAAATTTGGTTAAGTTTTGTGTTTAGGTCCACTTTATTCCTAAGTATCAAAGCTATTGCTTTCATACTTGCAACACTTATTAACTATCATAAGGGGACTGTGCAGGCAAAGTAATGTAACTCTGACAAGCATTTTGACAGAATTATGTGCCCTTTTTATACTTAGAAAATTGAAAATTTGCTGAAGTTTTGTGTTTTGGTCCACTTTACCCCTAAAGTATCATAGATATTGCTTTCATACTTGGAACACTCGCAAACTATCATAAGGGTACAGTAAAAGGACAAGTTGCATAACTCTGGTTGTCATTTTTACGGGATTATGGCCCTTTTTTGACTTAGTAACTTTGAATATATGGTTAAATTTTGTGTTTCGATCCACTTTACTTCTTAAGTATCAAGGCTATTGCTTTCAAACTTCAAATACTTTCATGCTATCATGAGGTTACTGTACCTGGCAAGTTGAATTTTACCTTGACCTTTGAATGACCTTGACTCTCAAGGTCAAATTATTAAATTTTGCTAAAATTGCCACTTCTTTATTTATGATCAGATTTGATTGATACTTTGACAAAACTACTCTTACCTGACATACCACAATAGACTCCACCCAAACCATCCCCTGTGCCCCCCCCCGTCCCCCCCTCCCCCCCTAATTTTTTTAATTTTATTTTTTATTTTTTTAAGATCCTCTCACAAATGACCACCACACCCTCACACTATACCCCACCCACCCCAAATTTGTTTTTTGAAACGGTTAAAAAACACCAATATTTATTTTTTATTATTTTATGTTTGAAATACCGTCCAACCATCGCACCCAAGAATCCCCCCCCACCCCCCCCTCCCCCCACCCGAATCCCCCCCCCCTATTTTTTTTTTCTTTTTCTAAGATCATCTCACAAATTACCACCACACCGTCACACTTTACCCCCTACCCCACCCCACCCCCCCCCCCATTTTTTTTTTTTAAACGTTTTAAAAACACAAATATTTATTTTTATTATTTTATGTTTGAAATACCGTCCAACCATCACACCCAAAACCCCCCCCCCCCCCCACTCCCCCCCCTCCCTTGTGATTGAAAATGAGAGTCCCTTCACCTTTAAAAATAAAATAGATGAGCGGTCTGCACCCGCAAGGCGGTGCTCTTGTTTTAATAGCCATTACAAATTTGTAATAAGTTTTATTCATTGAAATTAAAAGCACCAGATTAGTATTTTTATGATGAGAAATAATGGTAGCATATCATTTTAAAATTCATTTCTTTTTATTGCATGTTATTTTATTAATTTAAATTACAAATTATTGCTGAGGTGTCGTCATATTTTCTTCATCATTGTGAGATGCACCATACACAAATTGCCCTACTCATTGAATGACATTTACATGATACTAATAATAATTTACTGCTGAAACGAAATTGACTATTTGACAAAATCAACATCTATGCATTTTACCAGTTGAATATTTGACTAAATCAAAATTAATAAATTTTACCCATCTAGCATAAAATAATTGAAAATATTTTTTTTTGTATTTGTATTTTAACTCGCCAATAACCAAATTTTTATGAGCATTAGTGATTGTTCTCAGTCAGAACTGATTTGTTATGAATGTTCTTGTTTTTAAATTTCTATGGCATTTTGAAATGTTATTATGCTTCCCCAAAATTTATTTTGGGGGGACCATATAGTCGCCGCTTTGTTTGTCTGTGTGTCCGTCCATGCACATTTTTTGTCTGGGCTATTTCTCAGCAACTAATGACTGGAATTCAATGAAACTTTATGGGAAGCTTCACTATCAAGAGGAGATGTGCATATTATCAGCGGGTTCTGGTTGGATGATTATTCACAGAGTTATGGCCCTTTGAAATTTTCCATTAACTGTACATATAGTGCAATTCTTGTCCGGGCTATTTCTCATCAACTAATGACCAGAATTCAATGAAACTTTATGGGAAGCTTCACTACCAAGAGGAGATGTTTATATTATCAGCGGGTTCTGGTCGGATGATTTTTCACAGAGTTATAGCCCTTTTAAATTTTATATAAAAAACTTCTTGTCCCCCCAACTACTGTGCCCTCAAGACGTTTCCTTTTATCTGAATATATAGTGCAATATTGTGACAAAAAAACCTTTGGGGAGCATCACCAGTCTTTGACGGTTTCTTGTTATAATAAGGGTTGAATGCAAAAGGGTTGTATCTAATAAACATTTTTAGGTCGGCTGTTTTCGGAGAAAACCCGAGGTTTTGTCATAGCCAGCTTGTTGTGTCGTGTCCGCCGTCCGCATCGTGCTAAAACCATAACATTTTGCCAAGGTTTTGAACATTGGCTCTAAATCAAATTGCTTCAACCCGCAACTTTGAAACTTCATTATGTAGCTGCACCTTTATGAGTTCTACATGCCACACCCATTTTGGGGTCACTAGTTCAAAGGTCAAAAACAATGTGAACTCTAAAAAAAAAATTAAAAAAAATCTATAAATTTCTGACAACCTTTCATTTATTCAAAACTGCACCTGCAGCCGAGCGTGGCACCCGTTATGCAGTGCTCTTGTTATGTGAGGCACAACAGTCTCACACTCAAAAACCTTTATATCTATGTAAAGTATGAATAGTTTTAAGCTTACCTGTCGAGCACAACATGCTCATGGTGCGCTTTTGTGATTGACTTTTGTCCGTCGTGGGTTGTGCGTCTGTTGTCAACATTTACCTTGTTAACACTCGGGGTGGGGCATTTTTCCTCATACATCTTTAGTAAAACCTTATAATATAATTATAATGTCCAATCTTCATGAAACTTAGTCAGAACATTTATTCTAATGATATCTGGGCTTAGTTTGAAAATGGTTCCGTCCGTTGAAAAACATGGAGGCCTGGGCGGGGCTTTTTTCCTTATATGGCTGTAGTCAAACCTTTAAACACTAGAAGAAACATTTATAGTCGAATCGTTATAAAATTTGGTCAAACGATTTTTTTCTAATGACAGACATTGTTAAAACCTGTAGACCATTGCTGCAAACATTTCAAATGGCAAAATTTTGTAACAAATGTCAGTAGTATACTACCTCATCGATAAATTTGTTAAATGATTCCTAACATAACAGAGTGTCTCTGGTTGCCAAATTCGTCGGACGTTTTAGGTTTTTTGCACACATGTCTTTAACTTGATCAAAGATGGCAGACAATTTAAAGAAATAACGATTGCTGAATAAATATGTTTTAGATACAAATAACACAATTTTATAGGAAAATGATTGTACTGTATGTTACAAAAGAAATGTTTGTAAATTGGATGTCAGTCTATTATATACAAAAATTCATCCTGTGTTTTTTTATGCCTCTTGATCGAATGATCAGGGGTATATTGTTTTTTGTCTGTCTGTCATTGTGTGTGTCTGTCCTAAAACTTTAACCTTGGTCATAACTTTTGCAATATTGAAGATAGCAACTTGATATTTGGCATGCATGTGTATCTCATGGAGCTGCACATTTTGAGTGGTGAAAGGTCAAGATCCTTCTTTTATCGTTCCAGACTGAGGTTCCTTATAAAGGTCGTCAGACATGGACCAACAGCGATGACAGTGGCGACATCTATAACAAGAAGCCCATCATCAAGAGGCGGACGGCTCCAATAGTGGGCGTGTCACAAGAGGAACCAGCCCAGCCTGCAGAAAGTAAGATAACCCTTTCCTGCTGGGAAGCAAAGGGAAAATGGCTATATGCAACCAGCATAAAACCAGGTTTTAAATCTATTAAGAAACATCTTTAATTTAATTTGGTTTTTTATGGAACTACAAACGAATCAAAATGTGTAACTTACAGGTAAAGGGATGGCAGCGTCCTTTGATAGCCACTTTCCTCTTTATTAATTGTGATTCGTACCTACTTCCATTGATTGGTTTCTGTAAAAGAACTAAAATATCATTTCTTTTAATTATTGAATGAAAATAACAACAATAATATTAAGTCAAGAGTTATTGGCACAGTATTGAAGTCTTTCAACATAAAAAAAAATATGTACTAAGAAAGACTATGGAATATTCTGGTCTAATAAATATAATGAAAACTGCAGAAATTCACTGTGTAACATACATTGGATATAAGGAAGGTTGTAAGTATTATAATTCGTATAACATTACTCTTTTTTTGCAACATGTAATATTTCCACAAAAGTTAATTTTAATGATTCAGTCCTGCAGTTGATATTACTCATTCAGTATTAACCTTAAAAAGCTTCTAGACATGTAAAAGCATGTGCTGCAAACTGAATTACAGCAAAGTGAATGGCATCCTTCAATGGGACATTGATCGCCCATTCAAGGATGTAAAGGGAATATTAAGTACACTCAATGCATCTTTAAAGATACATCTTTGGTAAGATTATGATTACATTTGCATGCACTTACAAGTTATGTACATGCTTTACTGGGTTATAGTTAACTGGTTAACTGTTGGAAGAAGAAAATCGGTCTCAGCCATAATTAAAAAAAAAGTTTTCTTATTGACGTATATAGAAAAGCTGTTGCATAAAATGCAGAAATGAATCACTATTTTCACCTAGGGTACTGCAGCGTGGTTGCTTTTTGTTTTGAATTGCTATATTTTGAAGATTAAAAAAGTGCTTTTGTATTCATAATAATATATAATTGTATTTGTAATTATTATAATTATTATAATAACAGATGATTATAATGATAATTTAATTATTAAATATGCATTTTCACCTGACACTGTTGACAATTAGTTATACTTTTGACCTTGGCAGTTTGTTACATTAGACACTACAAACAATTTTTTAATTAACAATTCAAACATGTTCCCCTAAACAACCTGTTAGATATCAGGTCAACCTTTTTTTTTCCAGTGGACTCAATTAAAAATACAAAAGCAGTCTTTCATAGGTAAAATTAAGGTTATTTAATCAATTTACACAGTACCAACAATCAAAGAGAACAACCAGCGCTGGACCTATTGACCTTTTACACTTGAAATAAAAATTCAAGGTAAAGTGCGAAAAATATATGCTCTTAATTGTCATATTGTGGTTGAAGTGTCGTAACCTAGACTTGAGTGTACTTGAATAAATTTTAAGATACCCTATGGAATTTGGGCAAACAATGGGGTAAATTGTTAAGTTATGGCCTATGTGACATGAACATGATCCTTTGACTGTTCAGCATTTGGTGGTCTCAATATAATGCATGTTGTTTCAAGAAAAACAAATATCAGAATACTCAAAATTAATGGAGTTGTATTGGTATTAAGCTCCAGGCTGTATACTTAAACAGCCTGTGGAGCAACATTAACATGTATGTATTAGGCAGTAGTTGACCTGAGAGGTTAACAGTTGGCTGTAACTATGTTCAATAAAAATAGCAACTATCCAAATATTTAGTGTTCTAAAAAAGCCATTGGTAGTATGTACAGTCGAAACCCGATGGCTCGAACTCGCTTGGCTCGGATTTTCGGTTGGCTCGAACTCGCATCAAAGCAACGATTTTGTATGCGTAAATATTCATATAAAATTTTGTCGGATGGCTGGAACTCGCTTGGCTCGAATTATCGGATGGCTTGAACTGTTTTCACAGTCCCGGCTACAGTTTTCATATGTTCTTTTATTCGGATGGCTCGAACTCGCCATGGGTCCCAAAAAGTGTTATTCGATTAGGACTGCTTGATTAAAAGCACGCACAAATTGATTTAACACCGGTCGCATAAACTGTTAATCGATTATGACCGCTTGATTAAAGGCACGCAATAATTGATTTAATACCTGTTTGCTACATGTCATCGACTCAATCGTTAATTGATTTGAGTAAAATATGACATTTTGTATTAAGAGCTGGCGTCCTTGCGGATTCTTTATCATAATGGCTGCAAAGGCCAAATGAACAGATCAGAACAAAAATCTCTAAAGAGCTTCGTTTCTCGACGACAACTACGGAACGCAACACAGATGGACATAATGTCATTCTTCAAAAAAATATAAATAAATAATGGAATGTAGTGCTGACTCGTATGTAAATAATGAGTATATAGTGCTGATGCATGTTTTGTTCTTTAGTGCTCTGTTACCTTAAAATGTTCTACGCTAAAAAAATGCTGATATCTACTGAATGCTATTTGTTCATTGTATTTGTAAAACCGTTTTAAAATATTCATAAATTAAAGTATTAAGTATAAGTTTGTTTCTTATTAACTTATGAATTCAAAAGCAGTAAGTAATGCGAAGTAGTACGGATTTTAAGCAATATGTGTACTCTTCAACAGGAGGTGAAAATGTACTGCAGACTTGTTCGTAAACAAAAATTTATAAGAAATCAGATGGCTCGAATTTCGGATGGCTCGAACTCTTGTTGCCGGTCCCGACGAGTTCGAGCCATCGGGTTTCGACTGTTTTCTTTAAATAATGTTTGTATATTGATTTGCAAAGGCAACATAAGATGATGTGTGTTTTTTATTTTCAAGGAGAACATACTCAGCTTCTAAGTTTAAGTGTAGTATGTCCTGAAAAAAGTGTAATTTCAATTAAAAATAATTATCATTTGATAATCTTAATAGATCTCTACATAATAGTTATTCAGCAATTTTTTTCCCTTCTTTATAAAGTACCAGAAAACAGCATTTTCCCAATTAGAAAAAACAACAACGAATTTCTCAAATGCTGTCAAAATTTTTCCAATTGAAGGTTTCAAAAAAATAAAATAAAAAAGTAATAATAAATTATTGTTATAATTATTGTTATTTATTAAATGCGAGTTAGTTTCACTATGCAGCTCTTTGGCTTGAATCTAAGTTAATATAATATTGACAACGTGAAAAAAACATAATTATCAATTTTAAAGTTTTTGGGAAAAAAAAATCAAATACAGCATTTCCCAATATAAAGATTTCACAACACAAATTTTCCCAACTCTCGCACACATTTTTTCCAAATGGGCTGGTACTGGTACCTTTCCCAATTGGGCAAAAGAAATCGCTGTTATTACTCTTTGATATAACCCACACTACTGAATAACTGCCTTACAACCATAATATTGTCCTTACAAATGTCATTATACCCTTTTGGGTTAAACTATTTGGGCCCTTCTCTGAAAAAAGGGGTTTAATGCATGTGTGTAATATGTCATCCCAGATAAGCCTGTGCAGTATGCACAGGCTCATTTGGGACATCACTCAGCTTTTATGATAATTTTTGTTTAAAAAAGTCTAGGAAAAAAAAACAACTTTAGGCGGAAAGAGTCGTCCCTGATTAGCCTGTGCAGTTGGCACAGGCTAATCTGGAATGACACTTTTTGCACCTGCATTAAAACCCCTTTTCACAAAGCCCGGCTCATTTGTTCTTAAAATTTGCACATACAAAGATGTTACACATTGTGGACATTTTGTTAACAAGACCCATCCTTGGAATAGATAATGACAAATATGTGGGATTGGGATCATTTCAAGACATTTTAGACTTAGTATTACAACTGCAAGTATTAAATTTGCATAAGTAAATATATGTTCAGTACTTTCAGTAACCTTAAGTGTTTGAAGCTCTTCCCACCCAAAAAATTGAGTTTTCTCTGTAATTATTGAGATGTCTGTGAGAGTTTGTGAATCATGAACTTAAAATTGTCTTCCCACTTCCCACATAGTTAATAATCATTCAAACCTTATGTTACCTACTTGCTTTGTTGCACAATACTTCTTTGATATATGCTTACTTTTATTTCATAGGGTCAACAGTTTTGCTTACATGAAATTCAGGATTTAAAGATGTCATTTTAAACACATCACACATTTATGCTATTGTGTTAAACACATGTGTACATAATCATGTTATTATATAGAAGTGGCAAATTTAGCCAAAAGAGGTTATTGCCTTTGGTAAATATTTGCTAAACACATCATTTAAATTGTTATACACATTGTATACATGGAATCAATATTCTTGTCCTACATCAATCTTTTATCTTTAGTTTTGCCTCATACGGTCACAATTTGTCAACAGTATCATAAACTTGTTTGCTATGGAATGTGAGTCTTGTCATAACAATCTTAATTCACATTGGTAACTCAAGTGCATTGAAACATGTTCTTGTTAATTAGTCTGTTATGAATTTAAAAGTCACATTTGCCACTATATGCACCATTTTATATGTTCTTTACCTGACGTATTTCAATACTTAGACTTTTTATGCCCCTGGATCGAAAGATCGGGGGCATATTATTTTTGGCCTGCCTTGTCTGTCATTCATTGTGTGTGTCTCAATATTTTAACCTTGGTTAAAATTTTGCGATAACTTTTGCAATATTGAACATAGCAACTTGATATTTGGCATGCATGTGTATCTCATGGAGCTGCTCATTTTGAGTGGTGAAAGGTCAAGGTTAAGGTCATCCGTCAAGGTCAAATATATGGCGTCAAAGCGGCGCAATAGTGGGCATTGTGTTTCTGACAAACACATCTCTTGTTTGACATGTCATTCACACATGGTCCAGTCTAGAAATGAAACTCAAGCATTCTGTTATTTCACCATTATACACTATAACTCCAAAATAAAGCAGATGACAGGGTCCAAGCCACAAGACCGTGTTATAAACATAACAATGTTATACAGTCTGAGCTCATTGCATTGTGTTAAAGAATTTCATAAACACAAACATATACCATTTGTTAGAAGTTTAAAGCGTACTGTGCATTGTAGGACAGAGAGCTTTCTTATTGAACATGCGCAAATCAAGTAAAGATATGTGGACAATTCCAGCACTGTTCAAATTAATTATAACAGCCAATGAAAAAGTGAATTGAAATTTAGATTTAATATAACATACACACATTCTTTTCTTTTCAAAGTGCTGTCACTGTCCAAAGATTATAAGCCCCAAATCCACAACTGGCAACAAGGTCTGGTAATCTTCCTATTATTACTGGATCTTACTCAAATTGACTGTCCAGTAAAATAATTGTTGATCACAAGAAGACATTTCTGCAGTTGTTTTCACAAGACAGGAGGGCAAATGTTATGATCAATAAAAAACAACAACATGGCACCATTTTACTAGCTTTTTTCCCGTGTAAACGATTGACTCACACAATCTTTTTTTCTTGCAGACTCCTACAAACAGATCCATCTGCAGAAATTGCGGAAGACAAATTCCTTGAAGTCCACAGATTTCCGTGGCCTTGAACTGTATAATGACAAAGGTAAGTCAAGGACACACCCAGGCATGGTAGCAATAATATAATTTTTTCTTTCTGGAATGGGCTATTGTGTTTTTCTGTAGTGTGAATGTCAATTGTATTGTAAAAGCAGATATCAAAATCTGTTCAACCCATGCACTATATACATGTATACATTGTTAACCTTTGAACATTCAAATAAATGTTTAATTTTGGTAGTTATGTTGAAAGAAAATGGGATGTCATTATAAAACAGAATTTATTTTTAAGATTATTTGAATATTGTTTGATAGTCCTAAAATGATGTATTTAAAAAAAATGCATTGTGATGGAATGAAAAGAGGCATTAACAACACAAAGTAAAGTCACAAGCTTCTTGTTTTAAAAAAGAGGTAAGCTTTGGAAGCATTTTAATATCATATGTCAGGAGCAATACTTATATTATTCTTATTCTGACTTCAAGTTGCCTTAGCTTTAGTTTTTTGCCATTTTAACCATTATAACATACACTTGATCAAATACTTTGCTAAGCTGTTGTTTTGCAAAATATTTATTCCAATATTTACCTCCTATCATTAGTAACCTCATAGGATGCATAGTTGTTAGATATGAATCAATAATATTGGCTCAGTTTTTATGGTTCTCATAAATTTTGTGTTTGATTGAGAATGTTTTTGTCATATTATTTTGTTTGCATTCTCAGCAAAGTAAATGTTTTGAGCGCAAACTGTATTAAGCAGAGGAAGAATCCATACTAATTGGGTAAACACTGTTAAATGCTGTTGCTGACAAATGATGAAATGTAAATCACAGTATTATTTCATTGTACCATAATAAGACCTCACCATGTTTGTCTACATGCCAATACATTTTGCATTGAAAGTGTTCTACTGCAGATTTGTTTTGGTTCTAATAGGATAGCAAACTTCTAATGGGATAGCAAACTTCTAATGGGATAGCAAACTTCTAATGGGATAGCAAACTTCTAATGGGATAGCAAACTTCTAATGGGATAGCAAACTTCTAATGGGATAGCAAACTTCACCCGTGGACAACAAATAATTTTTAATTTATCACACCCATTTGTCTGTACATACCAATTCAAGAGATTGCATTTTGTGTTTTGACAGTGTTTTGTTCATAATGTAAACTCTATAAGGTATCGTCTTTATAGGAATGTTAAGACACTAAAAACTGTTTTCTTTGTAGAATGTTTTTTTAAATAATGAATATGTGAAAAAGCCCATAGTAAAGTTTCAGCAAACAATCAGTGTCTTGCTGTTTGTTTTTTGTATCTAGGCCCATATTCATCATCCCAACTTTAGGCTTACAAACAAATAATAGACTCAGTGTTAGCATGTGAGCCTCGCATAAGGAAGACCAGGCTTAATGCATGTGCAAAATGAATCGACCCCAATTAGCCTGTGTAGTTTCCACTTTTCATTTCAGGTAAGTCTACAAAAATCTAGTCAAGACCAAAAGTGTCGATCCTGATCGATCTGTGTGGACTGCACAGGCTTATCTGGGACGCTTCTTTATGCACATGCATGAAGCCCAGTTTTCAACGAGTGAGACTAATTTTTATAATCAGGCCACTAATGGTGCTTGGGTCTTGCACATTGTAATTAAGCATTTGTTATTTAGTGGTGGTAAAGTTAACTTGAAATTAAAAATTAATGAAAATAATTAAAAATTGAAGCACTTGTTGAATATCATTCTCCGTTGAGAAAATTATTCTGACAGTGATAAGACTTGGGTAAACATTGCTCACTATTCTTATCCTCAATTGCTTGCCAAGAATGCCAAGGTACTAATATATATTGAAACCTTCTAAAAATATAATCAACTTTGTATTGATAAGGTAAAGCAAATATTGACTCTGTGTATTTGAATATTAAGACCATGTCTGAAGACAGCCAGAAAGCATTGGTCACAAGCAGTCCTCCGCACAAATATTTGCTATGTCTGGCAAGCTTTCTCTCCTTACTTTTCATGCTCTGTTGGTTAATTGATCCTGATGTAATAAAGTGTTCAAAAAGTATGTAAGGCTACATGTGAACTCACTTCATTTTGTTTTGAATATTACACATTTAAAAATTTTTAAAACATGCAGACCTGGTGAATGGCCAATTCTATAATGTGTCTTACATTATTATGTCCCCCACTATAGTAGTGGGGGACATATTGTTTTTGCTCTGTCTGTTGGTTGGTCTGTTGGTTGGTCTGTTGGTTGGTTTGCGCCAACTTTAACATTTGCAATAACTTTTGCAATATTGAAGATAGCAACTTGATATTTGGCATGCATATGTATCTCATGGAGCTGCACATTTTGAGTGGTGAAAGGTCAATGTCAAGGTCATCCTTCAAGGTCAAAGGTCAAATATATGGGTCAAAATCGCTCATTTAATGTACACTTATGCAGTATTTCAATATTCAAGATAGCAACTTGATATTTGGCATGCATGTGTATCTCATGGAGCTGCAGATTTTGAGTGGTGAAAGGTCAAGGTCAAGGTCATCCTTCAAGGTCAGAGGTCAAATATATGTGGCTAAAATCGCTCATTTTATGAGTACTTTTGCAATATTGAAGATAGCAACTTGATATTTGGCATGCATGTGTATCTCATGGAGCGGCACATTTTGAGTGGTGAAAGGTCAAGGTCAAGGTCATCCTTCAAGGTCAGAGGTCAAATATATGTGGCCCAAATTGCTTATTTTATGAATACTTTTGCAATATTGAATATAGCAACTTGATATTTGGCATGCATGTGTATCTCATGGAGCTGCACATTTTGAGTGGTGAAAGGTCAAGGTCAAGGTCATCCTTCAAGGTCAAATATATGGGTCAAAATTGCTCATGTAATGTCACTTCTGCAATATTGAAGCTAGCAATTTTATATATTTGAAATGCATGTGTATCTCATGGAGCTGCACATTTTGAGTGGTGAAAGTTCAAGGTCAAGGTCATCCTTCAAGGTCAAACGTCATATAGGGGGACATTGTGTTTCACAAACACATCTTGTTAGAACTTTGACATTGTCTTGCCAGCAGCAGCTCTTCTGACGTATATCAGCTTTGATTTCATGTGAGAAGACATTATAGGAAACCAATATAAGATTAAATAAACTTACTGTAAAGTAAAGAACATGTATTAAATCTTTTTAATGGGAATGAACAAAACATCTTGATCACAAATTACCTGGTTTTGAAATGCTGGTGTTCATTGGATGGACATGCATACTTAAATATTCATGGTGTATTACATGTTTGTGGCTTAGGGTCATCAGATACACTTGGTGCGTTTTATTTGTTACTTTATTCCACGACTGAAAAGGTTTATTGATTGTCATGCCTCATAATCCTCTGAGCTTGTTGTGATTTACCAGGTATTTTATTGATTTTAGGATGAACTGGAGTTCTCTTCCTTTTCTTAGTGCCATTGGGTCATATAATATAGCTTAGATTAGCTGATGTGTTCTTATTGTAGTGTCATCCATTTGTCTGTTAGCTAGATTGTATTATTATGCCACGACGAAGAGGGTGTATGTTGCTTTTCTGTAGTGCTGCAGCGAATCCAAAATTTCAATCGGATCCGAATTCGAATCCAAAGGCTCGGATATCGAATATCGGTTTGAATCCTAATTTGAAAGTAACAATACGCATAATAAATTATAATTTATATTGCTATAACCTAAATTATGTTTTGAACCACCAGAACTTATATATTTCTAATGAAAAAAGTAATTAAGTTTTATTATTATAAACTTTACAGATACTAATATTTATACTACTATAGCAGCATAAGAAATGCAGCTGCAGCAGCAACAGCGGTAGTGGAAGCAGAAATAACAACATCAAAAACAAAAACTAAGTAGATAAAAAAATGCACTTACGTTGTTCGAACAAACTTTTATACCCAGGTCCAGATTCTGCAAATTTCTCAAAAACTATCAAAATCGCACATACACGAAAAAGTGTAAGCATTTAAACGACAAACACTTATAATAATATTATGTTATTAATTAGTTGAATTCATATTGGCTTTGTTATTGAGCTGAAGACAGCTTGAAAACTTGAATTTCACTTTCGAATTACAGGTTTTTGATATTAAAGGAAGTATGAAGTTTTGAAAAATAGCAAAATTTCTGTTCTATACAACTTATTGGTGTAAATAAGAAACAATGGCAAGTATATGACCAAAGATGCTCCCTAGACATTACATGATGCAGGAACACAATTTGACAGGTTGCGAAATTGTGCAAAATTTACCTGAATAACATTCCAGCCACACTGGATCCACTACCGTTGTTTTTAATACAACTCAGAAAGACAATAAGGATTGAAAACCTACTTATTGCCATTAGGAATTGCATTTGTAATGTGTAAATCATCCAAGATTTCGAATTAGTTTTTGCTTAGGGCGCTCATTGTTGTTCATTGAAAATATTGAAAGTTGTTATTTTTGTACGCTCTAATATCACTGTCTATCATCACCACCGGAAATAGATAACCAGCGAAGCGAAATTAAACATCACGCAAGAGGAAGTGCTCGTGAAAAGAATAAAGTTTACAATTTTTATCGCGAACGTTTTTAAAAAACTGTGTGACAAATTAATAGTGGACATATCAAACTTATATCGTAAGTAGTTGGGAGTTCTTTATTAATACATTCGAGTGTTGAAATAGATCAATTATCAGCTACCTGGTACGGAGAATTAAGTTCATTTGGGAAATCTTTCTTCCTTTTGTCCGAGGAAAATATAATAATTTTGCCGAATTTTGCAATGTTGTGCAAATAGAATCATAGAAACTATTGGGTTTTGCCAGCTTCAGCCCAAAAATCAAGTTAATATGCAAATATTTGGCTAAAATATAAACTTCGTTGTGTACGGCGAATAGAACCTGACGTGAACGGCGTATAGCAAAATAAAATTACACTTATATTCTTTATGATGAGACCGTTTATGGCCAAAGAATACGTCTGATGCATTGTTGATATTTAAAAAAATGCTTTGTTTTACGGGCACCTGCTACATAGAGAATAACAGGTTACTGTCCGATCTTTTTGTAATATATCAGGCAAGGCTTAGAATAATATATCAGCGTGGCTTGCCGAGCCGTTATTCTATTCGTGCCGAGCCTGATATATTACAAAAAGATCAGGCACTAACCTGTTTTTCTATTTATCATACCTCTACGTCCCCGATTTTTAAGAAATAATGAAAAAATCGCTATAAACAGAAACACAGGTTACTGCCTGATCTTTTAGTAATATATCAGGCTCGGCGCGAATAAAATAACAGCTCGGCAAGTCTCACCGTTATAGTATTCTAAGCCTTGCCTGATATATTACAAAAAGATCAGACAGTAACCTGTTATTCTCTATAGATCAGGCAGATATCAATGCCGTGGTATGATAAATCGATCGACCATTGTTCAGTCTGTATTCTAGTTTAATACCATTCTAGTGTATTTCATCTTGGTTATGTTTCAAAATCAAGATGAATCGATAAAATATTTACTTACAAGTGGATTCCAATCAGGATTATATATTCAGCTCGTGTAATTATTGGAACTTGGCTGACTTTCTGTTCACAGCGTTGTAGCGTTCAACCGCAAAGTCAGCACGTGTGCTGTGTTTGCCTATTTATTTGGGGGCAACAACGAAGTTTAAAATTAAGATTTATACATCATTAAATCGTGCAAAAGTCCGCTTTTAAAAACATATATGTACATTGAAAAAATATTTTCTTAAAATCATTTTAATTTGCGACAACTTTGGCTAATACGCTGCAACTATTCGCCATACATTACTTGAACTATTCACCGTACACGACTTTTGCCATAAACAACTATTCGCTGTACACTACAGTTATCTTAACTTAATAGATTTCCACGAACAATAATCAAACCAATACATGAAATAGCGTAAAGATGGTATATATTGCATACTAGAATAGAAATCAACTCCATACCCGATGGCAAACCATGTAATCATGAAAGAAAAGCTGTTTCTTCGAGAAGTTCCAATTTCAACCCGGTACCAAGCAGTCATAAATGTGTGTAAATAACGCTTTATCAATAAGAATTGCAAGATAGATACACATTTTTAAACAGATTAATCTTTCTGTAAGATGCCTAACACGCACTGGTTATCCAGGAGTGAGTTATTATTAGACATTTTAGGTAAATACTGACTGCACTCCAAATTTGGTTTGTTTACTTTCGCTTCGCTAGTAATCCATTTACGGTGGTGACGATAGACAGTGAATATTGAACCTTACTGTTGTGGTTACACTGCACAATATTGTTGCATGTATTGTCAAAAAAAGGAGCTGAATATACAAGGGGATGAGTGCTTAAAGTATTTTTTAAAGATTTAAACTTTTGCACCAAAACTAAGCATACAACTTCAAAATAGCTACCAAATAGTTGAAAGTTTAGATTCTCATATAAGGCCGAGTTTTTCCTGGTTTCTGATTGGCTGAATCTCGTATTGGCCGACCTTTTTCCATATTGGCCGTGTTTTTCCATATTGGCCGCCTTTTTCTTGTCAAAGGCGAGTTTCGAACTTTATTGGCTAGGCTCAACTTGTATTGGGCAAACAAATTGAACACATTCTTGTCTAATATTATAAAACTAATTAATGTCTCATATTAAACACAATTATGTCAGTCAGATATAATATGAAAAACTCTGTATTTTAACAAGCAATTAACGCATCACACGCAATCTGCAATAAGTATCAATAAAAATACTGAGTAATTAGTTTGCCGATAAAACCCGAAATGCTTCCACACCAAGGATTTTAAATTGTTTAGGTGCATCGCGAATTTTACTCTGCGCCATTTTGCACCATCGAAAACGAAAGTTACCATTTTTTTGTCGGAATAGTAGCGTTTATTGTGACAAACTACGTACCAGTCAGCCTTTCAAACAAAAAGAAACAATTTAACGAAAGTATTAGGGCGGAATAAACAATTACCGCAAAGGAAAGGTTAAACTCAAATAAGATCCGGATTCGAAACTTATTTTACCAATCACAGTTAGATCCGCGAATCCTTGTTTGGATCCGCGAATCTCGGATATTTCGAATATCCGTTGCAGCCCTACTTTTCTGGATGTAAGTCTGTTGGTCGGTCAGTCGGAAGACCATATCGTTTCTGATCAATAACTTGTCAACGAATTGACCGATTGGCTTGATACATCACATGTGCATTTGCCTTGGACAGTAGATTACCCCTTTTAAAACTGGGTTCACTAGGTCAAAGGTCAAGATCATTGTCACAATAAATTGACCAATAAATTGGCTTGATACTTCACATCTGCATTGCGTTGGACAGTAGATGACCACTATTGAAATTGGGGTCACTAGGTCAAAGATCAAGGTCACTGTCACAATAAGTGTGAAAATCGTTTCCAATCAATAACTCATCAACAAATTTACCAATTGGCTTGATACTTACCATGTGTATTGGACTTGTACAGTAGATGACCCCTTTTGAAATCAGGGGCACTAGGTCAAATGTCACAGTCACTGTCACAATAAGTGGGAAAATTGTTTCTGATAAATAACTCATCAACAAATCGACCGATTGGCTTTATACTTCCCATGTACATTGGCCTTGGGCAGTAGATGACCCCTATTGAAAGTGGGGTCACTAGGTCAAATGTCAAGGTCATTGTCTCAATAAGTATGAAAATTGTTTCTGATCAATTGCTTGTAAAAAAAATGAACAATCGGCTTGATACTTTACAATCATGTACATTGGACAGTAGATGATCCCTATTGAAATTTGGGTCACTAGTTCAAAGCCCGGTTTGGGGGACATATGTCTCGGACTGCAGAACTCTTGTTTATAATTATTTTGTAAAAAAAAGTTTAATATCCATGTATTTTTCTTTGAAAGAGGACAAAA
This sequence comes from Dreissena polymorpha, assembly GCF_020536995.1. NCBI lineage: Eukaryota > Metazoa > Mollusca > Bivalvia > Myida > Dreissenidae > Dreissena > Dreissena polymorpha. The sequence continues at coordinate 39,936,692 of NC_068357.1, forward strand.
ATTGTATCTTAATTCAGAGTCTTCATCATTCATTTATGTTAGTATAGAATTAAAAAATGTACAGAGACCTTTTCAGCGTCTTTTAAAATTCTGTTTGAGTTAGTTCCAGTGAAGAACCCTTAGAAAATTCATTGTAACAGATATGCCTATTGTCATTTTTTGGTAGCATATATTATACATGTGTTTATTATTCAATCATTCTTCTTTACCAAATTGATTAGTAAATTCCAATAGGCTCATAACATAAAAATATTTAAAAATTATAATACAGTACATTTCAATTAAATCTAAATTTATGCAGACCTTGTATAAACATTCCAATTTTAACTTAACCTTCTTTCTCTTTTGGGGTTTGCTGCATTATAATGTTGGTACATGATGGTATTATACTGCATTATATATTGGCTACATTTGACTAGAAAAGGATCTTCTTTTTTCAAAAAAATCCATAGAAGCGCTAAGTGTCCTTTCTTATAAGTTGTGCTGACTACACAGGCTAATCTAGGATGATATTTCTTGCTCATGCATTTAGCCTTGCTTTCACATGAGGCAGTCCATATATATTGCATACATAGAGAATACTAGGTCGGTGCCGAATAAAGCAAAGTTTATTTTGCGAGGTTAGAAAATCTGAACCACAAGCCTTGGCGAGTGGTTCAGATTTTCGTGCCGAGAAAAATAAACTTTGCTTTATTCGGCACCGACCTAGTATTCGATTTATCCCATCAATTTTCTTAGTCGTAAATTATTTCTTTAAAAATAGAATAGGAAAACCGAACTACTCAGAAAATCCCAAAGTTATTTTAAGCAAAAATTGTTTCATTATTTTAATCGTGCCAAGCCTAATACATTACAAAAAGATCAGTAACTTACCTGTTTTTCTGTTTATCATACCTCTATGTCCCCGATTTTTAAGAAATAATGAAAAAAACACTAAACAACTGCAGCTTTTGCGTGAAAGAAAATGCATTGTGTCGTATGACGTGTTAATAATGACGTTACGAGTACGCACACTTAATATTTGTAAATAATGTTTTTTTGCTTTTTGAGTTGCATTCTGTGTTAAAACTATATTACATCTTGTTTGTTTTGTTGAATCTGATTCAATTTTACTAAAAATGATTACTTTATAGTTGATTCCTACTTTATAGTTGATTCCGAGTAATATGACCATTCTCCGCCGCGAGTGACAGCTATATTTCAGCACTGCCGAAATAGAGGAAAATTTATTCCACAGTGGTTTATTTCAACAATGCACATCTGATGATGGGATAAAATGCTCTTTTATACCGCATGTTTTGTCATTATTATGAGACGCATATGTCTTCATAAAAAATCATGACTTTTAAAAATGGTTTGAAAATCGACCAAAATCTTAACTTAATTTTTGCTGAAGGAATAAATGTGACACACAACATGGGCAACCTTGAGGATTACATTCATTATTTGAATTGCCTTTGCTGAAGTAATATATCTGTGATTGTTAGGTACAATAATACGTATTGTAACAATTAGAAAATCAATATGGCGAATTGTATTGTAAACTGTGCATTGTGACTAAAATCAATTTATAATCGTCTTGAAACAGATACTGTTCAATAGTTAAACTGGCAAAATGTTGGTATTTGTTTATAGATCAGTATGGCTGTTTGTTGGCGGGGGATATTATTCAATTGGGGCAGTCCTGTCATTGGATTTAGTTATATGACAAATACAATAATGCTAATTATATTAGGACCAGAGGAAGCGTAGGCATCAAGTGTTGACAACGTTTGCCATAGTAAAACCAGAGCTCCAGATAAGGGTCGTATTTTCGTAATTACGAATTATTTTCAAGTCCGTTACGTATTTATTTTTAAATCTTTTCGTACCATTAAGAATTACAAAATCAAGTTACGAATATTATTTTTACATCAGTTCGTATCGATTTTTATTGAGAGAATTTTGCGTATTAAAGGTCTTTTTGGTGCTTATATAGAATGGTTATCGGGTTTGTTAAACAAAGCGCATTTTTTCCAATTAAAGCGGCGTGTACAGACTAATTGTCAAAAAACAATGGCGGCGCCCAGAGAGCGTTCTAAAAAACTGCAAAGCATGCAAAAACATAGGTCATGGTGACCCGAAATAGTAAAATGGTTTCCGGATGATAACTCAAGAACACTTATGCCTAGGATCATGAAACTTCCTAGGTACATTGATAATGACTCGCAGATGACCCCTATTGACTTTCAGGTCACTAGGTCAAAGGTCAAGGTCACGGTGACCCGAAATAGTAAAATGGTTTCCGGATGATAACTCAAGAATTCTTAGGCCTAGGATCAAGAAACTTCATAGGTACATTTATCATAACTTGCAGATGACCCCTATTGATTTTCAGGTTACTAGGTCAAAGGTCAAGGTCACAGTGACAAAAAACGTATTCACACAATGGCTGCCACTACAACTGACAGCCCATATGGGGGGCATGCATGTTTTACAAACAGCCCTTGTTTTAATTGTTGGTTTTTAAATTTCTGAACAATAATTTGCAATAATTTTAAGCTTTTGTTTGTTATAATTATGTAATCTGCCCAAATATTTTCTAATTGTGTGCAGCTCAAATAACACATAATTGTGTTAATGCATTACAATTACAATTATCAGTCTGTAGTTGTTAAATCAGTAGACTAAATATTGTGAAATATCGGGAAACGTTGCACCAGTTGCAAAGCCATAAAAAGCTGAACAGTATGAAATAAAAAACTAAATAACATTAACATAGGTAAATCCACCTTGTGTCAATAGAAACATGGCAACAAATGTTTCAAATATTTACACAGCACAATTGCTTGTTTAATGATTTTTTGACTGCTCTTCAGTTTGTTATATAACTAGTACCCTGCATATTTTAACTCTTGGTTTGTCTTGAAACCAAAATTAATAGTTCACAAATCATGATTAATCTGGCTCCACAGTTGGATTTTGAGTCTGACATGGAGTTGCCAAATGTCGTTGTCTCGTATATGATTTCATCTTTTATGAAGAAGAACAAGACTTTGTATGGATGTTTTTTTTTCTAAACTTTTGTTGACAGAAATTAAATTATTCACCGATAAAAGTGAAAGAAAATGGACATAAATGGTGGTCCACTTAGTTGTTGTTTGGTTCAGTACATGTAGCTATATTGTAGCTTTGTGGGCCAAATGTCCACTGCTTAATTTTTAAGCTCACCTGTTTGCTCAGGTGAGCTTTTGTGACCAGTCTGTGTCCGTTGTATGTCCGTCCGTCTATCCGTTAATATTTGCTCGTAAACACTCTATAGAGGCCACATTTCTTGTCCCATCTTCATGAAACTTGGTCAGAAGCTTTGTCCCAATGAAATCTCGGCCGAGTTCGAAACTGGGTTGTGCTGGGTCAAAAACTAGGTAACTAGGCCAAAAAAAAGAAAAACCTTGTAAACACTGTAGAAGTCACATTTCATCCCCGATCTTCATGTAACTTTGTCAAAATGTTTGTCTTAATGATATCTTGGTTGAGTTCAAAAGTGGTTCCGATCCCTTGAAAAGCATGGCCGCCAGTGAGCGGGGCAGTTTTCCTTATTTGGCTATAGAGAAACCTTGTAAACACTCTAGAAGTCACAATTTTTGCACAATCATCATGAAAGTTGGTCAAAACATTGGTTTTATTGATGTCTCGGACGAGTTTGAAAATGGTCGGGATTGATGAAAAAACATGGCTGCCAGTGGACGGGGAATTTTTCTCTATATGTATATAGTGAAAACATGTGAACACAGTAAAAGTCACATTTTTGGCCCAATTTTCATGAAATTTGCTCAGAACATTTGTTTCCTTGATACGAGAGTCGAGTTCAAAAATGGTTCCGGTCAGTAGAATGACATGGCTGCTGGGAGGGGGGCAGTTTTCTCATTATGCCCCCTCCCCCCCTTTAAAAGAAGAGGGAGTATATTGTTTTGCTCATGTTGGTCCGTCCGTCCACCAGATGGTTTCCGGATGATAACTCAAGAGCGCTTATGCCAAGGATCATGAAACTTCATAGTTACATTGATCATGACTCGCAGATGACCCCTATTGATTTTCAGGTCACTAGGTCAAAGGTCAAGGTCACGATGACCCAAAATAGTAAAATGGTTTCCGGATGATAACTCAAGAACACTTATGCCTAGGATCATGAAACTTCATAGATACATTGATCATGACTTGCAAATGACCCCTATAGATTTTCAGGTCACTAGGTCAAAGGTCAAGGTCACGGTGACCCAAAGCAGTAAAATTGTTTCCGGATGATAACTCAAGAACGCTTATGCCTAGGATCATAAAACTTCATAGATATATTGATCATGACTTGCAGATAACCCATATTGATTTTCAGGTCACTAGGTCAAAGGTCAAGGTCACGATGACCCGAAATAGTAAAATGGTTTCTGGATGATAACTCAAGAACGCTTAGGCCTAGGATCATGAAACTTCATAGGTACATTGATCATGACTCGTAGATGACCCTTATTGATTTTCAGGTCACTAGGTCAAAGGTCAAGGTCACGGTGACCCGAAATAGTAAAATGGTTTCCAGATGATAACTCAAGAACGCTTATGCCTAGGATCACGAAACTTACTAGGTACATTGATCATGACTCGAAGATAACCTCTATTGATTATCAGGTCACTAGGTCAAAGGTCACGGTCACAGTGCAAAATAACGTATTCACACAATGGCTGTCAAGGTCACGGTGACTCAACTTAGAAAAATGGTTTCTGAATGATAACTCAAGAATGCTTACGCCTAGGATCATGAAACTTCATAGGTATATTGATCATGACTCGCAGATGAAATAATGATGAAACTTTACCAGGATGTTTGTCTGGACAATATCTAGGTCAAGTTTGACATTTGGTGAAGATTGAATGAACCGACTCCTCTCAGGTGAGCGAACTAGGGCCATCTTGGCCCTCTTGTCATAAAATTTGGTCAGAATATTAATTTTGTTTCTTTGATATGAGAGTTGAGTTGGAAAATGGTTCCGGTCATTTGAATAACATGGCTGGGGGGGGGGGGGGGCAGTTTTCCTTATTTGGCTATAGAGAAACCTTGTAAACACTCTAGAAGTCACAATTTTTGCCCAATCATCATGAAATTTGGTCAGAACATTTGTTTTCTTGATATGAGAGTTGAGTTCGAAAATGGTTCCAGTCAGTTGAAAAACATGGCTGCCGGGGGGGGGGTGCAGTTTTCCTGTTTTGGCTATATAGAAACCAAACACTCTAGTTGCCCAATCATCATGAAAGTTGGTCAAAACATTGTTTTATTTGATATCTCGGACGAGTTCAAAATGGTCCAGGTCTGTGAAAAAACATGGCCGCCAGTGGGCGGGGCATTTTTCTCTATTTGTTATAAAGTGAAAACATGTGAACACTCTAGAAGTCACATTTTTGGCCCAATTTTAGTGAAATTTGGTCAGAACATTTGTTTTCTTGATATGAGAGTTGAGTTCGAAAATGGTTCCGGTCAGTTGAATAACATGGCTGCCCGGGGGGGGGGGGGGGGGGGGGGGGGGGGGGCAGGCAGTTTTCTTATATTTATATAGTAAAAAAAGCTTGTGAACACTCTAAAAATCACATTTTTTGCCCAATCATAATGAAACTTGGTACAAAGATTGGTTTTATATATATCACATAATTAATGCCATGATTATTGCCCTTAGATTGTCCAAATTTTCATTATATTATACAAAATCCTTGTAAACACTCTAGAGGTCACAAATTTGTTTCAGATTTTATGAATCTTGGTCATAATATTTATTTTTGTAAGCAAAGTTTGATGCTTTGGTAAGGGGGAGTCAACTCAAAATATAGGTCACCAGGTCAAATCTTACAAAAACAAAAACACTCCATATGCCAGAGTTTTGGTTCAATAATGATGAAACTTGACCAGGATGTTTGTCTGGACAATATCTAGGTCAAGTTTGACGTTTGGTGAAGATTGAATGAACCAACTCCTCAGGTGAGCAAACTAGGGCCATCTTGGCCCTCTTGTTTGTATTTGTGAAGATTGCAATAATCATTTATGTGACTCATATTTCATGTGTTGTAATAATCATTTGTGTTTCTCATATTACATATGTTGTAATAATCATTTGTGTTTCTCATATTTCATGTGTTGCGATAATAATTTGTGTTTCTCATATAACATATGTTGTAACAATCATTTGTGTTTTTTATATTACATATGTTGAAAAAATCATTTGTATTTCTCATATTTCATATGTTGTAATAATCATTTGTGTTTCTCATATTTGTGTTTCGTCTGTCTGTCTGTCGGTCCATATTAAGTGTCCGCTCTCTAATTCAAGTAGTTTTCATCTGATCTTCACCAAATTTGGTCAGAAGTTGTATCTACATGATGTCTAGGCCAAGTTCGAACATGGGCCTTGCCAGGTCAAAAACTAGGTCACAGGGTCACTAAGTGCGTTTTAAACATTCAGCATGTTGTCTGCTCTCTAATTCAAGTTGTTTTCATCCGATCTTCACCAAACTTGGTCAGAAGTTGTATCTAGATGATCTTAAGGCCAAGTTCGAACATGGGCCCACCTGGGTCAAAAACTAGGTCTCGGGGTCACTTAGTGCGTTTTTTAAAATTCAGCATGGTGTCGTCTCTCTTATTCAAGTAGTTTTCATCCGATCTTCACCAAACTTGTTCAGAAGTTTTGTCTAGATGATCTGAAGGCCAAGTTCGAACATGGGTCCATGCCAGATCAAAAACTAGGTCACCGGGTTACTTAGTATGTTTTACACATTGAGCATGGTGTCCCCTCTCTATTTCAAGTAGTTTAAATCCCATCTTCACCACACTAGGTCAGAAGTTGTAACTAGATGATGTCTAGGTCAAGTTTGAATATGGGTCATGCCAGGTTAAAAACTAGGTCACGGGGTATCTTAGTGCGTTTTAAACCTCACCATGTTGTCCACTTTCTAATTCAAGTAGTTTTCATCCAATCCTCACCAAACTTGGTCACAAGTTTTATCTAAATGATGTCTAGGTCAAGTTTGAATATGGGTCATGCCAGGTCAAAAACTAGGTCACGGGGTCACTTAGTGCATTTTAAACATCACAATGTTGTCCGCTCTCTAATTCAAGTAGTTTTCATCCAATCTTCACCAAACTTGGTCAGAAGTTGTTATCTAGATGATGTCTAGGTCAAGTTTGAATATGGGTCTTGCCGGGTCAAAAACTAGGTCACAGGGTATCTTAGTGCGTTTTAAACCTTGCCATGTTGTCCGCTCTCTAATTCAAGTAGTTTTCATCCAATCCTCATCAAACTTGGTCACAAGTTTTATCAAAATGATCTCTAGTACAAGTTTGAACATGGGCCATTTCGGGCCTAAAACTAGGTCACGGGGTCACTTAGTGCGTTTTTTTTAACATTCAGCAGGGTGTCTGCTCTCTAATTCAAGTAGTTTACATCCAATGTTCACCAAACTTAATCAGAAGTTTTATGGAGATGATCTTAAGGCCAAGTTAAAACATGGGCCTTTCTGGGTCAAAAACTAGGCCCCGTGTTCACAAAACATTTTTTGCAATTGAAAATCGATTTTGCTTGTCATTGAAAATGGATTTCCATTCTAGTTGATAGGCAAAAAAGAAAATCGATGTCAGTTAAAATCGATTTTCGATTGCAAAATCGTTTCGTGAACACGGGGCCTGGTCAAGGGATCACTTAGTGCGTTTTAAAAATTGAGCATGGTGTCCGCTGTTTTTTGTGAAGACGACATGCAAAATATAATGTGTCAATGCAACATGTTGGGGTATTCGTCACGTCTGTGACAAAGCTCTATTTTCACCTGTTCTGTCTATTTTCACCTGTTCTAAGTATCATTAAGCTAAAGTTTGGAAGCTGTTGGTTTTGTGAGTCTTTTGAAGATTTCGTATTGAATATGCTTGATTTAAGTTGAGACGTTTGTATTGACTTATTTAATAATGCTTGATAAAAGACTTCAAGTCATATTCAGTCGTTAATTTTATGTTTTCCTTAAAAAGATTGTAATGTATAATGTCTCTTTTGTGTTTCTATTGAGTAGCCAACTCCCATGTTTTATTAGCAAATTCAAAGCCATCTTATAAAACAAACTATTGCCTATATTTATCTAATGTATAAAATGGGGTCAGAAATTCTCTGTTGAATGTATTTGCTGTACATTGGTCTGAGATTTAATTTGCCAAAACACTCTTTGATAATATGACATTAAATATTATTGGTTGAGTTTGTGACTCTTTGGTTGTGTTTCTGAAAAGCAATTCTTGAAAGGTAATACATGTTGTATATGTTTGGTGTAATACAAAGTTCTGATTAAGGTTTGTACAATTTTTAGTATGTGTATTCTTTTTCTTAAATATCAGAGCTTCTGCAATAATTTAATGATTAAAATATTCAATCAAAGATCAACGGTTAAGCTTGTTGGCAATTCAGCTGGCTTTACATACAGAAAGGACCACAGTCATGTGTTGATGAGGTTTCTCTCCTGCTGATACAGGTCATGTTACACCTTGAATATATTTGTGAATGTCATCATTATTGCATACAATAAGTTTACAATGTACTTGATTAGAAAAAAAATTGAGCGTATGCTAAATTTTGTCACGGCTATTATTATTTAATGTTTGACCAAGATTTATTGACAGAAATAATTTTGCAACTAGCATCACTTTGATTCTGGTTGCTATCTTATTTGTGATATTCATGTTGTTGTATTTTGTAACACTAATATAATCATGATATTTGGATTCTAATGACTCATATAGTTAAGCAGTTGTATTTCACAAATCTAAATCAGTATTATTTGCTATCATGTATCTTTCACTGTTTTTTCCCAAATATTTCCAATTTAGACTACTCAACATGACTTAATTGTTACTTAGCAGATAATGTTACAAAGTGTGTAAATAATTCTATGGCCACTTGACTGACTTATTGTTCAGAAACAATTAATATGAGATAGAGTCTTCAACAACCGCTAACACATAGTCTCAGGTCAGGTTTAAATCTAATTAACCCATTTATGCCTAGCGTCTAGAAAAAAGGCCTTTGCAAATATCGTAGACCCAGATGAGAGGCCGCATGATGCAGCGTCTCATCTGGGTCTACGCTGTTTGCTTAAAGGAATTTCTGTAAGAAATATTCTAAATATAGAAATAAATATACTAGACATCCCTAATTTTGGAAATAAATTGATCCAATTTAGAAGGATGGAAGAGTCCACTAGGCATAAATGGGTTAAAGTTAAATGTTCAAAAGTTGTCAAAATGTCACAGATTCTAACTCTAAAAGAGCACTGAATATCGTGGAGCGAAAAAATACGTACGATGTAGACTAAAAAAAAAATACTGCTTTGTTTATGAATAATAATCGTTTTAAATCTTTAAGCGTTACATACAATAGATGTTTAAAAATTTGGAATGTTTCTTTTGATTTTTTTTGTTACATTATGTAGATCATTGATTTGAAGGATCAAATACATTTCCATATAATAATCTGAATGTCCGATTTGTTTAGGTGATACCATTTTATTCTAAAAGATGCTGGTTCAAGCTCAAATGAGGATCTAAAAGACACTGGTTCGAGCTACTATGGGGATCTTAAAGACATCCCTGTTCTTTCGAGCTCTAATGTGGATTTAAAAGACAGTGGTTTCAGCTACTATGGAAATGTAAAAGACACAGGTCGAGCTCTAATGGAGATCTTAAAGATACTGGTTCAAGATCTTATGATGATTAACTTACTCACTAGAAAAATGACCCAATCTGTGAAGAAGTCAGTTTAACCCTTTCAGCGCTGGAACCGAATTTTAAAGGCCTTTGCAAACAGTTTGGATCCAGATGAGACGCCACAGAATGTGGCGTCTCATCTGGATCCAAACTGTTTGCTATTCTGATAGTTTTCTTTGAAAAAAATAGAAGAAAATGCTAATTTTATAAATTCAGCAGATGACATTTTTGCAGACGACAAATTACCCAGCATGCAAATTGGGTTAAGAAAAATTTGGGCAATGGTACCTATATTCAAGATATCCTCTGTGCTTGTCTGTTCTGTTCCTGTTAAGCCCATGTACAATATTAATTGTTTACAATTTAGATAAGCAAGTTCTTTTGTCGGTCTTATCAAAATCCGACATGCTTTTTGTGTGTAAAGCTAATTTTGGGTGCCATTCATCAATTTACTGTGTGCAACTATGGTTGATCTTGAGAAGTCTATAAAATGTAGAAAAGCATCAAGACATAAGCCAGTTTTATTCAATGTCTTAAGTTTTTGAGGTGAAGTGGCAAACAGAAGTGTACTTAAGTGATGGCATTTTGAAAAAATTTCCTTTTGATACCATGTCATTCAAAGATAACAACTCACTTCTTGATCTTATAATGCATACTGTGACTTCAATATAAAGTCTTGGTTAAAAACTATGTGCACATCATAGATTATTCATTAATGGACATTTTAGATTTTTGAAATGTTTCATCACCATAAAAAAATAATGTTTACTATGTAAAGATCACCATGTATATAACTATGTAAAGAAACACACTAAAATTATATAATTTTGTCTCACATACACAAATGTTAACTGGTAGAACTTCTTCTTTAGTCACTTTTATTTTAGTAGGTCAGATGCCGGGTAATGTTACCTTTGTATTGATCAAAACACTTCATTTGTAGGACCATTCAATACTTGCGTCACTAGTGAGACGTATAGGTATTGGTTAATAATTTATTCAAATATAATTGATTGTAATATCCCATTTAAGTCCTTTGCTTTGCCTTGCTCTGGCTGGTAATTTACTGTTTAAATGGAAAACTATCAAATTAGTTGAGAAAGCTGTTAGTGGGTGTAATTAAGTTTTGGTACCCACTTTGACAATAATGATTTTTCTTTGCTAAAGTAATTATCATTTCGGTTTTAAAATCAGGTTTTCATCCTTGCTTAAATTACATTTTCAGTTAGGCCGTACTTACACTTCCCATTAATTTGTAATATTGAGAGTCATTTTTCAAATAAATGTAATATTTCTTCAAATAAATTGTGCAACTTTTGGCTTCACATCCAGACAAACACATCTATCTTGTTTTGTGTTAACTAATTAAAGACTTATTTGCTCACTTTTTAAGAATATTAAACTGTTGCGTTACATTGTATTAGAACATGAGATTGGTAGATTTGAAGGAAGGGTTTTAGAGATACAGATAAATGTAATTGAGGGCTCTCATCGAATCAGTCAGTTTGGATTGTCATCAAGTTTGCAATGTTGTGTAATGTTTATTATAGAAAATGATGTCTCTTGTGATCATTGATTACCTTTTGTCTGGCTGGTATTATTGTGGTATTGATCAATTGATTACAAACAAGATATTTATGTCCATAATCATGTAATTGCTGGGCCACAGGTAGCTAAACAGGATATGCAGTCTTTTCCTTTTTTCCAACAGCAGTGCCTTAATTTCACTCCTTAACGATATTTACATTCACAAAAATGTACTTAAATTTAGTTTCAACTCAAATTTAAGTTTTAAAAAGTATAAGATTGGTTTCATGTTTTAAATGTTTAGTTTTTTTATCTCAGATTTATTTCCAACCTTTGAAATGTGTTGTGTATTTTTGATAGTTTATGAGCAGTTCTACAAATTATATCGAATTAATGATGTATTTATCAAAATCTTTATTGTTTATGTAAACCAGCATTTAAAGACACATATCTTTGTATTTGTACTTCAGGCTCATTTTATTTTGTTTCTTGTATCTTGGCCGAAAGTTTTGAAAAGAAATTAGCACGGCAATTTATCAAAACACACAAACCATGATTGTAATTCCTTATTTGGATTGTGCATGGTTAAATACAGTGTGCATACCCTATGATTGCTGAACAAATAAATTGGTTATGGGTGAGGGTATGCTATTTTCAGCTTATAGCATTATAGTTGATATTCAACCGCGTGATGCACTAATAAATTCTTGTTCTGGGAAAACTGGACTTCATGTGTGTGCATAAACTGTCATCCCAGGCTAGCAATGTGCAGTCAACTCCGGCTAATCAGGGATGATTATACTTTCTGCTTTTATGGCATTTATTGTTAAATTTAAAGTCTTTTAAACAAAAATCTAGTTTAGGCAGAAAGTGTTGTCCTTGATAAGCCTGTGTGGATTGCACAGGTTAATCTGGGAAGAGACTTTAGCACGTGCATTAAGTCATGCGTTGTCAGAATGGGCTCAATTCATGCAATGATGTGACGGTTGGGTCCACATGGTTGAGATATCAAAATCTGTGTGAGAAAGAAGTTTTTATGTTAAGATGATAAAATATTATGGTTACCATGTGTACATGAAATAATTTATCTTGTTTAATAATGCAAACATTGTGATGAGACTATCGTAATTAAATGTATTTTTCCTGAGAAGCAATATTGTCAATAGACGTGCCCTACAACTAAAGGTACCTGTTAATGACTAATCTGGGAAGAAAAGCTTACGGCACATGCAGTAAGCCCAGTTTTCCCAGAGCGAGGCAAATATATAGTTTGTGTTGTTGTCCTTGATATCAGTGTATGTTTTGTGTTAGGGGTCATATAAGATATTCTGTAACAGGGAGCTACATGTGAAAATTTTAGTTCTCTTTGACTACAAAATACATAATATTAATTTTATGTATACAATCTTGCACTGAAAAAATATTTTGAACAACTCATGGAAAATGTATGAGACAAGTTTTTAATTATGGTTTCATCAAATGATGATACATTTGTTGCTCATAACTATATCAGATGGCATAAACTGTAGTGTAGAACATGCCAGCGGCATCAATTTTCTTATAAATGAAAACAAACCTATCAAAAGATATTTACTGCAATGAGGCACGTACTTGTTACATGAATGAAAAGTGCACTGTATTTTACTTTGCTGATTTAAAGTGAAGTCATATAATGTCATGCAAGATCTATAAAACAAGATAATATTTAATAATAAATCATGCTTAAAGTGTGGCAGCGTATTTTGTAACATTATGTTTAAGTAAAACTGCAGGGAGGGTAATAGTGTTAAAATAGTTCAAAATAACTCTATAAAAGTACTTGATGAGATTCTTGACTGTGATATAGTGCTGCCTGCTGGTTTGGGTGTTTATAAAGCTATCAACAGAGAAAAAGTGTACTGTGTTTGCTTTGAGGTGGCCAGAATGAGACAGGTAAAAGAAAGATCTGCAGTGCTGAAACTGCCTGCCTGTTGGTCTTATTTCAGCCCCTTACATTCAGTTCATGCAATGTAGACTAAGTTTTTTCAACAACAATTTATCATTTGTTTATTTCTTTGGGACACATGGCTTTCAATATTGTCAAGAAGGTGGGGGCAAATCATTCTAAAAACAAGAAATATCTTTTAAAAAGATATACAGGCGTTGATTGTGGTCGATGTTTATGAACGATCAAAAGTTATCTCTATGAGATAAAAAGTAGCGGATGCCTTTTTTTCTGCGCAGTTCTTAGCTACATCACAAGCAAATCAATTACGGGGTGTTGCGCCAGATTTCGTGGCTTATTTTGCTTTATGTGATATTATTACTCAGATATCTATATTTACAGCATAGAAAAACACAAGAAACATGAAAATAAACGAGTGCATATAGGTCAGCCGGCAATACTCGAATCTTATTTAATTGCATAATTATAGTATAGTGAATTATTGTGCTCATGCTTAATAAACTGGTCTAAATGGATAAATATTTCTAATTAATTTTATTAAAATTGGTCCTTATCATGCAACTGTTGAAAACATATTAAAAATCGATGATTGACATACCACAATAATATCGCCGAATATCTTTATTTAGTATCTTTCTAATCAAAACAGACTTCAAGTGCACAAAGTTTACGAGAGGGCGTTTATATAAAGATTTCTGCAACTGACCGCAAACTGACCTTGATACCTTGCGGATTGGAATGCAATGCATTAAAGTTAGGTAACAATTCTGCTGCTGAAACGACGGCTTGTTTACGCCAACTGTACATGACCAAGCCAACAGCTGTGCCTAAAATATTGATATATCGACAAAGCGACTAAACGAACTATTTACTCCATCAGACAAAAATAGCATAGATTCCAATTTTTTCCTTCAATGAAAAGATCGCAACCCCTTCTGCGAACTCCGGTGATGAACTGTATATAAACTCTGACTTTCACACACTGTCCGCGAATTGACCCGAAACCTCGCGGATTGAAATGCAATGCAAGTAAGTACTAAATATGAGAATATAGCCTTTAGTATAAACGCTTTTGCGCTGGTAATTCTCTGAAAATAAAAGGTGAACGCACAAACTGTATTTATGTGGAAAATTGATTGTAAAACTGTTCTATCTACTGAGCCTTTTCATTAGAGATAAAATTGTTTCATGCAGTAAAACAGTGTTACAAAGACGCGGATATGTTTCCAATGTTCTGGTGTTATACTCAAGTCAGCCAATGGAATAAATGAAGTGTATTCATTCGTACCTAGCCGCGGGAAATTTCATTTGAATATTATTGGACACTTACAAAGGTCAAGTCAGGGTGAAAAGTCAGGCTTAATACAGCTTACGCCGAATAACAAAACCACAATGAACATGCAGAGGTACTAAGGCTTTGTGAAGTAAAGATATATATGGTTTGATGGCAAAATCTTGATCTATCAAGGGTCTATAAACATTAATTGTGTTTTGACTGCTTTCTTGAGAAAGTTGTCTGAAATTTATTTCTGAAACTTAAGGCCAGCAAACAGTTTTAATGACTTTTTGATTCTGCATGTTTATACTCACTGAAGGGATTATCTGCTTCTTGCTTTACTGTCAATGTTCCCGTTGGTTTTGGATAATTGTCCAATTATTTAATTATTTTAACATTAACTTTTTTTGGCTTTTAAAATGCAGTTTGATATTTCAAAGATGAATGCCATTGGAAGTTGTGCATGTGTTAATAAATTTTGTGTGAGGATTTGAATTTAAAAGGTTTCACTTGTTGTTAACTGGTGACCATCAACTGTTGACCATGGGGTGTGAATTAGGTTTAAGGAGAGAATTAGAACTAATAGAATATATTTATCTGAAGATTGTTCTCTTACAAGATGTGCCTACCCATTTAACACACTAGTCCTCACCATTATGGGGGTAAAATTTGTGCAAATATTTTGACAATTTGTGGACTTGGAGTATTAAACTTTGTGGCAAACATGTCTGAAAGTCCTAATGTTTGTAGAGAAACAGTAGCTGTTTGATTGGAAACTGTGTTATTAGTTACTGGTGGAAGTGAATGGATAAGACCTGTTTGAAATTTTATTGTTAATTTAATTAAAATAATTGGTCACTTTATCATGTGAGGAAACATCTGAAGTTTGAAAGCATTTGTTTGCTTAGATAAACTCAACTATTTCAGACATGTTTTATGTGTGAAAGTGTATTATTTTATGAATATTGTTGAAAAATCTGAATAAGTTAATGCACAATGCGCTACAATAACATTTCTTGCATAGTGTTTTTATAACTAGAATTTAGTTGAAATATATTCTATATTGTTAAGCAAATGATAACATCCAGTTTTCTCAATAAGATACGGAGTGGAATTGTTCTTCAGAAAAGTTGTGGCAAATGATAAAAGAGACACCATTTTCTATTTCATCGATGAAAATTGCTTTTTATTACTTGTGCAATTACGTTGAAAGGGGATTCACTTTGTAGATGTTACTTCCCACTTCAATAAATATATGTGTTTCTTGATTAAGACATACTGTAATAAAAAATATTATTTCATATTATCAGAACAGTTGAATGATAATGTGTTCTTCAGAGGTCCATGGCCACAGTGTATGAAAATATTTACGATTTATGTGCTTAAAAAAAAGATATTTTTTATATTTAACTGGTCAGGAATCCATTGTTTTGATTGTTAAAAGCAGCTGTCATTTTAAATTGTAGACATTGATCTTTACATTAATATTTTATGACTCCACCCTGTATTTTTTTCTCTTTAATCAACTTTTAATTGATTACCATTACTAATTTTGAATCCCTTTCTTTAGATGGTCAGTTAAACTGAACAAATATGCTAGATTTCTAATTTGATTACATGCATTGAACTGTGCTGTTTGGGTTGTGCAATTTGAGTTGATTTTTACCTGCTCTTTATTTCATTTCTTGAGTGTCAGTAATTATAATTACAATATTTGTGTCAGATTTACAATATTAAAGTAACAATGAAATGTGTGTATGTCAACAAAATACCACTGATAAACAGTCAGGTGTAAGTTATTTTTTTCTGGGGAACTCTGTTTTTATTAATCAATATGTTGTAATTGCTACCCAGTATTGATGTTCCTGCTCGGGACATTTTAATGGTCCATGTGCGGTCAATATGAAAATTGCGGCTGAATATAATTGCAACTTTTCATTTGGTTTAGTGTTTTTAAGATGTAAAGGTTCTTAAATGAAGAATAGCGGAACTATAGTTTGATCAAAAGGAGAGAAAAGTGAATGGATTAGTTAGAAAATCATTGCACAAGCACAATACATTTTAAAGTGCATAGATTCATGAAGTTTAAATTTGATGTTGGATTAATGAACACGTGTTTATGTGAAAAGTTCAAAGAAGAAATTTCCATTTCTTTAGAAAATTTTGATATCAGTGCAAGATTTACAGTACATGTTTTCTTTTAGTGTTTCATAAAATGGATAAATCTAATAGATATGTTAAGATGGGCTGAAATCTGGATTTAGATTAACTTGAGGAACTTCATATAATAAATCATAAAGGCTTACTTTTATATCATGGCTTCATGATATTGCATATTATTGGACTGCAAAATGAGAATATGTCATTTTTGTCTGTTTTATTAAACCGGATATTACAACACAAAGGATTATTTCAGAAAAAAATGATGATGACTAGATTGTGATTGTTGTAAGTTGCCTGTTAAGAAAGACACACAAATACCAAAATGTGCCATTTTCCGTGTGTGGGTCTGTTTGTAGCAACAGTTGGTTTTGCGGACCCCTATATTGAGGAGTTTTTGAGTACGGTACCAGGCCTGATACAGGAAATTACCCCCAAGGGCCTTGTGCTGGGATCCGATCTCTGGGAACCAATTCCGGGTATCCCCAGTAAGTATTGGAGGGGTTTTCCATATGATTGTTTCCCCGTGTTGCACATGAATTTTGAGTTATTTTCAGTTATCTAGTTGTTCTTTTGAGTTGAAGGTTACAACTGTTATTGACCTTTTGTAGATCTAGTTGTTTAGTTTGTTCATTGCCTTGCTGTTTAATATGAAGTAGTCAGGTGCTTGATTATTGTTTTGGCAATATTTTGTCAGTTGCTGTTTTTTCAATGTCAGTGCTTTTATTGCTTAGATGAATGGTTTGTTGCTTTCCTGTTTTATGTTAATTTTTGTCAGTATAGGTGCCATACAATCATAAGTGAGAATATGGCATGCCAAATCTCTTTTTAATTAAGGCCATTTTATTGTGTGGGCTGTATTTGAGTCTCGTGACCAAACTAGATTCCATGTTTTTCACTTTTTTCATCATTATAAGGCACACTTTTAACATTTCAAATGTTCAAGTTGAATTAGGATGAAGATATGTGGTTTATCAATGTCAGGGGTGGCGAAATCTCAAAAAACTAAAACCAAAGTTTTAGGAAATTTAACTTGTCCGTTGCTGAACTACACTTGTCGGTTAATGTTTATATAAATTATACACGCATTTATTGATTAATGTAAAACAATGTGGAATATACCAAAATGAGTATGATTTGCTAGTTTTGTTTATAGTTGTATTTCAATAGTACATTCATTATAGCAGTATATTATAAACAATATAAAGACTTTCTAAAACTTTTAATCTTGCAAAGCTAGTGTTATTAAAACATGTGTTGAACATAAGTACATCGTAATCTTAACAAATTAAACTAGTCCAATATGTGGACCTCATCAGACTGAGGCTCCGCTACTGGTAGCAATTTTATTATCATCAACTGGTAACCATTGAAAATCTGTGAGCCATGTTTCTTAAAAAGTTCTGGTGCGTTTACTTACATCATATTTTTTTATCATAATCTTTCTTAGTTTTTTTTGGGAGGTGGACTGCTCAAAGCTTCGGGTTTCGGCTCCGTTGTTGAAGATTTAAAAAATCTAAATGTTCCATTTTTACCATTAAAGTCGTCTTGAATAACAAGGTAGACCGTGTTTTGATTATCTTACTTTGATACTTTTTATTTCCGTCTGATTGTAAAAATAAAGAAACCAGTCTGTACACTGTCTAACAGTCGGGCCGAATGTTTAAAATGCGGCATGCTCCTGGTCTCTTATAGAATAAGGGAGATCACTGCGCAGGAGAGTGCCCGTATTTTAGCTTGATTGCTCCGCAAATAGCACTGACAATGTAATCGCATGTAAACATCCGGTTTTGTAAAACTTAATTACGCTTTAATAAAATGTATTTTTTTGTATACATGGACCTAACTTTAAAAAAACTTGTTGTCCACTGACAACTTAATTAAAAAAAAATCATTTGCCCAGACAAGCATATGTACTACTCGGGCAACTCGGACATATGATTTTGCCACCCCTGAATGTAAGACTTGAAGAATCTTAAAATGATAAAGACAACCAAAGTTTTGGGAAGTATTTATTTAAATTTTCACACAGTCCTTTGAATCAATGGCATCACGCAGATGTGATTAAAATTGTCAGGCACGCAATTGTGTTACCGCATTCCAGAGAGACATTAGTTGATGACTTCCCTGTGTAGTTAATTCCCTTGCAAAAAGACCTGACTTGTGGTTGTTTACAATAAATTCATGATACTAAGCTCATGTGATCACTTTAATGGAAGACTCTTGCCGTTGGCCAAGAGGTGGATGTTTCTTTATTTACCTCATGAACTTTGCCGTATTGTATCTATAATAAAAGACGTTCTTCTTTGTGATCCAACAATGCTTTTGTCCATATTCCCTTATAAAAAGCTTTTGTAGATAGTGTGTATCTTCATTGTAATTTATTTTCAGTTTTTCTAGTGGCAACCTCAGATAGAGTTGAGAATGACACTCAAATGACATAGAATAAATTAAATGTTAAACTTTGTTATGTTAACACTCTGAGGGGTCGGATATTTGATTGAAATCAAGATTTTGTAATGCTAAGATTTGTTACTTTTCCAAGAACAATACAATTGATTTATGTAGATAAACAAAATAATAATAGTCTTTTACTGTAAAATTAATAAAACATGTAGCTTAATTTTGTTTTAGGTAGTCTGTTTTTGGAAGAGTTTCAATACCTTAAAGATTATAAGGTTTATAGATTAAAAATGAAAAAGAAGTAGCATTTTACTATGCTCCCCCAAAATTCATTTTGGGGGGAGCATTATAATAGTCGCCGCTTCGTCTGTCCGTGCGTCTGTCCGTGTGTCTGTCCGTCCGTGCACAATTTTTGTCCGGGCTATTTCTCAGCAACTAATGACCGGAATTCAATGAAACTTTAAGGGAAGCTTCACTACCAAGAGATGTGCATATTATCAGTGGGTTCTGGTCGAATGATTTTTCACAGAGTTATTACCCTTTGAAATTTTCCATTAACTGTACATATAGTGCAATTCTTGTCCGGGCAATTTCTCAGCAACTAATGACCGGAATTCAATGAAACTTTATGGGAAGCTTTACTACCAAGAGGAGATGTGCATATTATCAGCAGGTTCTGGTCGGATGATTTTTCACAGAGTTATGGCCCTTTGAAATTTTCCATTAACTGTACATAATATTAGTGCAATTCTTGTACAGGCTATTTCTCATCAACTAATGACCGGAATTCAATGAAACTTTATGAGAAGCTTCACGACCAAGAAGAGATGTGCATATTATCAGCTGGTTCTGGTCGGATGATTTTTCACAGAGTTATGGCCCTTTGAAATTTTCTATAAAAAAATTATTGTCCCCCAAACTTATGTGCCCTCAAGACGTTTCCTTTTATCTGAATATATAGTGCAATATTGTGACAAAAAAACTTTGAGGAGCATCACCCGTCTCCGACGGTTTCTTGTTATTATTGTCATTGAGCCTTGAGGTAGTCAGAAATTTTGTCTGACTTAAGAACAATTTTTTGTGGGTAATTTCGGGGAAAAAAAAAGAACTTCTTTGATGTAAGAAATTTGATCTGATTTAAGAACAGTGGTTTATGAGCAATTTTTGAAAAATGTTTTAACTCGTGTTGCTTTGTCGTTTGTAAAAAATTTGGTTGGATTAAATACTGTATTAAATGTGCAATTTTGAAAATTGTTTAAACTTGTGATGCTTTGTTGTTTTTGAGAAATTTGGTCTTATTTAGGAACATAATTTGATTTGGTATTTCATAAAATTGCTTCAGTCTCTCTTATATCAATATCAGTTCAGCAGACATTATAAAAGAACTTCAGAGTTGTAGAGTCTGTAATTTAATGTACCTCTCCCACTATGTGGAGTATATCAGTCGCATGAATAGCAAATAGGCATTGGAATCTTTGTAATGGAACAAGAGCTTGATAGATTTGTGTCATCTTAAACTTTGGTTCCTTTGGTTGAGCTGTACTCCCAGTGTTTAGTTTAACCTCTTGAGAAAACTTTAAGTGCCTTTGGTTCAATGATTTTTTTCTCTGTTGATGAGATCCTTCTTGATAATTTTGAAATGAACTGCTATTTCATGAACATTTGAAGAGTAAGCTTACAACCTCTTGAAAGATCAGTCTGAAACACAAATATTCTTACTGTCAAGTATTTGATTTTGAAATATTTCATACATTCTGTGAGGAAATATTGCACAAATCTTTTATCTGTCAAACTTGAACATGTTATTAATGTTTTGACCACTATTCCATTTGAAATTGAGCACTTCTAGGATTTTGATGAGATGATCCAATGGAAAAAAAAACTGTACAATTTTGTTTATTAATAATGACATCTAGATTATTTAAAAACATTGGTAGTTCAGTCAATTTGTGGGACTCCTTTGATGTCCTTGGACATCTGTATGCCCCAATATCAACAGATGAAAGGATGAATATACTGATTGGCCTACCCTTGGCTTCGTCCATCAGTACAATGTTGACCCAAAAGGACATGTAACATCTACCACCAATTGAGCAGCGTTCTGAGAAAACGGGGCTTAATGCATGTGTGTAAAGTGTCGCCCAATATTAGCCTGTGCAGTCCGCACATGCATTATGTCCAGTTTTCTCAGAACGCGACTCATTTATTACTACTACATAGCTTTGATACTTGAATGGATGATGTCATTAAATGCTATCAACACACCCACATCACAATGTCATCATTTTGTCCTTATCATTGAACTAATTTTGGACTTCACATTTTTCAATAGTTTCAAATCATTTGTTAACCCCAAAAGAAGCATTTTGTATTAAATCAATGCTGCTGGCTATAAAGCTTTGATACTTGCATGGATTATGTCTTTAAAATGATCAAACCCCACTTATTTTTGAACCTCATTTTGACACAATTTGACCATGAGAAGGACCATTTTTTGTTTAGACTTTGACTATTCAGCAGGTCCTTATTCTTAATTAACCCAATGTGACCCATTTCTTCTTATAAAGACAAAGCTTTGATACTTATATGGAGGTTATCTATGAACACCCTCAACACACCTGGGCAATGTCACCTGACCTCTGATGTTGACCTTTACATTGACCTACTTTAAGTTTAAGACTTTAAAATGAGCTAATGAATAAATACTGACAAGGCCTCCACTGGGACCATATGTGTTTTTTTGAATTCATGGTCCTGTTTATAGATGTTTCTCATTATATTTGTTTGCCCTTCCATTTGAAATATGTATGCTTGTTTAAAGAGTTTTAAACTCTTATTTACAGTTTGGCTAAGGTTACGATTGACGATGAGGCTTGACTTAGCTCAGATGTCAGGTAGCCATTCAGGGACTTATCCAAGAATGAAAAAAGAAATATTATCATGGTGCACAACTTCTAATAAAGAACACTTAATTCAATATTAACTTGACCTCCTCTAAATGAATGTTCAGGCAAATCAGGTTGTCACTTTCTGCCTAGATAGGAGTGTTCTTTTGTAGAGATTTTTTGGAAATCAAAAATTCCATAAAAGCAGAAAGTGCCAACCCTTATTAACCTGTGCCAATTGCACAGGCTAATCTGGGATGACACTGAACACACATGCATGTAGCCTGGTTTTTCAAGATTTTGTCTGCTTGAACAATACATGTTCGTTTTTTGTCTTGGTAATATTTTAATAATGGTATATTTTTATTTAAGGGTATTGAAATGGGATCCATTCATGTTGAGTATTTGTAAAATTAATAGTTTTATACGTTAACAATTTCTATTTATATTAATATTTCTCTATCAAGGCAACGAAAAAGTGCCAGAAGGACAATGAAACTGTTATATTGACAGTTTAAGAGTAGTTTTAGTTTTAAAACTATTTGTCATCAATGTTTACCAAGACAGATAATTATGTAAATACCTTTCTCCAATGGAATGTTTTTATTTTCAATAGCTGGTTGCCCCAATGCCAACCATGTATGAGGTTAGAACAGGAAAGTGTCAATAGAGATGCTCGTCAATATTTTGATGTTGCAGTTTCAATAGGATTGCAGGATTATACAGTTGTCTTAAGTTTCCAATAAATCAATTCTTAAATTTAATGACTGCAGAGAGTTTAAAAAAATATTGTGCTCAATGCTCAAATTAGTGATTTGTTTGCTCCCTCAATTTCATATTTTAAGTTATCAATGGAATGTAGAAATTTGCTTAGGTAGCAATGCCTTTATTTGACGTTGTTGAATACCTTAATTTGAATTCTTTATCAATATTTTGTTTGATTATAATTGAATACACAAATTACTTATTGATTTATTTTCTAGATAATTTTTGTATGTCTGTGCTTGTTATACATGCACTGCATACAATTTAATGTCAATTACTGGAGTGTTTGCATTGCATTTGCAGAGGTTTGCCTGCACTTTGTTGACAATGCTACTCAGGCAACAGTGTCATACCTTCCTGCAATAGATCTAAAGTAAACAAGTGTAAATAAGTCTGTAATATGGTCTGAACCCTTTGCTATATAAATCTTTGTAAAATTCTATTGATTTCTAGCTGGACCATTGTCTGTGAAATATTGTCAACCGGACACAGCTGTGATAAATTTCTGCCAAACATTGTAAACGATGACTGTTTGACTGTTTGGTGGTAGAAAATTGTGTTAATTGCTCATGGTCATTTGCAACTTTTAAGATTTTGCCATGGTTCATGGCAATTGTTAACTTGTTCAGGCTTTCCATGAGTGTTTTTCTCTTCTTTGGGCAATGACGTCCCCTTCCACCACCTCACCCTCTGTGCAATACACTTACTAACTTTCTCTTGTAGCTGACGAGGAGGAGCACATTCCTGCCACACCCACTTCCACCGAGGATAAGAAAGGTACACTGGATGGAGAGTTTAGTACTCTGGCTTTGAATACACAAGTTGTTTGTTTGTATTAATTAGACTGACCCTCATTTTTAATTGCTGGCCCTTAACTTTTTTCTGGTATTCTAGATTGAGTTTTACTCACATTGCAAAATAGACCTTTATATTATAGAGAGACAATTTTGATACAACAACTTAAGGAAGTTTACTTGTAATTAGAAATCATTAAGGCCAGAGTTTTTTTAACTTCTGTTTAACGGGAGCGCCATGTCAAATTTTCCGAAAAGTGAAATAAAAATAAAATGGATTTTTTTTATATTTTTTCCTCCACATCCAACAAAAAGTGTTCTTCTAAAAAAAGTTTATAGTGCATTTTAGCCTTGGCTGTTTTACAAAACAATCCTGTTTTTACAAAACAAATAACTTTGAAAACACCCTAGAAGTCTAAACATTTTATCGGCAAAAAAGTATGTCCGAATATAGTACACATCCGAAAAATAGGTTGGTGTTACATCATGTTTTTTTGTTTATCGGATGAAATTCATTTCGCCCTAATTTTCAAATAAATCCATAAACAAACAATACCTGTAAAGCAACCTCCCATTTAAATTCCAGCAAACACAATTTATTTCCTCACACCAGACAAAAATAAATACAAATAATCCAATAAAGTTAAATCTCTGATAGTTTTCACATATTGCATCCTCTATGGAGCTAATGTATTAATGCTGTATCTGACAGTACTGCATGCTGCCGGTAACGTAGTATTGATCAATGCCTTTTGGCCATTTGCCACCTGCTGAGGTGTTTCAAGTTAACAGTTTTAACTCCCAGAAATCGGCCCCAATATCAAAGACCTTTGATGTCTACTGACAGCATTGACAACTTGCTTTTTGAGGGATTGGTTTAATTGGTCATTTGGTAACACTGTTGTGATTGTCAAACACTTGTGTATGTAAATGTTTTTATTGTTGTTTCTACTGGAATTTGAGTATAGGGTAATTATCATGTTTTATTTAGAAGACAAAATAAATATTGAATATGTATGTATGGTACCAAACCCCCCCCCCCCCCCCCCCAAAAAAAAAAAAAAATTAAATAAAAATAAACACTTTTTTTTAATTGTGGGGTGGATGGGTAGTGTATGTAAATACAATTTATATTAAGCACTTTCATGCACACTTGAATGCTGTAAGAGGGTTGTTTATTGTGTTGTTTTCTTCCTGCTTGATTGTTGATTTAATTAACTATAAAGAGAATTGAATAAGCAGGATTCATAATGCACATCTTGTATTCAGTTAATTTAAAAGGGTTAACACTTATGCAAATAATTACAAGATAAAAAAAAACAAAAGCAAGACTTCTCCTTATTTCTCCTGACTTCTCCCTAAAAAATGCCAGTCAAGACAGAAGTCACTTCTCCCTAAAATTTGACCCTAGGCCGACCCCTCTAAAACTGTTAATTACCTGTAATTGTTCTTACTATTAGCTCACCTGAGCAGGAACGCTTATGGTATGCTGTTGTGATCAAAACCATCTGCTTTTTCAACAGTTTGTGTGTCCTCAAAAGTTTGCTTAAGCATTCAACTTCTTTTCATGTTTTTAAACTTTTTTGAGACCCCTCACACTTTATACTGACTGGACACTGTCTGGCAATACCAGGCAAGTTTACATGTAGTTATTTTTACTGTTTTTAGTAACTTCCAAAAATAAAAAAAATATTTTTTATTATGCTTTTTTTAAATTTTATTTTCCTACGAAACTATTTTGAGTTTTCATTTTTATTTTTTTTCGCTCCTCCTACTCAAACTTTCAAAAAAAAATCCTGTTAAACAGAAAATAATAAAACACTGGTCTATTCGAGGAATAATGCGTGTATACTTAAACATATTGTTAAAAGTTAAACAGACCTACTTATACTCTGTTTTATGGCAATTTTAATGGAAGCAAACAACTTATTATTGGGTCTCATTGGAGTTGTGAATGTAAACCTGTCAATAATGTGTTTTATTGCACTCACCTTCTTCAAACATTTGTGTTTTTACTGAATAAGTTTAGTAAACTTTGGTCCATATTACTCTTAATTCCCAATTTCAACAGGGATTTAAAATGCTTTATTGATATCATACAAACAGGAATAACAGAAATAATGAATTTATTATTGATATCATAGAAAAATCTATGACCAAGGTTAAATAGTTTTATTGTAAGAAAATTATTTTGCACCAATATATCTATTAACTTTTTCATTAATTGAGCATGATAATTACATCAGGCAATTGAACATTGAAGATCAACATAAAAATTAATATCTAATATTGACTTATGATTGATGGCAGTGCTTTTTATTCCCTAGCTGAGATGTAACATTGTAACAAATATCAATTTAATTGTCTTAAACCTCCATGGGCTCACTTAAGTTTAAAAGACAGTTTCTTTCACCTTTTTACAGTGGTGAAATTCCCTTAATTATGTCCCCCACCCACTATATTGGGGGACATACTATTTTTGCCCAGTGAGTGTCTGCAATGGTGTGTTTGTTGGCCCCAACTTTAATATTTGCCCAAACTTTTCGAATATTGAAGTTAGCAACTTCATATTTGGCATGCATGTGTATCTCATGGAGCTGCACATTTTGAGTGGTGAAAAGTCAAGGTCAAGGTCATCCTTATAGGTCAAATGTCAAATATATGGGTTAAAATCGCTCCTTTAATGTACACTTGCAATATTGAAGCTAGCAACTTGATATTTGGCATGCATGTGTATCTCATGGAGCTGCATATTTTGAGTGGTGAAAGGTCAAGGTCATCATTCAAGGTCAAAGGTCATATATATGGGGACATAGTGTTTTACAAACACATCGCTTGTTTTTAACCTGTTGTTATTTGATTAAAACAAACTTCAGACAAATTCTGACATGGAATTGTTGAACAATAATGAAGCTGTTATTTTTAATGTTTTCTGATCTTGAAGTAACAAAATCATCTATTGTTTGTGTTTTGCGAAAGTTTGAATGACAAAAGGTTTCTGAGGACTTAATTTCCATGCACGAACTGTCTACCATGTTTCTTTCTTAATGATCTGTCTTTTAAATAAAAACAAATCAGAAAAGCATACGTTTCTTTTCAAATCCCAACAGGTAAAGACGAGGAGTCACCCATCCCATTAAAAGCCACACTCGCTCGCTCAGCAACCCGACGCACAAACAAAAAGGTTCCGCCAATCAGCTCATCGAGCAACTACGGGCGCGATGATGACGCTGACAGCGCCTATGCCACCTCGCTGGAGAGCACCTTGGAGGCAGAGTCCAAGAAGGAGGTCAGTATGGCCCTGCTGGTTGTCCAATTTTCTGGAGTTGGTTTTTCAATGTTCTGGTGTAGGTTGTCTGATTTAAATGCAACTAGGGCCTATTTATTAAATGATTACGCCTTGTTCATGATTAGTGGGCTAAATGAATGTGTATAAAGTGTCTTCCCAGATTAGCCTGTTCAGTCTGTACTGAGGCTTATCCGGTACAATAATATAATATAACACTCTTGCTTGTATGGTATTTTATTGTTTAACCCTTTACCACTTAGATACGTATTTTGACGCATTTGAAGTTCCTTAAGAAAGTTACTTTTAATGAAATACCTTTCTTACTAAATTCAATTCTTAAGGCTTCATTTGGAACCCTTAGATACTGATGAGCAGCAAACAGCATTAAAACCTGAACAGACTGCAAGTTACTCATGGCTTGTTCTGGTTTTATGATGGTTGCAAAAGGCATTTTCACTTTGCTTCTGATGGGGAAAGGGTTAAAGGAAGTCTTTCCTAAACAAAAATCCACTCTAGTCCCTCCAGTTTTGTTACTGGTTAGCCTGTAAAGTCTACAAAGGCTAATCTGGGACGACACTTAATGCTCATGCATTAAAGCCTAGTTTTCTACAGAACAAGGCTCAAAACATTGACAAGACAAGTCATAAAAAGTCCCAAGTTCATGGTATCAATCTTCTGCAGAAAAAAATGCTCTTCCATAGGCATTTGTGTTGGTTAGTTTATGACCTTAGTGATGGTACTCTGAGCCCATGGAGATTGTGTATTATCCCTTAACCACTTAGATATGTATTTTTACGCATGTGTAGTCCCCTAGAAGGTTATATTTAATTTAAGACCCATTTTACTAGATTCAAGTGTTACAGGCTTCATTTCCAAACCTTAGATACTGATGAGCAGCAAACAGCATAAGACCTGAATAGTCTGTGAGTTACTTGCAGGCTGTTCTGGTTTTATGCTGTTTGCACATAGCCATTTTCACTTTGATTCTAAGTGGGAAAGGGTTATTAAACGAATGAAGTGGAGGATAATGAGGGAATATACGGTTGGTTAAGCGATGTGTACCCTTAAATGTGCTATTATTTACTTTTGAAATATAAATGTTCGGGTCAATCCTTGATTTACAAGTATCTGCTGGTAAAATACTTGCTAAGCTACGTTTTACTGGCTATTGAAAAACATTCATCTTTCAAGCAAGTAAGTCCACTAGTCTTGAGGATGATTGGTCTCAAAACTCTTGTTGGATTGTGTCCATACATCCTCTCATACAAGCAAATTATTCTGAAAAAATAACAATATGAAATATGTGTCTTAGCTAAAGACATGTTTATTTATCCACAAGTTGATCTTTTTCATTTACTGTAGTTTAAAACTAATGGGATATTTAATTGCAACTGTTTAAAATAGTTAGGGTTTCTCACTGTCCTTATAGATAACCAGATTCCTGCAAGTAGTATTTAGTCATTTACCTGCAACTTCCTGAATAATTGTAGTTAAAGTGATGTGTAACCCATTCTCCTGCTACTAGTGGCAGTGTTGGTTGCAAAAGATTTTATTTGCACATTTATTTTCATTTTACATCTGTTTAGTATACAGATGTGATTCACTCAGATAATTGGTATCCTGCTTATGTTTGCAACCATAGATGATGTCATCCCTGAAGGGGATAAGGGAGCAGGAAAAGGTTTGTTTCCTGTTGGCATGATGTTTATAGTTGTCTTTGTGTTAAACCATTTTGTCTGCATAATATGTAAAAGTGCTTGTGAAATAATAATTTGTATGAATGCCCAAAAAGTGTGATTTGTAGAATGTGTATGTATGCATAATACTTGCCTTTACAAGTATTAATAGCAGACATCTAGTTTAATTGCAAAGTATGCAATTTGTTTGGTTAAAAACTGGAGAAAAAAACAACATGTTACACTAATACCTTTTCCCAACCTGACAGGTCCTGCCTGTTAACAATTAATAATAATACAATAACCTGTGTAATTTGCATTTTATGACCCCAAAATGATTTGTTTCGTCAATTATTTATACTGCTTGCCAAAAGGCTTCGTTACTTGCATGAATGCTAAGAACATTTTAAAACATCACCTGACCTTATTTTGACCTTGGCATTGACCTACAATTGACCCCCCCCCCGATCGAAAGATCGCGGGTATATTGTTTTTGGCCATTGTATGTGTGTGTGTGTCCCAAAACTTTAACCTTCTTCATAACTTTTGCAATATTGAACATATCAACTTGATATTTGGCATGCATGTGTATCTCATGGAGATGCACATTTTGAGTGGTGAAAGGTCAAGGTCATCCTTCAAGGTCAAAGGTAAAAAAAAGATCAAAAACTTTAACCAAAACATTAGCCTTCTTCATAACTTTTGCAATATTGAACGTGGTTACTTTAAATTTGGCATGCATGTGTATCTCATGGAGCTACACATTTTGAGTGGTGAAAGGTCAAGGTCATCCTTCAAGGTCAAAGGTAAAAAAAATAAAATCAAAGTGGCGCATTAGGGGGCATTGTGTTTCTGACAAACACATCCCTTGTTGGTTAAGAAAATATTTAGTAATCTGTCTAACATTAATAGTGCTTGTTAAAAGGTTTTGATGCTTTCATGGAAGTTCCCTATGAATACTCTTGACTTACCCAATCACCTGACCACATTTTAACCTTGACATTTACTTACGTTTAGATTAAGACTTGTTTAAATATGCCACTAAATCTGTACTGACAACGCTTCCCCTGAAGTCATTTGAGTTAAAATATTGCAGCATTTTGCAACATTTAAATATTTGATATTTATTTTATTATGTAATTGAATTTTAAATACCAAACATCATGTTCTTATTAATGTTTTACTAGCTGTGTTGTTCACTTTTGGCAAATATGAAGTCGCAACATATCTACAATTTACACTTAAATTAATACATTCATTTGCTTATTTGTCCCCTACCGGTTTTACCTGAGGGGACTTATGGTTTGCGCTCAGTCTGTCATTCAGTCTGTCAGTCAGTCAGTCAGTCTGTCAGTCAGTCACACTTTTCTGGCTCCTGCAATAACTTTAAAAGTTCTTAATATTTTTTCATGAAACTTGAAACATGGATAGATGGCAATATGGACGTCATTTCATTGTGTTCCTACGTCAAAAATTCTGGTTGCCATGGCAACAAATAGACTAGAAATACTGCTGAAAATGGTGGTTTTCTGGATCCTGCGATAATTTTTAAAGTTCTTACTATTTTTTCATGAAACTTGAAACATGGATAGATGGCAATATGGACATTATGCACATCATTTCATTTTGTTGCTACGTCAAAAATTCTGGTTGCTATGGCAACAACAACAATTCTGACAATGATGGAATTTCTGACAATGGTGGAGCCGGTAGGGGACTATATTGCTTGGCAGTAGTCTTGTTAATACATGCATTTACAGCTTATAGTGTGTACAAAGGCTTTATAACTGATGTGGCTAAAGCAAAAACTGCCTTGAGTATTAGTTCTGCATAGGCATATGATTTGATTATTAAGTGCCTGACTAAGAGCCATTTCAGCAGTGACATATTGTGATGATTGATGCCTTTGCCTTGTCACCATGCTTTTTACTTTCAATTCACTAACAGAATATAGAACATAGGCTTGTCTTAATGCATTTAAGTGGGATCAGGTAATGATTTTTGAGTCCAAAAGGGGTGACAAGGGGGAAATGTCCAAAACTTCTGGAAGTGTGACCCAACCATAATGTTTCTTATGTTGGTTTTGTGTAAATGTTATATTAAATATATTGAATTCCATAAAATGAAATAATTTAGTTGTATTATATTCAAGATCTTTATTAATAATTAATATTATACATAATGATCAGAAAACAATAATGTCAATTTAGGTTATGAAATAGTGTAGTGTGTATGTTGTTCAGTGGCTCTCTATATTGTTCAGTGGTAATTGTTAGCTAGAATAAAATGGTAATTTTCTAAAAGTTTGATGTTTTTGTTTTAATGTGCATCAATTCTGGTCAGTTAAGTGAGGTAACATTAAAAGCTGATTTTGAACAGTTTTTGTTGATTAATTATTTATTTAGTTTCAAATTTTAAATATAAATCTACATTTTAGAACTACAATCAAGTTGAGAACATGTTTATCAGGAAAACAAGAATTATTTTTGTATGTTTTTGTCATTTGCATAACAAATATCTTTGTTTATTTTTAGTATTATCCCATTTCATAATACAATTCATGTGTCTCTATGTGTTTAGTCTTCCACTCCTTCATTAGACGAAGATGGTTCAGTGAGTTGGTTAAAACAGCTCTTGTTTTCTTATTTTCCATGTTCTTTTTAGCTCACCTGAGCACAACGTGCTCATGGTGAGCTTTTGTGATCGCCTTTTGTCATGCGTTGTCAGTTGTCTGTTGTGCGACGTCAACATTTGCCTTGTTCACTCTCTAGAGGCCACATTTATTGTCCAATGTTCATGAAATTTCGTCAGAAGATTGGTTTCAATGATATCTTAGATGAGTCCGAAAATGGTTACGTTTGCTTGAAAAACATGGCTGCCAAGGGGAGGGGCATTTTTCCTAATATGGCTATATATGGCTATAGTAAAATCTTGTTAACACTCTAGAGGCCACATTTATTGTCTGATCTTCATGAAACTTGGTCAGAAGATTCATCCCAATAATATCTTGGACGGTTTCGAAAATGATGCCGGTTGGTTGAAAAACTCGGCCGCCAGGGTGGGGGGGGGGGCATTTTTCTTATATGGCTATAGTACAACCTTGTTAACACTCTAGAGGCCACTTTTATTTCCAGATCTTCATGAAATTCGGTCAGAAGATTGGTTTCAATAATGTCTTGGATGAGTTCGAAAATGGTTACGTTTGCTTGAAAAACATGGCTGCCAAGGGGCGGGGCATTTTTCCTTATATGGCTATCTATGGCTATAGTAAAATCTTGTTAACACTCTAGAGGCCACATTTATTGTCTGATCTTCATGAAACTTGGTCAGAAGACACATCCTAATAATATCTTGGATGAGTTCAAAAATGATGCCGGTTGGTTGAAAAACATGGCCTTTAGAGGCCACATTTATTGTCCAATTTTGATGAAATATGGTCAGAAGATTTGTCTTAATGATATCTTGGATGAGTTCAAAAAGGGTTACGTTTGCTTGAATAACATGGCCGCCAAGGGGCGGGGCATTTTTCCTAATATGGCTATAGTAAAATCTTGTTAACACTCTAGAGGCCACATTTACTGTCTGATCTTCATGAAACTTGGTCAGAAGATTCATCCCGATAATATCTTGGATGAGTTCAAAAATGATGCCGGTTGGTTGAAAAACATGGCTGCCAGGGGGCGGGGCATTTTTCCTTATATGGCTATAGTAAAACCTTGTTAACACTCTAGAGGCCACATTTATTTTCCGATCTTGGTGAAACTTGGTCATAAGATTTGTCCCAATAATATCTTGTTATCTCAGGTGAGCAACTTTGGGCCTTTCAGGCCCTCTTGTTCTTTGTCTTTTATTGCATTTTTTGTTATTTTAAGTACTATGTTTTTGTATAATGTATTCAATATATAGCATTGAGTCTCTTCAGTGAAGGGACCTTTACATGTACTTAATGGCTTTTTATGTCCCCGGATAGAAAGATCGGGGGTGTATTGTTTTTGGCCTGTCTGTCTGTCTGTCATTCATTCATTCATTGTATGTGTGTCCCAAAACTTTAACCTTGGTTAAAGTTTTATAACTGTTGCATTATTGAAGATAGCAACTTCATATTTGGCATGCATGTTTATCGCACGGAGCTGCACATTTTGAGTGTGAAAAGTCAAGGTACTTATCTTTCCTAAAACCTTCATAACTCTATTACTTTTTTAATATTGAAGATAGCAAATTGATATTTGGCATGCATGTGTATCTCATGGAGCTGCACGTTTTGAGTGGTAAAAGGTCAAGGTCATCCTTCAAGGTCAAAGGTCAAATATATGGCTTCAAAGCGGCACAATAGGGGGCGTTGTGTTTCTGACAAACATAATTTTTTATCTCTTGTTTGAATTTTTAATTTTTACAAAACACATCAATTATCAACATATAAAGTACTTTAAATAACAAAAGTGGCCTGAATAACAATTTCTTAATCGATACTTTACTGAACAGTCCTAGCTTTTCTACTCACCTACATGAAATGGAAGCTGTTTCGCTTGTAATGCTCAGGTCAAGGTAACATCTGCAAATCCTCTTATCATTGTTTTTGCTGCAGATATCAATTTGGAACTTCATTCATGGGTTCCTGGTCATGTTGCAGGGTTGCTGAAAAAAAAATATCGTTAAGGTTTGCATGCAACTACTGGATTGCTTGTTAATTTCTGCATTTATTGAAATGTACTGTTACATGTGTGTTCAGGATCTTAATAAACATTTACTGACCAAGACCTGAAATTTTGATCTTCTGTTATGCAAAAGTCAGGTAAAGGTTTGTGCTTATTTTGAAATTCAGGTGAAAGAAAAATGCATGCAAAAGGTACAACCCAGGTGTAACTACTACAGATGTTCAATTAAACCATCACACATGTCTTCAGAATAATTTTCCAAGGTCAAGGCCAAGACCTTTTTTCTGACCTGCAATTGTGCAGAATTAGGTCCCTTGTACAATCAACTTTGAAACTCTCTTGTAATATTTTGTGTAATTTGGTGATTAAGGTAAACATTTGTGCCCAACAACTCCAATCTCATGCTGACATGAAAATCCAGCATGGGGTTTGTTTAATTTACTTAAAAGTCAATGTCACTTTTTGGAAAAAGGAAAAAAGTTTGCCCTCAATAACTTCAGTTAGGATGTAGATACTATGCTGAAATTGTATGTGTATATAGGATACAAGGAGATTTCATTTGGGGCCAGTTCGTTCAAGGTCACTGTTACTAAAATAGAAAAGTGTCTCTGCTTAATAACTTAAATTTGGATGGAGATATTTAGCTTTGATTTTGTTTCTACCTAGCTTTCATGAAACCTCAGTTGGATTTATTTAGGGCCAGTTTATATTTTCTAAAACTAGCAACAAAAATAGTATCCTCTCAATACTGAGAATTCTGATAAAGTGCGTTAAGGGAGTATAGATTCAGACCATGCTTTCAAAGTTAATTAAATATAGATAATTTAATAGGTTTATTGTACAAAATCTTGTTTCCTGGCTAAGTCACATTTCTTGTTTAAATTGAAAAGGAAGATTTAAGGGTATTTATACTATTTATCCACTGCAGCGATTTCAATATCAAATATGGCTGTGTGGTCATTATATAAGGTGAATTACACTGTACATTACTCTGAAGAATAGTCAAGTGCAGTGTCTTGGAACAGCAACTGTTAATCATTTCTTTAAATAATTGTTTCAGTAAGATTTTATTTCTTTCAAAAAATACTTTTCTGATCTCTGACTTTTTTTTTTCCATTCAGGATTATTGCATGAACATGAATAGTAGTTTTGGTCAGACTTTAATACAATGTCCTTCTCATTTGCCATGCAAAATGCAAAAAAAGGTTATCTCCAAGCATGGACTTTTAAAAAATGTTTTGCTTGCCTTCTATTTGTTCAGTACCAATTTGTGTCGTACATTGATTTATTCGCTAGTTTTTCTGATTTTGTTTACCTTTGGCGTTGATTTGCCATTTAGTGTCAATTGGTTTGTTCATTTGGTTGATACAATGTTTTATTTGTATTCAGTTTGACACTTCCCACCTTGTTTTGATATTTTGTCATTTTAATTCCAATCTAAGTGTATGTATGCATGGTGTTTTTATTCAGTTTTGTTTATGCTTCAGACAAAAATAATATTAATAAATCAAATGAAATTGTATCAATATTCTGAATTCATCACTCTATTATATTACACTGTAAGCCATTCCATGAATTAAGAATATTTAACCATGACTTTGCGCTAAGTAATAAATATACATTTTTAATTTGTTTCTGTTTTTTAGAAAAAGGTGTTAATATTAAAATTAGTTCTGCCAGCATTAAGTATTTAAACTGTGGTTATCTTCATTTCATTTTAATGTTGTATTATTTATAAGTTTATAATAATAAATGTGCACACAATGCCTTCCAGAAGGCAGAAATGGCAGAAAAAAAACTGTCAGTAGGGTAGAACAATTCAAAGCAATGTCTAAAAAAAGAGGAGGTGGGTAAAGTCTTACTCTGCTGCAAAATCCCATAAACTCATCACTGCTAACCTATTTAACTGCCATGATATACTGAAAACCTGTCAAAACAATGGCAAAAAATCCAATAAAGAACCAGCAACAAAAAAAACAGCAACAATATCTGTTTTGATTTTAGATGATGAATGCGCTGATGAGCATTCGAAGCAGTGCCTCAAAGAAGAAGGAAAAGATCATAGAGAAGCAGAGCTCAACACACACCTCCCGCTCCCCCTCCCCCGACAATCTGAAGGAGAGCGGCGTGTGGAGCTACGCATCCAGCCAAGACTCAGAGATCAGCAAGAAGAAAAGGTTGTTGTTGGCTCAGTGTGATTATATTGCACCATATTGAAATGACCCCAAAGGCCAAGTTTGTATAACTCTAATTAAAAAATTGTAAAGAAAATGTAGCTCACAAGATTTTTGTAGGTTCAGTTGATTCTGTTGTCTGTTTAGTATTTGTTCTTCTACATGTGGTCCTTGATATGTTCCTGTCAACTGTGGTTTAAATAAGTTCTTGGGCAAAAAAGTGGCTATATGACTATGAAAGTTCTCATTACCTAAACAGAATCTTAAATGATTGACCAATGAGAATGCTTTTTAGGATTTGAGAGATTGATCTATAAGAATGCTTGTTGAGTTTCAGAAATCAACCAATGAGACTGCTTATTGAGTTTGAGTGATTGACCAATGAAAATGCTTATTGAGTTTGAGAATTAGACCAATAAGAATGCTTGGTGAATTTGAGAGATGAACCAATGAGATTTCTTATTGTCGAGTTAGAGAGATTGACCAATGTGAATGCTTATAGTGTTTTAGCTGTGATTTTCATAGCTTACTTAGTTAAAAATAAAATAAGTTTTTAAGATTATGTAGGAACCAAAAGTTATTGTTCGTATTACATGTGACACTGTGGTATCTACTGATCAATATGTGATATCAGATACAGTGAATCCAAACCCATCCTGCAGTATATGCATTCTCTTTTATTTTTTTTACTGTGCTTGCTCAGACAAAAATTTCAAAGAACTTGATAGAAATTATTGTACATAAGATTGATTGAAAAGTCTGCTCTCTATTGATTATCATATGTCTGTAATAGTCATTAATTTTGTGGCTGCTCTCAGTCTTGATGTGGTCAGAGGAATTTCCTTTTGTGTTGCAGATCAATATATGCTTTTTGAAAAGATTTGAATTCACTTATCAGAATATGAATTGAGATTGAAAGTGTTCACTATTAATTCTGATTTGTTGACAGTAAAAAGAGGCAGCCCTTTTATTGGTGGAATTTTAAGTTAAAGTGGAGATTTACCATTAAAGGATTTATGTTGAATTTGTCAACATATGTGGACACATTAATATGTTTAAGAGGTAAGAATCCAATCTTTGTTTGGTTAAATCATGGGTTCTGATATGAACAATAAAGTTGTGAACTCTTATTCCATACCTTTAGAAAGTTATGACTGTGATAAAGTGCACTGAAGCAAATAAGCATGGGAAGGTAGATTATAGATAGCCAATGGTTTTTGCTGCTTATTTCAATTCCATTCCAATAGAAGTGTTGGTAAATTCTGTTTGGAATTTTTAAAATATAAGTCATTAGCTTGAAATCTCTTGCTTTCATACTTGCAACACTTACTAACTATCATAAGGGGACTGTGCAAGCAAAGTTATGTAACTCTGACTGGCATTTTGACAGAATTATTTTCCCTTTTTTTCCCTTTTTTTTAAATATCTTCTAATAAATGACCACACCCCTACATTATTCCCCCTCTCCGCCACCCCTTCACATATTTTTTTTTTTAAACATGGTTAAAAAAATAAAAAATATTTATTTTTTTAATTTTATTATTGAAAGACCGTCAAGGTCATCCTTCAAGGTCAAAGGTCAAATATATGGCGCAATAGGGGGCATTGTGTTTCTGACAAACACATCTCTTGTTGAATATGAACAATTTCCCCATGATGGCTTACGTTATACTGTCAAGCACTAGAAAAGTCGAGCGTGCTGTCTTCTGACAGCTCTAGTTCAATTGTAAGATTTTGTACTTCCTTAAATTTGACCTCTACTTGCTTCCCACACAACTAATACAAATCTTAAACTCTGAAGATAATTACTCTATTTATGAGATTTGTTTCTCCATGGTAATCTGTGAAAGTTGATCTTCAGTTTCCATTTGAAACATGTCATAAAGCTAATGGCTAATGACAGAATATACAAATTGTCTTCAGATTGTGCTTCTTATCTATAGCAATTTAATACAGGTCTCATTGGTGTGCCTTAATGTAAGTTAATTATTCGGAAAGAACTTAGAATCGTTGGGAAGAAAATTCTTAGATTTGTCATGCGTTTTGAAAGAGAAATCTCAGTTGCTTATGACAAAACTATGTTTATAATAATCTTATATGTATCCCTGAATTAAATGAATTCTTGTTTATATGGTTGATCGTAAAAATAGTTTATCTGATATAGAAATGTATAAGCATGTACTACAGTTTCCATGATTTATTTAAGTTAAAAACAAATCAAACATGGCTTTGTTTGCTTTGTAAATCTCTTAAATAACAAATATATTTCCAGTAAAAAGTCAGAAACGTCCCCATTCGAGTCCAGGCCCAAAATACCAAGAGAATCCCCGTTTGAATCGAAACCCAAATTAGCAAGAACAGGGTCTTACAATAACAAAAAGAATGGCGAGAGCTCATCCGAAGAACTGGTTTATGTGGATTACAATCCAAGCAGTGGAGTAACATTCCGTGAAAACCGTAATTCTGACGTGCAAATTGTTGGAAAGGGATATAACGAGGAACCCACTTCTATTCTTGATTCAAAATCGCTGAACGGGATTAATAAGAAAGCAAACGACAAACGGCTCCTGAAGAAAGGTAGATTTCATCATTTGTTTTGCATTTTGCTGTCCAATGCATTTTCCTCTTTTGCAACATCCTTGGGTGTATACGGGTGTGTTGCATGTGTGAAATATGCATTGGTGTTCTGCATTTCTCTTCTTTTCAAAATGGTACAAGAGAGTATATGAAATAAAAAGATAAAATAATTATCTTTTATCCATATTCTTTGTGATCTGAACAGTTAAATAGACAAAAAAGTATGTTACCAAAAACATGTTTTATAATGGCTCAATTGAACAACCAAAGATGTGCTGCAATCATCCTGTTTTCCATGTATCCATTTACAAATCACCCTCAGTTGTGAATTCATGCATTATGTTACTTAACACTTAATCTTTAACCAAACCATGAACACAAATCGACCTAAAAAGTTGCATGAAGTCAGATGTTACTTGCAAACTGTCAGAGTTAGTTATTTAATCATTTAATAAGTTAAAATTGTGTGAATATAATACAAAAATGTTAATTAGGCAATTTATGAGTAAGTTTTTTTTCAAATGATGTGTTTTGCATAAATTATATGTTATTTTGAAATTATATTTCTCACTTAAAATTGCAAAAGTTTAAGAAAAAAGAATTGCCAAAGGCCATACATCTGACAGTTAGCAGTGCATGTTGTTCTTAACCACTAAGAATTGTCCTATCCACCGTAACGTGTGTTCGTCGCCGTCGTTGTCGTGTGACTCTCTCCTGTTGTCATCTCTCTGCGATGGTGTGAGTTGTCTCCCTTATTTTCAGGCTCCGTTCTCTCACCGCTAGGTGTTGCCTCTATGCACAGCTTTGGCGCCCTGGAAACGGATGATGACAAGGCCCAAACTTCACCTAGTCCCGAAGGAATAGGTGTTGTGGGAGTTGGTATGTTGTGAACATTGCACTCTGACTGACTGTGGTTGCACAACACTATATGTATCATACAGATGATCATGTTGTAGTTTCGGGGTTATTATTGGGCTTAACATGAAATCAGGACTTAGAAAGTAGGAAGGACGTTTTTTCTGTAATTTAAATAATGTTCGCATATTAGAAATTAGCTAGATTGTTTTGACTTGAAATAATTTCAGCTATAAAATAACAACTTTTTCATGTTATGTAGGATATATTCAACAAATAAACCAATTTCACGCAAAGCTATTGTACACATTTAGAACCAAATTAGCTAACTAATGGAATATTTGTTTGTACCCAGCCTGTTTCAAACCCTTACATACTAAGAACAAAAATAAAATTTCTCCCATGAAGCA
The DNA here is from genome assembly GCF_020536995.1 of Dreissena polymorpha. Taxonomy (NCBI): domain Eukaryota; kingdom Metazoa; phylum Mollusca; class Bivalvia; order Myida; family Dreissenidae; genus Dreissena; species Dreissena polymorpha. Next base: position 39,975,840 of record NC_068357.1, read on the forward strand.
AAATTGGTCTGCTGCACTTTCAAAGGCCTTGATCAATATCTGCTGGTATTTTTATAACATACTAACAGGGCAACAGTTAAGGATCGTTTTATCGTTTGTACGATTTGTATTTGACAAAAAAATGAATTGAAATAAAAAATTAATCGTACAGAAAACGATCATGAAAATGGAAACATGAATTGCAATTGATTGTTTATTGTTTTTGTGTTACAGTTTCCCTCCATACTGATTTCGATTTGAATTAGTATATTGTGACCCTTAGTGCGGCCATAATATTTGTAGTAAATTTATACAGACACCGTTTTGGGTCAGCGTCTATGTAAAAATATAAGTATGATGTAATAAAAAATGTCGTAAAAAATTCGGTTTAGTTTTGGCTGCTAAATGCGGGCGGGTTATGAAACTTTTATTTATTTCGTGAGCGTCCAATATTTTCCAATTTGCTAAGCGACCCAAAACATCAGGAAAAGACCTTGTGGAGAGTATACCCTCAGATTTAATAGCTCATGTAGTGACAGCTCCTGAAATATTTGGCACATAACAATGTGGAAACTCCATGTCTGAAAAATAAATAACATTTATTTTGTCATTGATGGGAAGGGTTTGGAAATGCGTCTTTGAAACAAAATATGTCATTATCATCCATGATTTGTCAATAGACAAATTATTTATAGTTACAACAATGATTGACAATATGAATTTATAATGACTTTATTAATTGAATAATAATGAATTGCTGACAATTATCAATGCCCATTATAAAGAGCTAATTTAGTCAAGAAATATAGGTAGGTTTTTTATCAAGTGGTAAAAAACTAATTGACAAATAATTTTGAGGGAAACAAATATTTGTTTCAAAAAGCTTGTAGTGAAAACTAATTGACATGAAATCTTATCTGTTGCCCTGTACAAAAGAATATTCTTTTTGTTTGATGTACATAAAATTATGTATGGTGCAGGGGTGTCAATTTTCCGGATTATTCCGGAAATCCGGATTTGAGCTGTCCAGGGTTGATTTTGAGGTGAATGTAAATCCGATGAGTTTGTTTAAGGCGGGTGGGGTTAGGGACAAAATTCTTTTAGTGCGGGATCATTTCAGAACGAATATTGTTATAGCATCGTCGGCATTCCGGACATTTGCGCTTGGTACCGATTTTATTTATTGATTTCTGATTGGTAAGCGGCTGGCACTGACATGAGCAGGCACTGGCAAAGTAAAGCACTGCAATATCATATTTTAAAACAATATGTTAATCAAATTATATATTGACTGCGTATTTGCTAGGTTACTGGTTACTGGTTTTCATTTTCTGCAGTCAAACGATATGCATATTTAATTTCATTTGCAAATGATGTATCGCGACATGTTTTCGGACAGTCGTTTTCGGATACGCTGGTTTGTTTATTACATTTCGAAGTTCTTAATATCATTTGTTTAGAATGACAAATACACCTGCGGTGTTACGGATGGTTTGGCTTATAATATTTCGCATTGTACTCACCAGAAATTGCACCTAGAAAGACTATAAAAAAAGAACAATAAGCTAGGGCTCGGGGGGTTGGGCCCTCTCTTCCCTTTATCCTACGGCTTAATTTTCCGGATTTCAAATTTGGGCCAATTGACACCCCTGATGGTGCTATTTTAAAAGAAATAGCGTGTTTCTCTGTTCAAACACATATCAAAAGAAGTGTTGTTATTGAAAGTGACATCCTTTTTTTATTGTTCACAGTTGTCACTTTTATTCAATATCCCTTGAACCTTCCTTATTCACCTAACCTGGAAGTATATTAAATATGTGTTTTGTAATTGTTAAAAAAGTTATTGCCCTTTAAAAACATGTATAGTGCTTTACTTAATTCAAACATAATTTCACAGTGCTTGAAAAATACTAAAGGTATGAAATCTGCCCATGAAAATCTGAAATTTGCCTTTGAGTTCTGGGAATATGTGGAGAGACCATTATTATTTAAGAACAAAAGAAATGAAATGTTTTGTAAAAAATGAAGCTTGTGTTTAAAGCTATTCAGCATTACAGTGGCTAATCAAGAATTAAGCGTCTGTGTGATAAACTTATGTGCATGATAAGGTTCCAGATCATGTATAATGTGTATAGGAATCCGTGAAACAGTATATAGGGTGCTGAGAGTAAAACTTTTGTTTCTGGTGTGTCATACAAAAATGGGTTCTTTTGCAATATTTGACGAGCGTATCTCCAGACCAGATAGCTCATCAGTGCAGTCTTGTCAGGATTTACCCTGTCCGCTAATAAAACCTTGGGTGACTATAGTGGACAGGGTAGCTCCTGACTAGACTGCACAATTGCGCAGGCTAATCTGTAGCTACACTCACCACACATGGCACGATACCTGTCTTTGAATGCCACTGCACTTATGGAACCTTATAGACAGACAACTGTGAGTGTCTAAAGAGGTGGTAGAGGATGGTGTGAATGACCAGTTGATCATGTCGAAACATAGAAGGATGTACATTAAGTAGTACAGTCATTAGAAGATATAAGCTTAGAATAATATAGCAGACTAATAAATTTAATGCACTTATACATTTAGTAGACACATAGTTGTGGTGATGTTAATGCCTACTGATCCTCAGCAATATTGGATTTTCATGGTATTGGATTTTCTGTCTTTAAGAATTCATATATAAATAATTACCTATGAATTGTTAACGCTGTTCAATATATTTCCCTTTGGTAAAGGTTGCTATATATGCCAATAGGGAATTATTACGAGCCATAATGAGGAAGGTAAATATTTTTTATTTATTTAGAAATAAGTTTGAAATTTGTCACAAAAGTGCTCATATATCAGCCATTGCAGATACTGGTGGTGTTTTTTTCCCAGATTTGATTGTTAATATTGATACTGATCATTTGCCCACAAAACAGGTGTTCCCCATTTCACCTAAGCGTATAAGCTTACTCAATTATTCATAGTAAATATTTGAAAACTAAGCATCTCATTTTGTAGGAATGTTTGAAAATGTGAATGGTACAGAGCACGCTATCACTGCCGGAAACTCACAGTCTAACGATAGAAGCAACCGTCAACCAATGAAGCAGGACCGAAAGGACTTTACCAGCGGGGTGGTAGGGGTCGGGGTCAACAAGCAGGGGTCATTTGACGACCCGGGCATGGAAATGTTGGACGATGTGGATGATGTAAGTTTCACCAATAATTGAGCTAAAGTGATTTATTTTTTAGTCTGCAAAAATTGTTTAATTGTAACAATTAGGTCAATTTCGTTCAGGTCAAGGTCACACTTTGAGTTCAAAGGTTAAAAATGGCCATAAATGAGCTTGTCCGGGCCATAACTATGTCGTTCATTGTGAGATTTTAAAATCATTTGGCACATTTGTTCACAATCATTTAACAGTGTGTCATGCAAAAGATTTACGTCGATATCTCCAAGGTCAAGGTCACACTTGGAGTTCAAAAGTAAAAAATGCCTATAAATGAGCTTGTCCGGGCAATAACTATGTCCTTCATTGTGAGATTTTAAAATGATTCTGTACATGAATTTTGTTCACAGTCATTGGACGGCATGTCATGCGAAAGAATTCAAAAGTTCAAAGGTCAAAATGGCCATATATGATAATGGCATAATAATTCTTAAAAATCCCCATAAATTAGCTTCTCCTGTTTTGTGAAGACAGCATGCAAAATATTCTGTGTCAATGCAGCATGTGGGGGTATACTGTAAAATCATTTATTTTCGCCAGCACGAAATTTCGTCATTTTTATAAAAATGACGTTTTCGTCAGCACTTAAATTCGCCAATTCCTGACTTTGAAAAAAATGCTTCAGTCAACAATATCCGATTTTTTTGTCCGAAATATATGGCTGTTTCGAAAAATCGTAGTGGGGAAAGAGGGAGGACACTTGAGAGTCACTTGCAGGAGGTGGGGCCTGTTTGTCACATGTCAATATACTAGTCTTTTGTTATCAGGTGATCAGTAATTTGCCCTCATTAGTGTATCATTATTATGATTAGCGGATTAGTGGGACCGAATAACCGTTAACGAGTGTTTGAAACAGTGAAGCCAGTTGCCAGTTGGTTCTATTCATTAATTATCATAGCCAAATTAATAACAATCTTACCTTTATCCGCGCAAATTAGAGAAGGTGCGACAATTATTGGTTAAAATTAGTGTTAGCAAACAGTTTGGTCAGTTTTCAATAAAGTTTCAAGAGTTTTGCATCATAAATATTTGATCACTTTTAAGTACAATAATTTTCGGAAGTATCAAATTAACAGTGCAATATTGGACAGAGGTTTCATAGGGGAAAGTTCAGATTTAATTGTTACAACCAATGGACGAGTGAGTTTAAATTAGATTGAATGCAATAGGATACAAAGCAATGTTTTATTGCGTCATACTCAGTCTTTCGAAACACGTGCTTTCCGGGGATTTCCTGGAAATCGCGAAAATAAAAGTGAATTTTTGAAAACAATTTCCCTACGTTTGGATGGAACTAATGGTCATGATTGCTAATTTCTCTTTACCTGTTATGTTTTCAATTGCTACAAGTAACAATTATTTGAAACATGTATGGTAAAACTTGTAAAAGATGTCAATGATTAAAAAGATCGATAGCCCATAAAACGAAGCACAAGCATTTTTTACACCTGTATTGTAGTTAAACGCAAACAACCAAACACAAATCAAAATGTTCTGTATTTATTTGTAATCAATGCAGAGAATGTATACGGTAAGTATATACATCACCATCTTTTAATTTTGTTTATTGTCTTTGATCCGGATCTAATCCGGTGCGTGGAGACTGTATAATCTTCTGCAACAACACTGAAAAACACAATACACACAATGGGCAATACAGTTGTTAACAATTAGCGCTTATCATTACAATTCTACCTAAACAAAGTCAACGCAGTCGATACAGCTGTACTGCTTTCGCGTTTTAGAGCAATGTCCTGTGTCAGTTAAGTACACTGTGTAATCTACACCCTTTTGTGTCAAAACCGTATTTATCTTGATTACGTAACAGACAGAGTATATATGCGTGGATGATATTAGATTTTAGTGCCTCATGCCTTTGGTAATTCAGTCTCAATTTGTTCAAATATGGGACATAATTGTTCGTTAGGATCTTGAATTTGTAAATTGGTCGACTGACGAAATAGACGAAAATTAATGCCTGATGATATATAATGGTTTCTCAGTATGTCACGTCTGTGACAAAGCTCGAGTTTGAATACTGGATATGTTTATACAGATGTCAGAAACAACAAAGATAAGGCATAGAATATTTTATGATGAACATTGTATTTTACTATTACTGTATTGAGTTTTAATATTGATTAATTCTCTGACATTCTCTGCAGATGCAACAATGATATATATTTACATGCTGCATCAATATATTCTTTCCTAATACATATGCTGTTACAATTGTTTTCCTTCATTTATAAAACAACATTTGATTTTTAAGTTTTTGGTAGGTTTTTGGTAGGTTGTAAATTAAATGTTTTTTAAGAGGAATCAATATATTATTTCCATAACTGCACATATGCTGATGAAATAGGCTTGGTTATAAACCAACAAACAGCAGGTGATACAAGATTTTTAAAATCTTTCTTTTTACAGGATTCCAACCCACCACGCATTAGCCAAACCCTGAACGAGCGGATAACGAAGCAGAAGCAGCAACTTGAGGAGGAGAAAGAGCGTGAACGTGTTGAGCGAGAGAAGAAGAGAATTGAACATGAGGAGAAGCTGAAGAAGGAGCGGGAGCGGCAGCAGGAGAAACTGCGGCGTCTCAACACCAGCGAGAGTCTGGGTATTGAGTGTAAGTGTCATGTGACCTTGCGGCATGATTTTTAGCTCGGCTGTTTTCGAAAAAAAACAGGAGGTATTGTCATAGCCAGCTCGTCGTCTGCCATCCTGCGTTTGCCGTCCGCGTCGTGCTAAAACCTTAACATAGGCTCTAAAATCAAAGTGCTTCCACATACAACTTTGAAACTTCATATGTAGATGCACCTTGATGAGTTCTACACGCCAAACCCATTTTACTAGGTCAAAGGTCAAGGTCACTTCTGACAAGCTTTCATTTATTCAAAATTGCACCCACAGCCGAGCGTTGGCACCCGCTATGGGTTGCTCTTGTTACCTCAACTATTCACTGAATAGTCTGAGCTCTACTGCTTATCGGTACTACAGGTATTTAATTGAAACTTTAAGCCAGTGTTCAGGATAATTGTGTGAGGTTGCTGATCAAGTGCCATAACAGACCAGCATTTTAACAGAGTATTGAACATTTGTGTACAAAACAAGTTCAGGTTTGCGTGCAACTCCTCCATTTCTCTCTATTTACTGCAGATGTTGAAAAAGAATGTTTTATAGTGTTCAAGATCTTGATTAACATTCACTGACCTAGACCTTGAAGTGTGACCAGCTTTTTAGCAGGACTATGCACCTTCGGATACAGTTTTTGTGCAAGTTAAAATCAAGGTGAAAGGTTGCATGCAACGACTACTGCAGATATTTGATTGTAACTTCACACATGTCCTTGGGATAATCATGCAAGGTCACTCATCAAGGCATACAACTCTGACCTCAATTGAGGAAGTTAATCACAAGCATTTTCTCCACTTCTAGCAGATTCTAATGTATTGCATAAGCTTTTAATGGATGACCTTTTTATGCCCCCGGTAGGGTGACATATAGCAGTTGAACTGTCCGTCAGTCCGTCAGACTGTGCGTCAGTCCGAAAACTATTACATTGGCCATAACTTCTGCAATATTGAAGATTTTGTAGACTTGATATTTGGCATGCATGTGTATCGCATAAAGCTGCGCATTTTGAGTGGTGAAAGGTCAAGGTCATCCTTCAAGGTCAAAAGTCATAAAATACAATCCAAGGTAAGTAATAAGCTTTAAAGGGAGACAATTTCTAAACCTGCCAAATGATATATTGAAATTTTATTTCATAGCGGCGCAATAGGGGGCATTGTGTTTCTGACTAACACATCTCTTGTTAACTATACATTATCTTCCTTTGGTTCATCTTCTAATATATCTTAATGTCTTTGGCTGTATTGCCTCATCCGACTCTGCCTTAGATTGAACTGTCAGTCAACCCCTGCAAGAACGCTCATCTGACCAGTGTTATCAACTGTTGAGAATGGCTCTAAAATGACTATTTAATGCCTAGCCTGAGGTTTCATTTGTTATGAATAATGAATGGCTGCTGGGCTGGAAATCAGTTCCACAATATTGGCTTATGTAGGTCTCCTACTAGTAAAGTTAGTTATTGTTTGGTGTGAGGAATAATATGGGAGTCAAAAATGGGAATTCCTGTTTCCAAAAAGGCCTCTAATAGAGATCAGCTTTGTACTTCAGAATTGAAGAGTTCCAATCTAGCAAAGGAACCTAAAGAAAATAATGGGCACAAAAGTGGATGTTTAAAAAATGGTGCGCTGCTGGATAGTAATGGAAATGGAATTGAAGAACAAGATTTGGAAATAACAGATATAGTGGATAATGATAATGTTTGTGGTATGAAAGAGAAGGAAACCAAGTTTTTGAATGATGCAAGTGAAACTAAAAAATCAAAATGTGTAATGTTTGTTATTGATATTGAGGAATTTACAAAAAGTAAAGGTATAAATATAATTAATCTTTTTGGGCTGTAAGAATGATACACATTCAATGAGCTTTACATAATTGATAAACAAATTGTATCAACTTATCAGGTTAAGATTGTCTATATACAATTTAATTTAGGCTGTTACAATTCGTAATACCATAATTACTTTAAGTTTTTGTGTCCAAAAATATAGATAAGAAAAATATTCCAAAATTAAAGGTGTCCGAAAGTTTAGAGGAAAAAAACTAAGCTGTCCATAAATTATAATTATATTGAAATAAATGCAATAAATTAATTTCCAATAATTCTTATGTGATTACTTATTTAAATGCTTAAAAAATAATTACAGCTTCAAAGATTTTCTAACCCTTGCCTGAAATGATATAGAACAAAATAATAACACAGAAAACATTCCCAATCCTAAATAGGACGAAATTGTTTCAAATACCGTTGCATGAAACCATTACTTTGAACCGGTATACATCATTATTTACCCAATTAAGCGAAGGTTATGGTTGATTGCTCTTAGGCATGCATCTTCCTGGTTTTATGACCTTAATCCGTTTGTACAAATTCATGATGTAAGTGTCACAAGATAAGCGAAAATAGGGCCGAAGTCTGTAGAATAGCACGGTAAAATATACTGTCAAAAATTAAGAGACATTTATTATGTACAAAATCCGGTATGTCGGAAAATTAAGAGTCACAAAACATAATTATGTTTGCTCAAAAATAGGATGTCTGAAAACTTAAGAGTAATTACGGTGCATTGATGTTATTGTATAAGCAATTAACCCTTTACCACTTAGATAAATATTTCAATGCAGTTGTGGTCCCTTAGAAAGTTACATTTAATTAAATACCTTTCTTACTAGAAAGTTTTAAAGGCTTCAATTCTAAGCCTCATATACTGATAAGCAGCAAACATTATTAAACCTGAACAGGCTGCGAGTTACTTGCAGGCTGTTCTGGTTTTATGCTGTTTTCTCATAGCCATTTTCACTTTGCTTCTGAGTGGGAATGGGTTAAAACAGCTAATATGAACCTGAACACACAAAAAAAAAGAAGAAAAAAATTGTCCATGCCTTAAGCATGTTTTGTAAAGTTTTTCTTCAGTACTTCAAATGGTGTCAACTTTATCAGTCCCAACCATCATAGCTAGTCAGAATAAATATTTTATGCATCACTGTATGACACAATTGTTCTAAACTAAAACGGCTCTTTTACTACTTTTTATACGCCCGTTTTTTCAAAACAGGACGTATTATAGTTTCACCCTTGGCGGGTGGGCGGCGGGCGGGCGGCGTCCACAGCAGTGTCTGCTCTCTAATTCAAATAGTTTTCATCCGATCTTCACCAAACTTGGTCACAAGTTGTTTCTAGACAATATCTAGGTCAAGTTTGAATATGGGTCATGCCGGGTCAAAAACTAGGTCACGGGGTCACTTAGTGCATTTCAAGGATTAAGCATGGTGTCCGCTCTCTAATTGAAGTAGTTTTCACCCAATCTTTACCAAATTTTGTCAGAAGTTGTGTCTAGATGATATGTAGGTCAAATTCAAATATGGTTCATGCTGGGTCAAAAACTAGGTCACGAGGTTACTTAGTGCATTTCAAGCATTTAGCATGGTGTCCGCTCTCTAATTGAAGTAGTTTTCATCTGATCTTCACCTAATTTGGTCAGAAATTGTGTCTAGATGATATGTAGGTCAAGTTCAAATATGGGTCATGCCGGGTCAAAAACAAGGTCATGAGGTCACATGGTGCATTTCAAGCATTTAGCATGGTGTCTGCTCTCAAATTGAAGTAGTTTTCATCTGATCTTCACAAAATTAAGTCAGATGTTACATCTAAATGATATCTAGGTCAAGTTCAAATATGGGTCATGCCGGGTCAATAACTAGGTCTTGAGATTACTTAGTGCATTTCAAGCATTGAGCATGGTGTCCAAAACCTTCGAACGGGCGTATCTTGTGACAGTTTGGCACTCTTGTTCCAGTTATGATTTAAGATGCAATTGATAAAATGAAAACACTTTCTTTTAATGCATCTCTTTATTCTGTATTAAGATCCAATGTTATACAGTAACTAAGGGTACAAAGTCATAAGGATGTTCAGCATGTATAATTTAGTAATCTGTTAGATGTTCAGATAAGTCATATATTATACTACAACTCTATATGTCCCTATTTGCACGTTTCCCTTGGAGATTTTATCAATATTTTTAATGAATATATTAAATATTCATAGGTAATGATATATTTTTTTCTGAGAAATAAACGACTGTGAATGGTCTGTATGCTGTGGAATATCTGAATTACATGGACAATCAATTTGTTATTGGCAGTTCATTGATAAATAATTCCTTTATTATTGATAAGTACATAAAATCTGCTGCAGCTATAAAAATAACAATTGTATTTGAATGATGAGAACATTATCTTCATTGCACATAATGTTGATTGTGCGTTTTAGTTTTCAAAGGATGATTGTAAATGTAAAAGAACGGATGGAAACAGGAGTTTGCATTTACTTTGAATAGAGTGTGTGTCTGTACATAAGACAAAAAGTATATGTTATATGTTGCCCATGTTGTACCATTTATCAAACATTGCCTAAATTTTGATATCCCTTTGCTCAGAGCTCCAGATAAGGATTTGTGAAATTAGTAGCGGTACTGCCACTGACAGAAAGAAAAGGAGTAACGCTTAAAATCAATTAGTACCTGTACTACCATATCCAAAAATACAGGTAGTACTGTACTACCCGTGTTCTTGGATATTGAAGGGTGTATAAATGACTTAACAGAAACATTTGCAGCAATTATAATAAATATATGTAGCTTTTTAAACAGTTACTGTATTAGGTTTTCCATTCTGAATTATGATGCTTATACAACTACACATTAAAACTCATGACTAATACTATTTCTTCATTTTTCTTGACAAGAAAACACAAGCCAACTAGTAAGCTAAGTAAATGAACACTTATTTCACTGTCTCATCCGTTTCTCATCGTGTTTTCTAACGTTTTACGCCACCGATGCAATCAAATCGTTTAATATCGGGGTGACATTTTTTTTTCTGGGTTTACCGATTTAATGTCAGGATGGTTAGAAGACACCGTATGTAGTCATTATATGACAACAAAGTGTTGTTTTGAGCCGCTTTCGGTTAAGCTGGCATTCAATTGCGCGCAGACATATCGTTTTTGACGGATTTACAAGTTACAGGAAATCACGCGACAGAATAGACAATAATATATGAACCCAGTCTACAACTTTTCGGTAATTCAAATTAATGAAAAGCGCCGTTAGGTTAGAGACCAACAAATCACGCCGCTCTGACGCAGACGTATCAGTACGGCCAGATTTTTTTCGTAAATGCGTAAATTGGATATTAATGTCGTAATTGTACGTCCAGTTTATAAAAATAAATGCGTAAATCTTCATGATAAAGGCGTATTTACGGCCGTACAGCCCTTATCTGGAGCTCTTCTTTGCTATTATTTTCTTAGAAAGAGGAATATGGCACTCAGGTTAACATTTCTGTACAAATTATATTCAACTTAAGTGGGAAAGTGATGCATGCATTTTCAAGCATTTTGCTATGACCAATTCATTTTTACAGACCATTTTCGCTGTTAAATCAAACAGTACCTATTGCATGTCTGGAACTTAAAGTGTGCTGATCATGTCAAATTTCCTGTATATTTATCAACTAATTTGATGCTGGAAGGACAAATAGCTACCTGCTGCAACATTGACTGTGTAGTTACTAAGTTCCATGTTCTTTTTGCAGCCCTGTCCATATCAGGGGCCAGTTCTAACTCCTCACAGACCAGTATATCCCCCACCAAGGTGACCTCCCCTGCACTCACACCTCGCAAGAAGAGCAAACCGTGAGTAGTTCACACACAATTATACTGGATAGTGGCAGATTTGTGTAGGTGAACATTTTTTTTAGTTAAGCTGTGCTCTAGAAACACCAGCATGTGTATTAAGTGTTGTCCCAGACAAGAATGAGCAGTTTGCATAGACTTATCTGGGATGACAATCTCCGCCAAGACAGCAGGCTTGGCGAAATTGCCGGTCCGCCGGTCCTGACTGGCAGATTTCCATTTGGTCCATAAGGTTTAACAAGAGTGTCAGTCCTGGCGACCGGCAAATGTGAAATGAATGCAAACAAATGATATTTTTTTCAAAGTTAAAAATTCGAACAGCAAACCCCTAACTACATCATGAAAATGAAATCACTCATTGTTTTGATGTTTGCAATAAGTTTTGTAACGCACAATAAGCAAATCCAACTGGTTACACAACACCTACTTCAGACTCGGTTGCAAAATCGGCAACTGCATTATAACAAAAAAGATTTGATAGCTTGACATATTTTTCGAGTAAATAAGGAAATTAAAAATATGAATTTCTTTATGAAGCATGGCTTTAAAAAGGTTGTTTATTAAATATAAACAATGTTCTAGTGATATCTTAATAACATGTACTCGTCATAGGTCTCCAAAAATGTTTTCGTTTTACATTGTACAAGTTAGTGTCCGTTAACCACAATTGTATTTACGATACTTCTTCTTACTTAAGTTTACGTTGTTTTAATCCCTTACTTCGCAAAGGAGATTGATGAACTGTATGACACTAAAAAAGATATGGATTGATAAACTGTATGACACTAAAAAAGATATTGAAATTGAAGAATATTGTCCAGACTATGAAGACTAATTGATAAACACCGAAAAACTTATTAGGATAAAGCACTGGCAGTGGCTTGTTGAGCTAAAATAAAGGGTTTATGTTAATGTTAATGTACATAATTGTTAATGTTCATAGTTGTGTTGTTGTTGTTTTTCGGTCCGGCTACATTTTCTTCGGCACTTTTTCTGAAATGCCTGTCTGGATGACCGGCAAATTTTTTCCAATTTCGCCAAGCCTGAGACAGACGTCCTTTGAATGAAAGACTTCATCAAAGCAAGAAGTTTCCTCCCTGATTAACCTGTGGGAAGAATTCACAGGTTAATTTGGGACGACATGCAGATGCATTAGATTGATTTTTCTCAATGCGCAGCTTGTATATTAGTCTACTTATGTTGTAATTCATCAAATTGAAATTTTTCTTTTTTATTACCACCAAATGGATTTTATGTGTATTTTTGTCAAATAATGCACTCTTGAGACTTATGTTAACCTTTTATTTCATATATGAAAAGCAATAATTTTATAATTATTTTAGAATAATCGAGATTTCCTCATTAGAAATTATTAGTGTTCTATGCGATATTAACTATGAACTGTCCTTTTGATTCCTTCTCCAAGTCTTGTATGGAAAGGCACCATTCTGCCGCCTAACACACCAGATTATTGCTTTTTAATAGTCTTTTCCATAAAAGGTTGTGTATTAGGAGCCATCAGTTCATAACAATAATCTGTTTTGAGTGTAAAATTAGAACAAATTACTTAGAAGTTATATGTTAAGCAAGGTTGAAAAATTGTAGCGTGGAGCTTTGTAATAATTTTTAGCTCGGCTGTTTTCGGAGAAAACCCGAGGTATTGTCATAGCCAGCTCGCCGTCAGCTGTCCGCCGTAGGCGTCATGCTAAAACCTTAACATTGGCCCTACAACTTTCAAACTTCATATGTAGATGCACCTTGATGAGTTCTACACGCCACACCCATTTTTGGGTCACTAGGTCAAAGGTCAAGGTCACTGTGACCTCTAATATAAAACTTTAACATAGGCTCTAAAATCAAAGTGCTTACACCTACAACTTTGAAACTTCATATGTAGATGCACCTTGATGAATTCTACACGCCACACCCATTTAGGGTCACTAGGTCAAAGGTCAAGGTCACTAAGACCTCTAAAATAAAACTTGAAACATAGGCTCTAAAATCAAAGTGCTTCCACCTAAAACTTTGAAACTTCATATGTAGATGCACCTTGATGATTTCTACACGCCACACCCATTTTTGGGTCACTTGGTTAAAAGTCAAGGTCACTGTGACCTCTAATATAAAACTTTAACATAAACCTTAACATTCGCTCTAAAATCAAAGTGCTTCCACCTACAACTTTGAAACTTTAAATGTACATGCACCTTGATGAGTTCTAAACGCCACACCCTTTTTTGGGTCACAAGGTCAAAGGTCAAGGTCACTGTGACCTCTAATATAAAACTTTAACATAGGCTCTAAAATCAAAGTGCTTCCACCTACATTTTTGAAACTTCATATGTAGATGCACCTTGATGAGTTCTACACGCCACACCCAATTTTGGGTCTCAAGGTCAAAGGTCAAGGTCACTGTGACCTCTAAAAAAAACAAATATTTTTTTTTCTGACAAGCTTTCACAGCCGAGCGTTGGCACCCGTTATGTGGTGCTCTTGTTTAACACACAGATATCTACGTTAAAACTCTCAACAGATTGTAAATATAATCCATGTAGTTGACTTTTTACTGTGGATATGTTAATGTTTGGTTTTCCATCTTCTCTCCCACAGTTCACTGGATGGAGAGGCTAGTCACCCACTCTCTGCTGCGCAGCGCTCCCTGGTGGAGTCTGACAATCCTGAGGACTGGAAGCCTTACAAGGACCCTGACACGGGGCTCCGCACTGCCCAGAAAAACATTGCCTCTGAAGACTGGTGAGTGTTAGTGTATCCTGTATATATATGTGATAGTGCTCTTGGAAAAAGTGCTTCAATGGATGTGCATTATGTGTTGTACCAGGCTAATCAGGGACAGCACTCTCCGCTAAAACTGGATTTTCACTAAGAAGTGCAGACTTAACAGGCTAATCTGTATGACGTACCATTTGGGTCAAAAGTCAACAAGACCTACTAAGTAAAAAGAGAAATGTACATCGACATACAATATGTACGATGACGTACATTATTTTGTACTTCGACGTACAAAATTGTACGTAGACGTACAATTTTTACCGACCCTTGAGTGTTAGCCAATCAGAAGACCCCTTACATCTGTTGCTTTGTTCCACGTTAAACATTCACTGCGCTATTTTCAGACTCTTTATACGATTTTTATTTCAAAATTTGATTCCATATTATTTTGCCTATGCTTTGTAAACAATCGTGTTACCACGATAAAATAGGGGAAGTCTACACTGTGTATTAGCAACCTGCTGTGGTGATCACTATCTTATTCCTATGAGCGTCAAGTTATGACATATAGATCATACATGGGCCAGCTGTCTAATAAAGTGTATACTATTTATTAATTAAACCGATTTTAGAATAAATACCGTCAAGTAGATACTTAATTATTTATAAATCTTTTTTTTTTTCAATTTTAAATTTTTATACATTTTGTCCTCAATTGAAAAAGAGATTTGAAACATTTATTATGAATTAATCTGAAGGAAAAGCGGCTAAAGAGACGAGTGTTTTGATTGGCTGTTCAGAAAATTTGTACGTAGACGTACACAAATGTACGTCGAAGTACAAATTGTACTTCGACGTACAAATATATACGTCGACGTGTATTTCATATTTGTATGTGAAGTACAATTTTTGTACGTCGACGTACATTTTTCTTTTTAACTAGTAGGTTTTGTTGACTTTCTACCCAAATGGTACGCCATAAATCTGTTTGCACACTACTCACATACATTTAAAAGTGCAGACTTAACAGGCTAATTTGGGAGGACACTTCTCACATACATTAAGAAGTGCAGACTTAACAGGCTAATCTGGGAGAACCCTACTCACATACATTAAGAAGTGCAGACTTAACAGGCTAATCTGGGAGGACACTACTCATATACATTAAGAAGTGCAGACTTAACAGGCTAATCTGGGAGGACACTACTCACATACATTAAGAAGTGCAGACTTAACAGGCTAATCTGGGAGGACACTTCTCATATACATTAAGTAGTGCAGACTTAACAGGCTAATCTGGGAGGACACTACTCACATACATTGAGAAGTGCAGAATTAACAGGCTATTCTGGGAGGACACTTCTCACATACATTAAGAAGTGCAGACTTAACAGGCTAATCTGGGAGAACCCTACTCACATACATTAAGAAGTGCAGAATTAACAGGCTATTCTGGGAGGACACTACTCACATACATTAAGAAGTGCAGACTAAACAGGCTAATCTGGAAGGACACTTCTCACATACATTAAAAAGTGCAGACTTAACAGGCTAATTTATGAGGACACTTCTCACATACATTGAAAAGTGCAGACTTAACAGGCTAATCTGGGAGGACACTTCTCATATACATTAAGAAGTGCAGACTTAACAGGCTAATCTGGGAGGACACTACTCACATACATTAAGAAGTGTAGAATTAACAGGCTAATCTGGGAGGACACTACTCATATACATTAAGTAGTGCAGACTTAACAGGCTAATCTGGGAGGACACTTCTCACATACATTAAGAAGTGCAGACTTAACAGGCTAATCTGGGAGAACCCTACTCACATACATTAAGAAGTGCAGAATTAACAGGCTATTCTGGGAGGACACTACTCACATACATTAAGAAGTGCAGACTTAACAGGCTAATCTGGAAGGACACTTCTCACATACATTAAAAAGTGCAGACTTAACAGGCTAATTTATGAGGACACTTCTCACATACATTGAAAAGTGCAGACTTAACAGGCTAATCTGGGAGGACACTTCTCATATACATTAAGAAGTGCAGACTTAACAGGCTAATCTGGGAGGACACTACTCACATACATTAAGAAGTGTAGAATTAACAGGCTAATCTGGGAGGACACTTCTCATATACATTAAGTAGTGCAGACTTAACAGGCTAATCTGGGAGGACACTTCTCATATACATTAAGAAGTGCAGACTTAACAGGCTAATCTGGGAGGACACTACTCACATACATTAAGAAGTTTAGAATTAACAGGCTAATCTGGGAGGACACTTCTCATATACATTAAGTAGTGCAGAATTAACAGGCTAAACTGGGAGGACACTTCTCATATACATTAAGTAGTGCAGACTTAACAGGCTAATCTGGGAGGACACTACTCATATACATTAAGAAGTGCAGACTTAACAGGCTAATCTGGGAGGACACTTCTCACATACATTGAGAAGTGCAGACTTAACAGGCTAATCTGGGAGGACCCTACTCACATACATTAAGAAGTGCAGACTTAACAGGTTAATCTGGGAGGACACTACTCACATACATTGAGAAGTGCAGAATTAACAGGCTAATCTGGGAGGACACTTCTCATATACATTAAGTAGTGCAGACTTAACAGGCTAATCTGGGAGGACACTACTCATATACATTAAGAAGTGCAGACTTAACAGGCTAATCTGGGAGGACACTACTCACATACATTAAGAAGTGCAGAATTAACAGGCTAATCTGGGAGGACACTACTCATATACATTAAGTAGTGCAGAATTAACAGGCTAATCTGGGAGGACACTACTCACATACATTAAGAAGTGCAGAATTAACAGGCTAATCTTGGAGAACCCTACTCACATACAAAGAAGTGCAGACTTAACAGGCTAATCTGGGAGGACACTACTCACATACATTAAGAAGTGTAGAATTAACAGGCTAATCTGGGAGGACACTTCTCATATACATTAAGTAGTGCAGACTTAACAGGCTAATCTGGGAGGACACTTCTCATATACATTAAGAAGTGCAGACTTAACAGGCTAATCTGGGAGGACACTTCTCACATACATTAAAAAGTGCAGACTTAACAGGCTAATTTATGAGGACACTTCTCACATACATTGAAAAGTGCAGACTTAACAGGTTAATCTGGGAGGACACTACTCACATACATTGAGAAGTGTAGAATTAACGGGCTAATCTGGGAGGACACTTCTCATATACATTGAGAAGTGCAGACTTAACAGGCTTATCTGGGAGAACCCTACTCACATACATTAAGAAGTGCAGAATTAACAGGCTATTCTGGGAGGACACTTCTCATATACATTAAGAAGTGCAGACTTAACAGGCTAATCTGGGAGGACACTTCTCACATACATTAAGAAGTGCAGAATTAACAGGCTATTCTGGGAGGACACTACTCACATACATTAAGAAGTGCAGACTTAACAGGCTAATCTGGAAGGACACTTCTCACATACATTGAGAAGTGCAGACTTAACAGGCTAATTTATGAGGACACTTCTCACATACATTGAAAAGTGCAGACTTAACAGGCTAATCTGGGAGGACACTACTCATATACATTAAGAAGTGCAGACTTAACAGGCTAATCTGGGAGGACACTACTCATATACATTAAGAAGTGCAGACTTAACAGGCTAATCTGGGAGGACACTACTCATATACATTAAGTAGTGCAGACTTAACAGGCTAATCTGGGAGGACACTTCTCATATACATTAAGAAGTGCAGACTTAACAGGCTAATCTGGGAGGACACTTCTCACATAAATTAAGCCCCATTTTCTTAGAGTGAGGCATAAATTAGTTTTAAAAAAGGAGAAGTGTTGATTTTTTTGTCTTGTCATTTAAGCTTTTGTGCAGGCTTTTGGTAAAGCTTTTTTTGTTTTTATTTTACCTTTTTCTATCATAAATGTTTGTGTGAAATTTTGTGACATTAAGTTATGCGTTTAACATTGAGCTGCATATTTATTAACTTTGCATTTCGACATAATGTTTTTAATTTTCTGTGGTATTTCTTAGACAAAAAACTTCAAATCATATTCATCATGTTTGTAATTGTTCGTTAAAGAGTAACATGTGATGGAAGAGTAACAACTTCATTCATTGTTTATTGTAAAAAAACAACTGCAAAAAAGCAACAACAGCACAAATAACATAATTAGTTAGTTACCTGATAAAAATTATCAAACAGTGCAAATGTGTGGAATTATATATAATGGGAGATGAAAATTTAATCTATTATTTATAAACATAAATAATCAGAGCAAAACACACACAATAACGCACACATGCTACACCCATAAATCATAATGAATCATTTTCCGGCTTGTGGTATTCAGGGAGTGTAAATGTGGCGGAATCAATGGCATACGTCGTCTGGCAGCGTACCACAAGGACACCCTGAGCTCCAACCTGCACCCTGTTATTGTGGCGCTACTTGCTGAGGTGAAGAACCTCCGCTCGCAGGTCTCTCGTCTCGCAATTGTCTGCCTCGCGGAGATGTTTGTGCAACTTACCAAGAACATGGACACTGTGAGTAAAAATCAACGTTTGATGTACTGTGTTATCATGTATGCATAGATCATAATTATGAAATAATAGATTCCGTGTTTCAGCCTGAAAAAGTAGAATCCAATAAATGAGAACTAGTTTAGTCACTGATATTTTGAAAGTTGTATCTGCTCTTTGCTTCAGTTTCAAAAAGTAACAGTCTAAATTTTCCTGCACGACTTGCAACATTCTGTTAATCTCCAAAGTTTATTATTGTGACAGAAATGAGCTGTCTCTTCTCTTATTTAATGGCTCTGGGAAAACTGGGCTCAATGCATGTGTGTCGTCGTCCTAGATTAGCATGTGCAGTCTGTACAGGTTAATCAGGGACGACACTTTCCGCTTTAAATTGTAAGGTTTTGATTGGTCTAGGATTTGGACATGGTAGCAAAGAGTCTCCTAGCGAAGAACGGAGAGAGTAACAACTTTATCAAGGACGACTCAGAGCGAGCCCTCTCTGCCATGGTGGAACATGTAACGCCTCAGCGAGCATTGGTCGCACTTATTGCCGGTGGTGCTACGTAAGTCTCTTGTCCCGTGCTGCTTACCGTAAAAATGCAGTTATAAGTCGAGATTTTTTTCCTAAAAAATTTGATTAAATTTACAGTCTCGACATATGAGGTCGTCCATGAAAAATAATGATGACATTCTACTAAGATCGATCCCCGCGGAAATGGTTAAAGTTGTTGTTGTTGTTGTTGTATAGATAACTTGTTGAAATCATCACACAAAATTTCCTCTTTTAACTGATACATACCAATTAATATAACCACAGTTTGCCGCAACATTTTCCTCATTTTGATTTTCATAATTTAATCCAAAGTTTTCATGTAAGCAGGTGTTTTTTTTACAACTGAATGTGTAAACAAAAGATCGAGTCATTTTTAAAGAAGAGCGAGAATAGGCAACCTGTGTGAATTGACAGTTTGACGTCATCAAAGGAAAGCCGCTTCCTGTCAAGAAGCCATAAAGCATCAGCATTCTCGCCTATAAAAGAAAATTTCTTTAATTTGTGAAGCGACGTGTTTAACCAATCGCGAGTTTGTTATTCACTGGCAATCGTCCAATTATGTTTGAGCACATGCATAGCTCCGCCTTTGAAACTGTTATGTAGAACAAAGGTGGAGTAAGCGGTCTATTCGTTATGTCAATCATTGTCATAAAAACGTGTTTACCAAAGAACTAAGCAATTGTTTTGATAGTCAGATTAAAAGTACAAAGATTTGATAACAGTGATCACAGTGTGTCATTGGATTATAAGTTTGTGGATTATTACTAGCGTGGACAATTTAGTGCAAACTTAATAATAATAATTTATTAATTTGACTAACAAGTTTGATTTGTGAAAATGCCTCAAAACGCTAACGCCATGTGTATGACAATACGTTTAAAATATGCGTGATAGAATTTGCAGAGCATTCAATTAATAATAGTGCTGCTGAACGCGAGTTTGGTGTTTAGTATTTGGTTGATGTGTAAATTACGATGTACATGTATATAAGTTCTGGTTTTCTTCCTATGTTGTTTTTTAACCAGGTTTTCCGAAGGAAAAAACTGGTTATTAGATTGGTGAATGCGGGCGGGCTGGCTGGCTGGCTGGCGGGCTGGCTGGCTGGCGGGCTGGCGGAACAAGCTTGTCCGGGCCATAACTATGTCGTTCATTGTCAGATTTTAAAATCATTTGGCACATTTGTTCACCATCATTGGACGGTGTGTCGCGCGAAATAATTACGTCGATATCTCCAAGGTCAAGGTCACACTTTGAGTTCAAAGGTCAAAAATGGCCATAAATGAGCTTGTCCTGGCCATAACTATGTCATTCATTGTGAGATTTTAAAATCATTTGGCACATTTGTTCACCATCATGGTACGGTGTGTCGCACGAAAGAATCACGTCAATATTCCAATGTCAAGGTCGCCACGACTAAAAATAGATTATTTTTTTTTAAACAAACTTACAAAGGGGGTTAATTTTGTTTGTTCATTTCAAAAGTTCAGTTTGAGTTTTCTCCCTTTATCAGATTTTTTTTTCACAATGAAAACCTGGTTTTGTGACAATTTTGTCCCTTGTTTTGTTTTTATGTGGTTCATTATGATTTGCTTGTCTATATTTTCATATATTATTTTTGATTTCCTAAATATATATCAATTCTTATTGATTATATTAAACAAAGTACATAATACACTTGTCCGGTATGTCTACGTCCCACAGTGCTATATGGACGTCATGGTCTATGTATAGAATAAAAACTTCCTGTACATTTAAAATTGCGTCTGTTTATGAAATTCTTGAACAGATAATTTCTGACTCGACTTATGACTTGGACATATTCAAAATCTCCAATTTTCGTATCATTTTTTACCCCCCAACTTATGAGCGGGTAGACTTATGACTGCATATTTACGGTACATATAGGATCTGGCATGAGTTGTCATATCATACCATATTTTATAAAGCGAGTTCAAGAATTTTGTTAGTAAGCGAACCTTTGGCATACTAATAAAATATGGTATGATATGACAACGAGTGTCAGATCTATTTAATCACATGCTTTTAAATGAGCAAATTAATAAATAATTAGGCAAACATAATGATAAATCCCGAATGTTGTTTACATTTCGTGACGTCATTTGACGTTGCAACATCATTTCAGCAAAATAACAAAATGCGATTGGTCAGTAAACGAAAACTAAGCCAATGAAAATGCTTAAAAATGTTGTATTACACATGTGTAATAACAAAATATGTAATGGTTGTATTACATGGGAAACAGGGTATAGAATGTGATAAATAACTGTATCTTTTGTGCACACAACAAGCAGTATGAACTAGAGCCATAACTGTTGAAATGTTTTCATTCTTTCTGAGTGAGATTTGTTAAAAAATGATGAAAACATTTTAACCAATCCTGAAATACATTTGGCAATATGTATTTTATGTATTCATATTTAAAAAACATCTCTGAAAGCCAAGCATAAACATTGTTGTCACCACAAATACTGACACGCTATTGATTCCTTCTATGATGATTCCCCTGAGGCTTATATGTGGGAGGCAATAGTACATATATTGAAGCCATTATACAAATTGAGTATTAAACTTTGTTCGCAGTATTGGCATGGGCATGTTGAACAAATAGTTTGCCTGATTGAATAAATAAATAATAGGACCCATGATAATTGCTTTAATAGTAATGGCCCATTAGTATGTCTGAAAAGATGGATAACATTTTATTTCATTATCTATTAGTCAGACTCATTTTACAAGTAATTACTATGTCTGATCAACATTTGATCACTATGACTGATACAATATACCTGAAGTTCAACAATCTTGTCTGTCTAGGTCTTACAGCAAGGTCCTTCAGGGGGTTCAAAGAATCTGTTTCTAATTAATGTCTGAACTCAAACGGCATTTTGAGGGTTAGGTGTGACATTATCTTGTATTGAAATGACAAGCAGATGCAATAGATTCACCACGCCCCATACATTTGTGCTGCTTCTCCTCCAGGCATAAGAACATCCAGGTGCGGAAGACATCAGCCCAGTTCCTGGTGGATGTCGTACAGAAGATGGGTCCCGGTAGGATACTGTCTGGCATCAAGGACGTCACAGACCGTATTTTGCCTGCTATTGCACAGTTCTCAATGGACCTACTGCCAGAGACAAGGTGAGATAACACTGGTTTTGTGCATGTATTTATGTTTTTATGTCCCCAACCACTATAGTGGTGGACATATTGTTATTGCCCTGTCTGTTGGTTTGTTTGTTTGCCCCAACTTTTACATTTGCCATAACTGTTGCAATATTGAAGATAGCAACTTCATATTTGGCATGCATGTGTATTTTATGGAGCTGCACATTTTGAGTAGTGACAGGTCTAGGTCATCCTTCAAGGTCAAAGGTCAAATATATGGGTCAAAATCGCTCATTTAATGTACACTTTTGCAATATTGAAGCTAGCAACTTGATATTTGGCATGCATGTGTATCTCATGGAGCTGCACATTTTGAGTGGTGAAAGGTCAAAGTCATCCTTCAAGGTCAAAGGTCATATATATGAGGACATAGTGTTTCACAAACACATGGCTTGTTTTTAATGATGTATTTTGGATTTGGAATATATGGTCTCTTAAAGGGACCTTTCCACGTTTTGTTAGATTGACCAAATGGAACAAAAATGTTTTAGATAAGCTTGGATGGTCAAGTGGTCTAAGCGATAGACTTTTTTTCTTAGGGTCAGTGGTTGGAGCCCAGTTGAAGATTGCTTTGTTGCAAGGTCGAAGGTCAAATATATGGGTCAAAATCGCTGATTTAATGTACACTTTTGCAATATTGAAGATAGCAACTTGATATATGGCATGCATGTGTATCTCATGGAGCTGCACATTTTGAGTGGTGAAAGGTCAAGGTCATCTTTCAAGGTCAAAGGTCAAATATATGGGGACATAGTGTCTCACAAACACATTGCTTGTTATGTCATATTTTCAGATGCTTTTCTTACTTTTTTAACCAGGTTTTCCGAAGGAAAAAACTGGTTATTAGATTGGCGAATGCGGGCGGGCTGGCTGGCTGGCTGGCGGGCTGGCTGGCTGGCGGGCTGGCGGAACAAGCTTGTCCGGGCCATAACTTTGTCGTTCATTGTGAGATTTTAAAATCATTTGGCACATTTGTTAACCATCATTAGACGGTGTGTCGCGCGAAAAAATTACGTCAATATCTCCAAGGTCAAGGTCACACTTTGAGTTCAAAGGTAAAAAATAGCCATAAATGAGCTTTTCTGGGCTATAACTATGTCATTCATTATGAGATTTTAAAATCATTTGGCACATTTGTTCACCATCATGGGACGGTGTGTCGCACGAAAGAATCACGTCAATATCTCCAATGTCAAGGTCGCTACGACTAAAAATAGATTTATTTTATAACAAACTTACAAAGGGGGTTAATTTTGTTTGTTCATTTCAAAAGTTCAGTTTGAGTTGTCTCCCTTTATCAGATTTTTTTTCACAATGAAAACCTGGTTTTGTGACAATTTTGTCCCTTGTCTATGCTTAAATGCATGGCAAGATGTAATAAATATTAGCCTCGTTCTGGCAAAAGGAACAGGCTTAAAGTGTAATCCCTTGCCTGGTAAGTCCACACTGGCTAATTATGGACATCTCTTTCTGCCTTCACTGGATTTTCATAAGAACAGACAACCTCTTAACAAAAAATACAATTATGGCTGAAACTGTCATCCCTTATTAGCCTGTGCAGTCTTGAAAAACACAATATGCATATTAATTTAGCCCTGTTTTACCCGTAGTGAGTCTCAAATATAAGCATCGTCATAAAGTTTAATTGGCCTTTATTGCAGGTTTTACGGGCGTAAGATGCTGAGCCTGCTGATGACACATCAGGACTTTGACAAGATGCTGGCCAAACACTTGCCTGCCAATACTCTCAGAAGTTGCAAGGATATTGTGGAGACACTTAAAGTCAAAGTAGGCACCAGTGAACAGCTGCTGTATTTTTTATGCTCCCCCAATTTTTTTTGGGTGGGGGAGCATATAGTCGCCGCTTCGTCTGTCCGTGTGTGTCCGTCCGTCCATGCACAATTTTTGTCCGGGCTATTTCTCAGCAATTAATGACCAGAATTCAATTAAACTTTATGGGAAGCTTTACTACCAAGAGGAGATGTGCATATGATCAGCCGTTTCTGGTTGGGTGATTTTTCACAGAGTAATGGCCCTTTGAAATTTTCCATTAACTGTACATATAGTGCAATTCTTGTCCCCCCAACTACTGACTGGAATTCAATGAAGCTGTATGGGAAGCTTAACTACCTTGAGGAGATGCGCATGTTATTTGTGGGTTCTGGTTAGATGATTTATATAGAGAGTTATGGCCCTTTGAAATTTTTAATTTGCTTAACCATCCATCGTATTATTTTGTCCAAAGTTATGCCCCTCAAGAAGTTTCCTTTTATCTGAATATATAGTGCAATATTGTGACCAAAAAAATCTTAGGGGAGCATCACCCGTCTCCGACAGCTTCTTGTTTTTATCACTTATTGCATGGACTTTTTGCTCTAAGAAATTCAAAAGTGAATATGAACAATATTAGAATATGGGCCGAATAGTGTCAGTGTTTATATGTGTGTGTGGGGTGCTTATGTCTCTTTTCACCTCATTTCCTTGTATGGTGTCATATTTGCTACTCTACAATGTGTGTGGAATTTCGAAAATTATAAAATCCTTAAGTTTGCCCCTTATACAGTGCTCATAAACGACATTCTCTGACAAGAATGGAATAGGCACACTGTTGAGCACTGCCAAGCGGTACTCAATCCCTATATTGTATGTTTCAGGGTATAGGAGAAAGTCCCCATGAGACGTCCTCTGCTCGGGGATGGAGGTCCAGTCAGGGAAGTAGATCCAGCTCTGTCATACGGGGCAACTCAGCTAACAGGTCAGTGGCAGACATTAAGACCTGCAGATATTAAATCTTATATTTGAGAAGCGCTCTGTGAAAAGCGGGCGTAATGCAAATGTGTTAAATGTTGTCTCAGACGAGCCTCTGCAGTCCATACAAGCTTATCATGGACAATGCATTCTGCCTTGACTTGACTTTTGTTTACAAGAGGCTTCCTTAAAATGTTTAAGTCCTTAAAACATAAAAGTTTCCTCCCTGATTAGCCTGTGCGGACTGCAGAGGCTAATCTGGGGCAACACATAACACAAACACATTTAGCCCGATTTTCACAGAGTGCGGCTCATACATATGTATGCTGGAGAATGAATGTTCCAATAATAAATTGGTGAATTTTATGGATCAAGTGAGTTCATTATGATCAAAGAACATTTTAAAAATACTGTATGTTTCTTCTTGGACTAGAATTGATCACGGGAAAAAGAAGTGCAAATCATGAATATATGTAAACAAAATGAAGTAAAAAACAAGTAAAAATAAGTGGGAAAAAAAGAAAACATCAATAGTGGAAAAGAACTCAACGATTATATAACCAAGACCAAAAACTCTCTGTGAAATTGATACTAACCTTGACTTAAAATCATTCAGTAAGGAACTTACATCTTATTTAGTTCCCTTGTCTTACCAACATATATACTTACAACAAATCCATTTGACAGTGAGACCCCAAAGAAGCGTAATGCCCGTACAGACGAAGCCACTCTGGAGGAGATCAAGGAGATTAATGGGCTGATGGTGGCAAATGACTGGCGTGACCGCTACAAGGGCATCACCACCCTGCTAGAGATGTGTGAGGTCAGCGCCAACGTCATCAGCAGCAATGTTGTCAAGGTAACAAACATACAGGCAGTTGTTTTGTTGTGTTGTATGTTGGCCCCATTTTGGCAGTCATTTTTTATGCCCCCAGATCGAATGATTGGGGGTATATTGTTTTTGGCCAGTCTGTCTGTCACTGTCTGTCATTGTATGTGTGTGTCCCAAAACTTTAACCTTGGTTAAAGTCCAAAACTTTTACCTTGGTTAAAGTCCAAAACCTTAACCTTGGTTAAAGTCCAAAACTTTAACCTTGGTTAAAGTTTTGCAATAACTTTTACAATATTGAAGATAGCAACTTGATATTTGGCATGCATGTGTATCTCATTGAGCTGCACATTTTGGGTGGTGAAAGGTCAAGGTCGAAGTCATCCTTCAAGGTCAAATGTCAAATGTATGGCTTCAAAGCAGCGCAGTTGGGGGCATTGTGTTTCTGACAAACACATCTCGTTTTTAAATAAAATTTGTGTTTGCAGAAAATCTCTTTATAACAAGCATCCAATTAAGGCAGAAAGTGTCGTCCCTAATAAGCCTGTGTGGACAGCACAATTAGCCCTGACTTGTATGCCCCCAGATCAAAAGATCGGGGGTATATTGTTTTTGGCCTGTCTGTCTGTCTGTCATTGTGTCAGTCAGTCATTGTATGTGTGTGTCACAAAACTATAACCTTTGTTAAACTTTTATAACTTTTGCAATATTGAAGATAGCAACTTCATATGTGGCATGCATATGTATTTCATGGAGCTGCACATTTTGAGTGGTGAAAAGTCAAGGTCAAGGTCATCCTTCAAGGTAAAAGGTCAAATATCATTGTATTTTTCGTTCCTAAAACTTTAACCTTCGTTAAAGTTTGGTCATATTTTTTTGAATATTGAAGATACATGTAGCAACTTGATATTTGGCATGCATGTGTAACTCATGGAGCTGCACATTTTGAGTTGCTAAAGGTCAAGGTCATCGTTCAAGGTCAAAGGTTAAATTTATGGCTTCAAAGCAGCGCAGTAGGGGGCATTGTGTTTCTGACAAACACATCTCTTTTTATTAAGTAAGTTGGTCTGATGCAAAGGACCCATTAAAAGGGTACTATTTAACATGGTATTATTTGCAGACACAAAAATGCCATTATGGAAACTTATTTCAAATAAATGTTTATGCCCCTGGATCGAAAGATCGGGGGTATATTGTTTTTGGCCTGTCTGTCATTGTATGTGTGTGTGTGTGTGTCCCAAAACTTTAACCAAAACTTTAACCTTGGTCATAACTTTTGCAATATTCAAGATAGCAACTTGATATTTGGCATGCATGTGTATCTCATGGAGCTGGGCATTTTGAGTGGTGAAAGGTCAAGGTCATCCTTCAAGGTCAAAGGTCAAAAAAACAAATTCAAAAACTATAACCAAAACTTTAACCTTCTTCATAACTTTTGCAATATTGAAAATAGCAACTTGATATTTGGCATTCATTTTTATCTCATGGAGCTGCACATTTTGAGTGGTGAAAGGTCAAGGTCAAGGTTATCCTTCAAGGTCAAAGGTCAAATTTATGGCTTCAAAGCGGCGCAATAGGGGGCATTGTGTTACTAACAAACACATCTGTTGTTTATTTAAAATCTGTGTCTGAACATTTTTCTCATTACCCCCCTCCCCTCCATCTTAATTGTAACTTTATAGGATATGCATTTGATATACATGTAGACTTTCTTATATAAAGAACTATCTTTGTCTAAAAATTATTTCTGTCTTCTTCCTAAAAATAAAATCATAAAATTGCGCCTTATTACTTGCATGAAATGACAACTGTGTGTTGCAGATATTCGACAAGTTCTTGCCGCGCCTGCAAGACCCAAACAGTAAGGTGAACCTGTACGCCCTGCAGGTGATGCTGCAAATCATCCCGATACTCAACGACGGCTTGTCGCCTGTCATCATCATCACTGTTGCCAACGTGGCCCCCAATCTCTCCTCAAAGAACAAGGAGATCAATCAGACGGCAATAGAGATCATTGATGCTTTAATCGCAAATATCGGTGAGTTCATTGGTGTTTGATGGAAATTGAGATTACCCATGCTTGAATAGCCAACATTGGTCTTATCTTGAGTGATGTGTCATATAAATGTTTAAAAAAAAGATGCTTTGTGACTTGTTGGCACTCTTAAACTAGAAAATAAAGGGAAACAAATCAAACAAATTAATAATTTGCAAACTATTATTAGCTCAGCTGTTTTTGGAGAAAGCCTGAGGTATTGTCATAGCCAGCTCGTCGTCCACTGTCTGGCATCGTGCTAAAACCTTAACATTGGCTGTAAAATCAAAGTGCTTCCACCTTCAACTTGAACTTAAAACTTCAAATGTAGCTGCACCTTGATGAGTTCTACCCATTTTGGGTCACTAGGTCAAAGGTCAAGATCACTGTGACCTCTAAAAAAAAAAAAATCTTCCGACAATCTTTAATTTATTCAAAACTGCACCCGCAGCCGAGCTTTGGCACTGGCTATGCAGTGCTCTTGTTTAAAAATGTAGCTACTTGTTCTGAATTTTAGCCCATTTAGCTTTGTGGTAGCAATTTGTCATGCAACTGATATTGAGCAGCGCTCCGGAAAAAAAGTGTCAAACCAGGGACAAAACTTTCCGCTTTAAAAGAATGTTTCATTGAAAAAAGTCTCTTCTAAATACCAGTCAATTTCAGAAGGAAAGTGTGGTCCCAGATATGCAGACTTCACAAGGAAAGTGTGGTCCCAGATATGCAGACTTCACAAGGAAAGTGTGGTCCCAGATATGCGGACTTCACATTCTAAGTGGTACAACACTAAACGCACATATATTTAGCCAGTTTTCTTAAAGCAACTTAATTCTTAATTACTTGCTTATTTCCAGATGGGTCGATCCTTATACAACCGATGGCAAACCAGGCTCAGTCGGCCAACCCACGCAGCAAGCCCCACTTGGTGGAGAAAGTGGCAGGTATGGTTTGTGGGGTTGATAACTTTGCCTGACGGAACTAACAATCAGAATAAAGGGTTAGGGTTAGGGAACACTTGTTACCTGATTTGACTGTATAGTACTTTATGTATAGTAGTGTTGCACGTAAACTGTTGATTGGTGTTCAGAAATTGCAGACCCTGGGTTATAAGATGTGTACACAACTGTTAAAATGTACTGGCATTACTGTTGATTAATTAAATTTTTCTCATTTAATCAGTGGAAACTTTTGTCAATCAATCATTGTGTTGGCCAATTATGGATTTATGTGGTAAATATTAATACTTTAATAATCCAATCCATTGACTAAACTCTCAGTTGGTTTTGGCGCTGGACATACATTGTTGGGGAATGCGTCATAAAATAACCTCTAAGGCCATTCTAACCCTTCCTGTTATTGTCCCCTACCGGTTTCACCGGAGGGGACTTGTGGTTTGCGCTCTGTGCATCTGTCTGTGAGTCTGTCTGTCGGTCACACTTTTCTGGATCCTGCGATAACTTCATATTTTTTCATGAAACTTGAAACATGGGTAGATGGCATTATGGAAATTATGCACGTCTTTTTATTTTGTTTCTACGTCAAGAATTCTGGTTGCTATGGCAACAAATAGACTAGAAATACTACTGAAAATGGTGGTTTTCTTGATCCTGCGATAACTTTAAAAGTTCTTAATATTTTTTCATGAAACTTGAAACATATATAGATGGCAATATGGACATTATGCATGTCTTTTTATTTTGTTCCTACGTCAACAATTCTGGTTGCTATGGCAACAGATAAAAAACAATTCTGACAATTGTGGAGTTTCTAACAATGGTGGAGCCGGTAGGGGACATATATTGCTTGGCAATAGTCTTGTTCAAGTTGGGCATTTGTTAGTTACTAGCAAAAGTATGTTTTTTTAACCAGCTTACTCAGGTTAAACTGACAACGCAGATACAATTCTAAAAAACAGTAATTAATGGGGTAAATTCCAAATACTGTTAAATCATAAATATTTAAGGGATTTTTGTTCTTTTTTGTTCTTTTTTTTTTCCAAAATCACAAATCCTCAAATTTATGTGTTTACAATTGTTGTTTTTTACAACAAAATTTCATGCAAACAAGTATAAATGATTTTACTGTATACTGAACAAACATGACATGGTATTCTTTCAGAACTGGTGGACAAGGTGTACCCAAAGAAGCAGAAGCAGGTGGTTCTACATGTGCTGCCCCTTCTCTGGCACTTGCTAGGGGCCACCAACAGCAGCGGGGCCGTACAGGGGGGCAGCTCCACTATCAGAACAGCCACCGCTCGTCTGGTGACCTCGCTGCATCAGCACATGGGACCAGCCCTTATAGAGCGCGCCTCTGCTGACCCCAATGTGAACTCAAGACATATCCAGCTGCTACAGGAATTGATAGAATATCCCTGAGTCGGTGTTAACAGGAAGTGGATGTGAAGTTTTTGTGGTGGAATGTTGAACCATGGATTGGACTTTGTATGGAATTTGTCTCCCAGAATGTTTGTGTCGTTCAATTGGTATCTCAGTGGGAGGCTTGTACTTGAGCAAACGCTGCTCTGGGTCAGGATGAATTTCAATTCTGCTGCTCACCTGCAGCCTTTTTGTGAAAACAAAGTGAAAATGAAAGAAAAAACCTGCAATAGGTTGTTGAAGTTGAATAGTTATGGACAAAGTCATAATTCCCGTCATACACATTTCAGAACTATTTTCAAGAAAAATATATAAATCTGACCTTTATATTACCCACTGGGCTTTGTAGATGTTATCTGTACTGACCTGAATTTGTTAAAGAATGATAAAGAATTCGACTGGGACATTGTTTTAATGCTGATATCTACAGTATACAGTGTATAAATAATTCAAGCTTCGGAAGAGTGTACCTAAAAAGAGCTAGCCCTCTTTTATGGCTTTTAAACCATTGTATTTTACCACATCATACAAAAAAAGGTCTAGAGTCATATGCTTATTTGCGCAGTTTGGCCAGGAGCTTCTCTGTCCGCCTATGAGACCACAAAATCTTGGATGTCTTGATAGCAGACAGCATATCTCTTGACCAGAATGCCTAGGCTGGTCTGCTGCTAAGTTTTTCGCTTGTGGCTTAAGACCCATTTTTGCATGAATCTGGTCATTTGTACAAATGCAAAAACGAGAAGCATAATGTTGTGAAAGAAAGAAATGTTAATTGTTGCAATATAATTAGAGATGGGATATTCTATCTTTAAAGCGGATAGTGTTTACAAGGATTACAAGGAATATTGACATGAACGACATATGGAAAGTAATGGTGTTAATCAATGATGAGAGAAGTTAGAATTACTCGTAGTTCTCCAGACTGTTGTGTCACCGAAAATGTCATCCATTGGTCGTTAAGACTAATGCAAATTAGTATACATTGTGGAAGCGAATTGAATGGTTTAATGAATATTTACTTTTATAATCATGTAGTATTTGTATTTATTGTAGATAGAAACAGATTGTATAGTCCATGGTCATGTAATATTTATATTTTGTAATTGTACATTTATCATTTAAACACTTCTAGTGTGATTTAATTTTATTTACCGTATTTTACATCGCAGTTTTATTTGCTTTTTTAATATTTTCCATATTGTTTCTACTGCCTTAAAGTGCAAGAAACAATTGTTATAAATGAATACCAAGTACTTGTCATAATTCTTACTGTTGTGTGCTGTAGTCTATTTTGCATAACCCAAACTGTAGTTATATGTGCTTCTTTATCCAATCATTCAGTGAGGCCCACTGGGAAAAACAGGCTTCAATTGTTTTGGGCTAAAGTGTTGTCTGCAGGAGCTTATCAGCACTTTCAGCCTGATGAGGCTTTCATTATTGATTTTTTTATTATAAAAGTAGATAGTGTCATTTCTGATAAGCCTGTGTGGACTGCATAGGCTAATCTGGGATGATACTTTACACAAATACATTGAGCCTGGTTTTCCCAGAGCATCACTCAAATTAAGCTTAGAACTCAAATATATATTCGTTTAGACCTGCTGACCAGTTGTCAGTGTATGTTTTATTTCTAATCGGTTAACAATCTTTGAATCATTTGAACTTGCTATTAGTCTTAAGCTATTTAAATGCCAGTAATTTTTCTGTGATACAGCATAATGTGCTTTTTATTTCGCTTCTGATGACTAAAGGGCCCTCTATCTGTATTTTTACGGCCCAAATAGCTTTAGCTAGAAAAAACCTTTGGGTCGTTCAATCTTATGTCAACAATTCCATAAGTCAACTTTTCTAGAAGCAATTATGTTAACATGTTTAACTTCATTGTTGTTGTGTTTTTTCAAATCTTTTTTTACAATGACTGTGTTTTTCCAAGATGGCTTTTACAACAATAGAACTAGAATAAGTTAACTTTTTTTTACTTGTATTGACAATAAATTCCCAATGTTAAAAAAATGATGCCACAGTTCAAGTAATTGAGGTCTGGTTGACTACCTTTATACAGAAAAAAGTGAATTCAATCTCCAGAATAATGATTTAAACACTCATTCAATTTTTAAGCTCAACTGGCCATAGGCCAGAAGAGCTTATGTGATGGCATGGTTTCTGTCTGTCTGTGTGTGCGTTAGACTTTTTCTTGTTTATCCGATAAAGTCCACATTTTTCATCTGATTATTTTCAAACTAGTTCAGTGTGTTGATATTAATAAGGACTCAAACCCTATTGAAAATGGGTTACATCAGAGTAAAAAGTCCAGAATGATCTCCCCTTGAATTTGAGAAAATTGTAAAATAAGGCTTGTTTACACAATAAAGTCCACAGTTTTCATCCAATCATTTCCCCGACTTGCACAGTGTCTTTATCTGAATGATAAGTCAAACCCTATTGAAAATTAGCAATATCAGAGTTATAAGTCCAGCATTATCTCCCCTTGAATTTGAGAAACAAAAGAAAATCTTATACATTTTGCCATAACTTTTGCAATATTGAAGATAGCAACTTCATATTTGGCATGCATGTGTATCTCATGGAGCTGCACATTTTGAGTGGTGAAAGGTCAAGGTCATTTTTCAAGGTCAAAGGTCAAAAACACATTTCTTGTTTGTTTACATATAAAGTTCTATCCTTTTGAAACTTCAACGGATGTCTTATATCATCAAGGGCCAGAACCCCATTGAGAGTGAAGAAAATTTGTCCAACTTATTGTTGAAAAGGAGCCATTTGAAGTTTAAATTTTAAGTTTCTTCTTTTTTATGCGATGAATTTCCCATTTTGGGTCTGTTTGTTTAAAACTTTCTCAGATTGCTCATACTATCAACAGCTTGAGCCCTATTGATTCCAGCCAGAAGATCGATTCAGGCCCTTGTGTGCCTCTTGTTATTCTCTTTCTTTGTTTTAAGTGCTTTTGTAAATATGCATTCTCTTAAGTACAGTTTTTGAGCGAGGATTGTTTTCTTTTATTGTTTCGTTTTTGTATCTCAACAAAACGCGTTTACATCATCTAGTTATACAAATGAACTGTGATATGTGGGAGTGGTAGCCAGTTGTGATTATCACGCATGTTTTATATTTATTCATCCTGTGAGAATTTCAAGGTTTTTAACAAAGGATTTAAGTCTTATTGCCTAGCATGTACATGCAATCGTATTTTTGAATGTAGATATTATTTTATGGTGAGATGATTTTATCAATTTAAAAGTTAGGTGAAGTATTTATTTTAAATTGTAACAAAGATTGTATCAATACGCATTGCATGTTTTATGAATGACTCTGATTTTTGCTTTCTTGATAAAAGTTTTATGTGTTTTAAACAGGGATACTACAATATTATAAAATATTAGTAAACATAGCATGGCTTGTTGAACATTCCAGAATAGGTACAGTAGGAAATGAAGACAATTTTTGATTTTTTTTTTTAGTTAATTAAAATGACATCTACTGTGCTGCCAGTGTGAAAATTGTATGCCTACTTAAATGTAATAATTTTATGATTTAGAGTAATGTTTTATTTGCGAAATGTGTATATAATCCAGGAGAATACTTCTGTTATGTAATAAAAGTCCACTATGTAAATTTAGTAGCAATTTGAATCTTCAAATTGAACAATATATGAACTAGATTTAGCTGTGGCTAGTTTTGTTTACATTAAACATTATTAGTCTTGGCATTTCCATCATGTCCATTATTAGGCAGTTACTGTGAGTATTGACTGTATTGCTTGCAAGTGTCTAGAACTTACAAAGCATATAGAGCTGAGTTACCTACAGTCCGTCCAGTTGACTTGATTTTATTTCTTGTTCTTTTCAGTTTTAGTTCTGTTTGTTTCAGTGTTAGGTGGTGTATTCTGCATTGTTGCATCATCATATCACTAGTGTATGAACCATGGGGATTTTAAATTTGCTTTTTGAAAGGTGCATTGCCATTTTGTTTTGAAAGATTACGGTAAGAATAAGCCAGTCATGCTGTACTATTTGTTGACGTACTTTCTTTAATATGTGAATACTCATTCAAATGATTTGCTGTGAAAATGAGACACACTTTCGTATGGTTCACTTAACTGTTGAAATTGGAAACAAGTTTTTACAAAGAAATGGACAATTTTATATCAAGTAACCACTGACCCTTAACATTCATGTTTATTTCATTGAATTTGTCTGATCTATGTGTCACACTTATTTAGGCACAACTCAAATGTATTTCAATAATTACAGGGATTGTTTACTTAATGACGTGTTTTCATACATGTATTTATTGTTATTTAACCTATCTAATTCTGACTGCGTTATTTAACATTTGAAAATACATTTTTTTAGGTTTTTACTAAAAAGTTGCATTTTTCACTTAAAATTAATTTTGACAATGTTTTGTAGGGGTCATAATTAAACATAATGATTGTCAGAGAATGTTTCCATTCTTAAAAAAGGTTGAACATTTAATTTTGGCAGACTGAGTCCTCATTAGTTTTTTCGAAATAAAAATATATGACATAAGAATGTAAAAACAGGTCCTTCATTCCCAGATTCACACTTTGTTAACACAGTTTTACTAATTGAATTTATGCATTGTACAGAATTGCATGTGTTGGTATTTTATCCTATCAGTGGTATTTATCATAATAAATTCCTGCACAAGTTACTAATGGCAGTGTGGTTTGTCTTCATGTATTTATGGTATTACCACTAATGAAAATTATCACATAAACCATTGTTATGTTTCATATTGTGTCATACATAGCATGTACAATTGATTTTTTTTCTTAAAAGAAAGCAAACATCAGTTTTTGAAATTCTGAGCTACTGTTGTTGAGTCATGATTTGTTACATTTGAGATTTTTACCAAGTTATTGTACATATATGTTAAAATTGTTGGCTGTGGCTTGAAACAGTGTAAAAACCCTTGGTTGTTATGACTGGTTATGTACATAAAAAAGTAATTTATACATGTTGACTTGTTGTTAGAAGGGTTGTAAGCGTATTCAGCTAAGCATTTTTGCCTTTTCCCTTAAGCATGCCTTGGAATTTGATAATTTTGACTTAGAATCAGTTGTTATGAATTGTTTGACTCTTAAAACTAAACAGTTTTGTTGAACTTGAACAAGATCATCTGTAAATTGTGTGTGCATGCATATTGAATGTTGTTCGTTACTTGAGAAAATAAAAACACATGTAGAATGAAATAGTTGTAACAAATTTTAGCAAGTTTTATTTTGTTTATGTCGTCTTTCCAGCCTTTTATTTTGCTTGCATGTTGTGTGTATGCAGAGTTATCACTTATAAAATTAACATTATTGGGTAAAGAGTGTCTCATTAATGTTTGCTCATTTGATTTTATCTGTGACATGTTACTTTTTGGTTTACATAGAGGTAACATGTGTGTTGAAAAGTTTTCGTTATTTTATTTTTCAACACTTTTGTTCCTGGTAAATCGATTAAATCCAATTAACACTAGTATAAAAATGTTTATTAACAAACATCATAGTTTTATATTATAATATGTATTGAAAATGTGGGTTGACATTTCAACAGATCAGGTATATACACAATAAACTTTACCTCACTCTATCACTATCAGACATCTTTTTTCTTCTTTTGGTCACTGACTTCTATTCTTGCCTGATTGTAAAGCTGACATAACGATCACAATTATCTGACAATAAAATCTTCAAATCACGGTTGCAATGGAAGGAATGATATAAGCATTATGTGTGTTAATTAGCAAGAAGATGATCGATAAAACAGGTTTAGCAATAAAGTGGGAATACAGCTTTTTATTAATTTTGTTAAACAGGACATCTTTGATATTCATATCTGTTCTAATTGCATTATTAGTGCGATTCTTTATGTGTACATGTATTCTTTCAAAAGCTACTAGATTTTGTGGTCTTGTATGGCTTGATGATTGTGGAAAAATCTTTTTTAAACCATAGTTGTGGAAATTTACCCCAAAACCTATTTATTAATGGTTAAATGTAAGCTGTTAATCCGCAATTAATTTTTGAAAGACATTACATAAGTGAAGGACAGTAATGCTTACTAATTCCTATTTATTCTTGACATAAAATAGATGCTTGGATTTTTGTCACATTACAGTATGTAGTTAAGCATTTTCATTATTTTAGTATTCAGTTTTCATTCTGGTAGTTTGCTTATAGTTTGTGAGTTTGTGTAAGTGGTGTTTACATTTCTGTTGGCTTGCTCAACCTGTCATCATTTTTCTGCATTCATTTTCTCTAGACATTTATCTATGTGTTGACAAGACATTATGAGAATAAAAATATTGACTATAAACTTGTTTGTCATTAATACTGCCATGACTGGCGGTGTAAGTTTGAATGGCCAGTTTCCAGTGATGCCATGCTGATTTAAGACTTCAATTTTAAGCATAACCAACTCGCACCGTTGATACACAATGTAGTAAAATACACTCATCAAAGTTACAGAGATGTTGGGTTTATTGTGAAATTCTATCAATTTTGGAGCAAATCAAAATGAACGTGAACCCGGTTGCTGATTCAAACTTAATAAATGCTAATTAATTAATTCACAGGCTTCAAACAAAACAAAATCTTTAAACAATTTAAAGAACATTTTGCCATTCAACAATCAATCAAATAATTATTAGGTAAAGAAGTAGATCTATAACAAACGATATATTCTTCATTTTGGCAAGAATTCAAGGAAATACATACCGGTAGAATTTTGTAACGCTTTAGAAAGACTGGGCCAAATGCATGTGTGAAAAGTATGGTTCCAGACTAGCCTTTGCAGAGGCTAGTCACAGACGACACCTTTATGAAATATTTCGCTGAATGGTCTGGAATTCATTTCTATAGGTAAATCCAGACTAGAAGGAATGCACAATTCCAGATAAACCTGAGAAAACTGCACAGCCTTATCTACACAAGCATTAATACAGGGCCCGTATTGACCAACCCAGTCTAAGACTTAAGAATAAAGAATAGACTTAGAACCTAGAAATAGAGCCTAGAAAAGTACTTCCAGCATTTGAATATCTACAGACTACCACTGATGATTATGTCATTTACAAAAGTTCTACATGAATAATGATGTAGATAGAGGTGGATAATGTTAAGTTTGACTCAAAATTTAAGATATTCTTTAATATTCTAATTTAAAGACTTTTCTTTATTCTAAGTCTTAAGTCTAAGAATTGTTTAGTGAATACCAGCTCAGGTTTTCCCATAGACTAAATAACTGACATTTATTTTTCATAAAAGGTGGTACACAGCATTTGTACTTTTTACACAAGAGGTCCTGAAAGACCAAAAGTGGCTCAAGTGAGATATGGAGGAATTGACCAGTTCTGTGCAGCAAAAGATATCATTAGAACGAAAGTTCTGACCATGCTTCATGCAGTACTATAAATGTAACTTTCACAGTGCTAACAAGGTTTGACTATAGGCATTTAAGGATTAATTCCCTGCGATGGTGGCCATGTTTTTCAAGCTACCGGAACCATTTTCGAACTTATCCAATATATCATTAGGACAAATCTTCTGACCATGTTTCATGAAGAATGGACTATAAATTTGACTATAAGAGTGTTAACAAGTTTTTATTATAGCCATTTAATGAAAAATGCCCTCCCCCCAGCAGTCATATTTTTCACCCAACTGGAACTATTTTAAAGCTTGTCCAAGATATCATTGAGACAATCATGAAGATCAGACAATAAATGTGGACTCTAGAGTGTTAATACGGTTTTACTTTAGACATATTTAGCCATATAAGGCAAAATGCCCCGCCCCCTGGTGGCCATGTTTTTCAAGCAACCATAACCATTTTCAAACTTGTCCATGATATCATTGTAACAATTCTTCTGACCAAGTTTCATGATGATCAGACAATAAATGTGCCCTCTAGAGTGTAAACAAGGTTTAACTATAGCTATATGAGGAAAAATGCCCCATCTCCTGTTGGCCATGTTTTTCAACCATCTGGAACATTTTTGAACTCGTCCAAGATATCAATGGGAAAAATCTTCTGACCAAATTTCATGAAGATCAGACAATAAATGTGGCCTCTAGAGTGTTAACAAGTCAAATGTTGACGCCGCACGATGCAGGGCAGACAAAAAGTTCACCATGAGCACATTGTGCTCAGGAGAGCTAAAATAGAATCAATTCTGTAGTGTGATGTGATTTACAATAATTTATAACAGTAAACACATCCAAAGTAGGACATTCAACCTACATGTATAATGAACAACACATGCTACCAATTAATGGACAAACCAACCGACAGGTTTAAACTCTAATTTACTAAACTGTTAAAGAGACCATCTACTGTCAAGTGTCGACTCCAGAGTTATGTCAGAAATATTTATGCACTCTGTAAGCTGTCAGTAATTGCCAGTTGTCAGTTTATGTTGAAAAGTGTGGGCATAAATTCTTTGTGAATCTTTTATAGTAAATCAAGTTTACTGTGCTCTACTTAATTGTGATCGCTTTAATAATGTTATGCAACCAAAATAGCCGAATAAATCAACTGTTCTAGAAAAATCTACAGATTCCTGCTTGAAATTACTCAAACATTTTAAGACAACTACTGTGCTCTCAGCCTGAAGCTGTGGTTCTCTCCCTTTGATATTTAAAGCCCCAGTTCACCAAAAATGAAAAACAATTTGCTAAAATGGCATCAGCTCATATAAAAGAAAAAGACGTCCATTCAACTAAGAGCTATTATGTTTATAAAAAAAATACAATTAAATATGTTTATGTTTGAAAGTGCTTGGTGCAAACAGAGTATAATTTCAGAATAACATACCGTAAGAACATTTAAAATGGAATGAACTAAACAATATTTGTAAGAGGTTCATGGTGAATATTGCACATCTCTAAATGGAAAAACATTACTCTTATATTATGTTTTTTGGCAACAATTAAACTAGTTACACGTATAACTTACTTATACATGTAATTCAATGCTTGAAAAAATAGCAATCACTGTTTTATTTTTCACTTGAAAATTTGCATGTTTATACATGTAATTATTTACTGCAACTAAAAATGGCAAAACAATATTATTTTATATATTATTCCATCTTTCTTTAACATGTTACAAATCATTTTCCATAAAATGAAAGAATAATTTTGCTAAAAACCTCCTTTCAAAACAAATTAGATTAAAGAAAAATAAACCAAACAAGAGTGTCCTTGTTACAAAGCTACGCTCGCTAGTTAACCAACAATTTTGGTCAAGATTTGACAAAATTGATATCTCTTATTTTACCGTTGACCTTCAATTTTGACATTGACCTTTTACACAGGGATTTGGTTAAAGTGTATTCCAAAAGGTATGCTTGTAGAGACTGCACAGTTAGAACACTGCACAGTTAGAACACATTCTTACTTGCTCAAGACTTTGTTTTGACCTTTGACCTTGACATGTGACATTAACTTGAGACCTAGTGACCTGTTTTACGCCCCTTACAATCTGTGTCATCATTCTGATCACTTGATGGCAAGTAATCTGAAAATCCATTAATGCTGGACAAAGTTGTGCTCCAGAAAAAGTGTCAAGTACAAATTTCTTAAATCTGACACATGACCTTGAATTGTGACACTGACCTAGGGATATGTTTTTTGCACACAAGATCGTCTCATCCAACAGATCACTTATGGAAAGTTATGACAAATATTTCCCACCTCCCGCCTTGGCTATTCCAATATGGTCATTTTTGTTAAAATAGATGCACACCAAAATGAAATGACTTTTAATAACAAAAATCTAAAGACATTTTAAAAGAATAAAATGATGCAACTATTAAAAGCATAAAATGCAGAATATCATTGACCCAATCAATTGAATCTAAAACACCGAGCACGGGTAGATCATGCAAAGCCAAACATGTCATTGAACCAGTTATTAAAAGCCTGCCAGCGTGTCATGTTATTTTCCTCCTGGTTACTTTGAAGCTCAGTTTCGGAAGCACTATTTCTCCCAGCCACTCTGAAGTATGAGTCGATATACCCCCTGCAAATGGGGCACCTGTCTAGAAGCTTGACACATGACCTGCACACACAGGCATGTCGGCATGGTAACAGCGTGTAAAACACTGGTAAAGTCTGACAAACACAGCAGCATCCACGTATATCACAGCTTTCGTCAGATTGTTGATAATCATCATTGTTTTGTTGATGGCCCTTACAGTCTTCTGAGTGTATGTTCAGATTTTCTTGTAGGTCTGTTTCATTGCCATCTTTGGGAGAAATTTCAGAAGACAAAGTCTGATTGTCAGCAGGAATGTTTGTCTCTTCATCATGGCTTACAAAGATAGGCTGCAAAATAAAATAAACAAGAGATGTGTTTGTCAGAAACACAATGCCCCCTACTTCGCCGCTTTGAAGCCATATATTTGACCTTTGACCTTGAAGGATGACCTTGACCTTTCACCACTCAAAATGTTCAGCTCCATGAGATACGCATGCATGCCAAATATCAAGTTGCTATCTTCAATATTGCAAAAGTTATGGGCAATGTTAAAGTTTTTGGACTGACGCACAGACTGACAGACAGTTCAACTGCTATATGCCACCCTTACAGGGTCATAAAAACTCAAAAATGTTGTTTTTTAGTTAACAGAATAACAAAGGGAGGTTATAGAAAAATATCTCACCTCCTACAAAAATGATCTTATCCAATTGGCTTAGATCGGTCACGTGCCCATGGTGTATTTTTCAGACACTCCGAGTAATTTCCATACCTGTCAAGGGTCTTAAGAGTGGCTGAGAGTGAGATCCCCCCCCTTAAATTTTGTGGATCCTAGATTGACTGTGGTGCGTTTTGGGGCTATTTCTTGAGCAAAATTAAGACTTTTTTTTCTAAAATTAGCCCTTTTTTGCTTGAAAAGTTACCATCTAAAAAAATATTTCAGTGAAAAATATAATGAAGAAAGACAGAACATGTCATTTTTAATGAAACACATATACTTATATGCTGACACTCAAAAACATGCTGACATTTTGCAGCCGATTTTTTGTTTACATAGACACCGGTGACGTGGTATTAAGGTTAGAAACCACTAAAACAGCCCGCCCGTCTCAGTAGTAATTATATGACATTTTGTGAAATCCAAACATGACTTTTTTTATTTTGTTGTTTTTGAAGAAATGCGTGAGAATTAACTAAGTCAGCGTGAGACCATTATTGCATGCCAAAAAAAAGTGAGACTCACGGCGAAACCGTGAGACTTGACAGGTATGAATTACCATAGACCCAGAGTAATTGAGTAGTCGGTTAAAATATAATCGTTACACAGTTAGAAACTGATCGTGTATGGGATATACACCCTTTGTACTTTCATACCATGCTCGAGCTTCGCTCTTGTATGGTATG
Source organism: Dreissena polymorpha (assembly GCF_020536995.1). Taxonomy (NCBI): domain Eukaryota; kingdom Metazoa; phylum Mollusca; class Bivalvia; order Myida; family Dreissenidae; genus Dreissena; species Dreissena polymorpha. Next base: position 40,017,793 of record NC_068357.1, read on the forward strand.
AAATTACTGAGGGTGTATATCCCATACACCATCAGTTACTAACTGTGTAACTAATAATCCATACTTGCTTGGTAGCATTTAAATCAATTATATTTAGCTGGGCTTTTTATGCTCTAGATTAAAGTTTTGAAGCATATTCTTTATTTATCTGTGAATAAATATTTTTAAAATTAAACATAGATCTCAATGTGTATATGCAAACACTATGTATGCAAAGAGGCCAGAGGTGCAAAGGTGTGGGAGGGGGGACTGCAATATTGCTCCTGGCGTTTCCCTATTAGCCCCTACTAGTACCTGCAAGCTGATGATGCCATTCTGGTTTGTTTTCACAAACTGGTACACAATATGTGAGTCCAGACTGCACAGGGAGTCCTTGAGATGTATCACGGTGAGCTGCAGCATCTGGAATACAGCCAGGGGTCAGTAGGCATAATCCTCATAGGATTGGTCATAGTTTAAGATGCATGTACATTCTTGACTCAGTATATTTCCAATATACCACAGTGATCTTGAATTTATGCAATTATGTCACCAGAGGTTTTGTATAAACAACACTTCTTAAGAAAACTTTACTTCAGATTGTATGCAAGCATATGTTAGGTCAAGTCAGATGGATCACAAGTGGATTATAGTCAAGTGCCACAACATATGTGTACTTTATGAATCCAGTGTTAAACTATGAACATTTCAATCAGTAATGGAGTTTCAATGATTTAAACTTTAAACATAGTAAAAAATTCATCCAATCAAATGCTGTGTGACTTAAATATGATGACAGACAGACAAACAGACATGATTTACAAATAATGATAATGGGATTAAAGAAACAACACATTTATATTACTTTAATCTGGCTGACTTTATACAAAACCAACAATTAATTACTCTTGACAAATTCTAAAAAGGATCAAAATGTAAAAAGAATACAAAAAGTATTTTCCTGTATGCATGAAATTCTCTACTGAATCAGCACAACCCGCATTAAACCAGAAAAGCCTACAAGTAACTCGCCCTCTGTCACAGCTCAGATTTTATGCTGTTTGCTGCTTTAAGAAATGAAGCCTTTTGCACATGAATCCAGTAAAAGAGGTCTTTATTGCATAAGATTTTCTAACGGACCAATGTGTCAAAGTGCATATCTGAGTGTCAATAGGTTTAAAAGTTAAGCACTCACAATGGCTGTGGTATTCTGTGGAATGTCTGTGTCCTCTCGCAACATGACAATGACTGCTGGGTACATAGATCTTGGGGACTCCCCCAGGCGGTCCTCTACTAACTCACTGGGACAAATCAGGTGCCACTGAACCACATCATCAGCTGGGGCTAAGCTAAGATGATGTTAAGAAACGTTGGCGATATGTTAACCATTTTTTCTTACAGAGCTCCATGATTGAGCCCAGGCAATAATGGTTTCCATGAAAATTCTCATAAACAAGAGGCCTTAAGGCCCTTTGTCTCTCACCTGAGACATACAGAAACTCACTTGTTATGTGTAGATTTTGTGATGTTCAAGTATTCACTAGTTGTTTTTTTTACTCTGTGGTCTATGACAATATTAAGCAAATTTAAGTGTTAACTATACACATAATTATACAAAAATAACTTCAAATAAAAAGTTACCCTTATTTTGGGGCTAATTTTGAACCCAGGGGTATGATTTGAACAAACCTAATAGAAGACCAAAGTACAAAAACACATTATAATATCAAATCCTGCAAAATAACCATTTAAAGTAAATTAAATTGAAGATAATGTGAAAATAAAAAGTGATCCTTAGCAAATTTTGAGTAGTATATACAAAAACAAACATATTAGGAAACCAAGAATACCAGCAGGAAGTGCCATTTTTTACCAAAAATGGATTATTTGAAGACCATCATCATCGTTACACAAAAAGTATTAAATCACTGACCCTTCCAGTGTCACAAAGGAAGATATTTAAAACAATTTGCTATTTATGTCTGTGTAAATCATGTGACCCCTTGCACATAGAAAATTTTGATCAAAGAGGCATGATTTCAACACACTCAGTAGAGAACTACAAAATGACATTACAAACCAAATACAAGAGTGCCAAACTGTCACAAGATACGCCCGTTCAAAGGCTTTGGACACCATGCTCAATGCTTGAAATGCACTAAGTGACCTCGAGACCTAGTAAATGACCTGGCATGACCCATATTTGAACTTGACCTAGATATCATTTAGACGTAACATCTGACTATATTCGGTGAAGATCAGATGAAAACTACTTCAATTAGAGAGCAGACACCATACTATATGCTTGAAATGCACTAAGTGACATCGTGACCTCGTTTTAGACCCGGCATGACCCATATTTAAACTTGACCTACAAATTATCTAGACACAACTTCTGACCAAATTAAGTGAAGATCTGATGAAAACTACTTCAATTAGAGAGCGGACACCATGCTTTGTGCTTGAAATGCACTAAGTGACCTCATGACCTCCTTTTTGACCCTGCATGACCCATATTTTAACTTGACCTACATATCATCTAGACACAGCTTCTGACCAAATAAGGTGAAGATCGGATGAAAACTACTTCAATTAGAGAGCGGATACCATGCTAAATGCTTGAAATGCACTAAGTGACCTCATGACCTCGTTTTTGACCCTGCATGACCCATATTTTAACTTGACCTACATATCATCTAGACACAAATTCTGACCAAATTAGGTGAATATCAGATGAAAACTACTTCAATTAGAGAGCAGACACCATGCTCAATGCTTGAAAAGCACTAAGTAACCTTGTGACCTAGTTTTAGACCCGGCATGACCCATATTTCAACCTGACCTACATATCATCTAGACACAACTTCTGACCAATTTTGGTGAAGATCCGTTGAAAACTATTTGAATTAGAGAGCGTACACTGCTATGGACGCCGCCCGCCAAGGGTGAAACTATAATACGTCCCGTTTTTAAAACCGGGCGTATAATAAGAGCCCTGAACTTTTTTCTCTTCAATTCAATGGACCGGAACAATATGAACAACTTTGAAAGAAGGGGAAACCAAGGATCATTCCTTGGAAGTTTTATTAAAATCTGGACCGCTGTTCAGGAGAATAAGTCATTATAAGAAAAAATAGATAAAGGATGGACAGACACATGAACAGACTGATTGACGACAAACAACACAATATCTTAAAGCTCCCCATAAGCACTACTTGCTCAGTTTGGTAAAAGGTAACACAAAATTCAAATTGCAATTTAAATTAAATAGAGCCTGCAGTACAAGAACCTGTTCTAGTGTTAAACTACTGTATCAGATAAAAACAAGAGATGTGTTTGTCAGAAACACAATGCCCCCTACTGCGCCGCTTTAATACATGTTTTTTACCTTTGACCTTGGAGGATGACCTTGACCTTTCACCAATCAAAATGTGCAGCTCCATGAGATACACATGCATGCCAAATATCAAGTTGCTATGAGAAGGGACATAGAAGTTATGAGCATCTTTTGAAACCTAAATGCAAAACTTAATGCAAAGTGTGACGGAAGGACACTGGACGGACAGTCCGATCACTAAATGCCCTCCTTTGGGGGCATAAAAATATTACACAGATACAAGTTTTACTGCCAAATCTTTATAAGTTTATAGCAAGTACAGACAAAGTAAATTTGAAAGTTTTCTACAACCATTGGCAGGGTTGCCACCAATTTGATGAGATAAAATTCCCTGACTTTTCCCTGACTTTTCCCTGACCAAATCTTGGTTTTCACTGACTAATTTTGCGACATATTTGGCCTCCTTCTCCCCATACAGCCAACCAAATCCACCCATTTAATGTTTATTTTATTCTTCAACATAAAATATTTAACAAATAACAAAGCAGTACTATGTGCACACTAAACTATGCATGATGCAAGGCTATATCATGGTAAATACCACAAAACCAAAGATAAAAAAGTTATGCTTGTACAACCACCACATAATATGATTATGTCTCAAAATTTATGAACAAAACATACTTCTATAGGTAGATACATGTGATGTTAGTAATGGCAATACAGTAGTTGCTTGTTTTCCCATGTTTCCTAGCATAAAGGAACCACCACCACATATAAGACAGCTTGCTTTGTTTTCACTTTTAGAGTTTTTGCCAACCAACCCATGATGAAAATTCAGGGTCTTTGAGCCAACAATCATTAAATAATGTCTGTTTACTCATGCTGGTAATATGTCTATCTATGTGTACATTTTATATTAAATCTAAAATTAGAAGAGAAAAACAATTAGTGATCTGTGATATATGGTAGGTTAATTCAGGAAAATCATGCAGTTAGGAGCTGAAGCAGGTCATCTTGATAACTGAAATAAATAAGCAAAGTTAGTATAGCTCTTTCATGCTGTCATCTCTAATGAATCAGCTCTGGGGTCAAGGATTGCAAAGCCTTTCAGGATACAAAAATAAATCAAAGATAAAAAAAATAGATAAATTTACATTTTTGAACATACTTTACAATGGTTAATGTTTTATGTACATAGAAATAGTCAAAACATTTCAAATAAACAAGAGATGTGTTTGTCAGAAACACTATGCCCCCTAATATAATACAAATATTACTTCTATTGTGAAAATGATCTGTAACTGCCAAATGATAAATATAAATTATCTCTCTTTAAAATGTATTACCTTCCTTGGATTTGTTTTTTTTTACCTTGAAGGATGACCTTGACCTTTCACCACTCAAAATGTCCAGCTCCATGCGATACACATGCATGCCAAATATCAAGTTGCTATCTTCAATATTTCAAAAGTTATGGCCAATGTTAAAGTTTTCGGACCGACGGACAGACTGACTGACGGACAGTTCAACTGCTATATGTGACCCTACAGGGAGCATAAAAATATACTGGTGAATCTACAAAAACAAATGATATCTTAAGACTGCCAGAACCACTAAATATCTTATGAATTGAACCAAAATTTTATTTTTCCCTGACTTTTCTGAAATTTCATTTTTCACTGACCATTTTTTTAAATTCCCTGACTTCACTGACCTTGAAAAAAAATCAAATTTCCCTGACTTTTCAAGTTAAGTGGCAACCCTGAATGGAAGATCTTAACAGGAATATTTTCATACATTTCAGCTCCTTCTTTGTGAACAAAATGTCCCTCAAATGTTTCCCCTGACTGAAGACGCGAGGCTATCTTGCCAGCAGGACGGTTCAGCTCTAGTTGGAAGGCCTGGATATTGACACCCCAAAACACTGCAACCTTGGTCTCAGTGGAGACGGACACAGCGATGTGGAGACCCGCTGTTATAGAAATTAGAAACAAAACATATTACATTAAGAAATCATCAGGAATGGTAAAAATACTCATTTTATTTCAGCCAAATATCATGCTTAGCGTGTTGGACCCTTGGTCATTTTGTCTTAAAGTGCCAGGACAGGTACTCTATGAGTACTTTCACATATAAATAGCTTTTAAAAAGCTTTTTAAATACTATTGTAAATGCAAACATGCAAAAAATGTATATTGAAATACAAAGTTATCTCTATAAATTTTTTATTCGTGAAATCTTCAAATTATCCGCCAAAATTGTGCAAAAATCTGACCAGATAACGACGATATCTCTTTCTGGTTGATTTGCACAGAAAACGGATTGTGGAGCACAGACATCTGTTTCTCTTGCACAACGTTGTAATGTGTTGCACTGCTGCTCATAAAGTGCTCGCCATTCAGTCTGGAATCAGAATGATTATAAAATGTCAATTGTGCATTGGTTTGGACATTATTGTGTCTGCCTTGCAATCATGAGGATTTTGGTTCAATACATATTCAGGTAGCATTCAAGTACTGGTTCTTCCCAAGAAACAGACTAACGTGTGCCCGACTCTTTATTTATTTATATTTTTTGGAAACTTTCCAATCAGAATTTTTTGCTGTCATTTAGGGAAAATCTATATTTTTTGACATTGGGAATCGGGCTTCATTTTAGCGCAAAATTCGGCCAAAAGATACTTGGTGCTGGAAAAAACACAGCATGTTAACAAATAAAATTTGCAAAAACATATTGTATTTATATATATTTTTACAGATAATTAAAATTTAAACAGTGTTAAATAATAATGTCTTTATAACAAGAGCACCGCATAACGGGTTGCACACTCGGCTGCAAAAGCTTGTCAGAATATTTTTTTTTTAGAGGTCACAGTGACCTTGACCTTTGACCTAGTGACCCAAAAATGGGTGTGGCATGTAGAACTAATCAAGGTGCAACTACATATGAAGTTTCAAAGTTGTAGGTGGAAGCACTTTTATTTTAGAGCCAATGTTAAGGTTTTAGCACGACGTCTACGGTGGACGGTGGACGTCGGACGAGCTGGCTATGACAATAGCTTGGGTTTTCTCCGAAAACAGCCTCCCTAAAAATATGTTATTATGTTACCATACTTTTGTAATTACTTAAATGAGAAGAAAAGTTCAATTTCATGCTAAATCTTTTTCATGATATATCAAAACTATTTAATGAAAGTCAATAATAATGACATTATTCATTGTTAACTGCAAACTTATGTGATGAGTAAATCAATAATAAATAGGAATGAGTCCAGCAAGAACCAGACTGAGAGCACAGCATTCTCACAATATTATTTTATGTGTGATGTATAACAGAAGATCCCTGCAATAGGGAACTAACATACTTTGTGCCCTGTTTATAAGTTTTGATAATTCTAAAGGGTTTCAGTAGTACAGAGTACCTGGCATTATGTTTAAACGTAAATTTAAGGAGTATATAGTGTTTGTTATTAAGAACCAACACCCTGGATTGCTGTGATGGTACCGATTAATTATAGTGTTCTGGCGGCTGTCTGTTCATAACCAGGTAAACTTTTCCTTACTAGATACTCATATATAAATTGCTAGACTACTTGATTAAATGTGAGTCAACTCGTACCTAAGTCGAAGCGTATCCTAGTCAATTCCTACCCGACTTGGTTAACTCGTAGTTTGGTCATCTTTCAGATTGGTCAACTTGTACCTATTTAATTTTTGTTCTTTATGAAAAAAATATTGCGATGACCAGTGGTTGCATACTTTAGATGTTTTTATGTTTATTGCAGCTACGAGTTGACCAATAAAGTTATATTTTGGCATAGACTAACATAACAGGTTGTCTTTAGGATTAAGTAAGATTACATTAACTAAAATGAAAACAAAAACCGCCAGTAACGTTATGATTTATTTTTCATTATTAAATTCTAGTAAAACATAACACACAAAATACATACAAAATACTTATATATTAACAAATTTTGCATCAAATTATGGTTTGTCTGAAAATTGAGTAGTCCATGTTTAATCAATTAATCAACACCTAAAATACTTATTAACACCAACGTGACACGGGTCGTTAATATCGTAATTTACCTAATCTGCACCTTTGTTAGATGTTGATTAACACATTCCTTGACGCAGGTCGTTAATATCTAAATTGATTTAATCTGCACATGTGTAAAAATAAACAAGAGGGCCTGAAAGGCCAAAAGTCGCTCACCTGAGATAACAAGATATTATTGGGACAAATCTTCTGACCAAGTTTCACGAAGATTGGAAAATAAATGTGGCCTCTAGAGTGTTAACAAGGTTTTACTATAGCCATATAAGGAAAAATGCCCCGCCCCCTGGCAGCCATGTTTTTCAACCAACCGGCATCATTTTTTAACTCATCCAAGATATTATCGGGATGAATCTTCTGACCGAGTTTCATGAAGATGGGACTGTAAATGTGGCCTCTAGAGTGTTAACAAGATTTTACTATAGCCATATAAGAGAAAAATGCCCCGCCCCTTGGAAGCCATTTTTTTCAAGCAAACATAATTATTTTCGAACTCATCCAAGATATCATTGAGACCAATCTTCTGACCGAGTTTCATGAAGATTGGACAATAAATGTGGCCTCTAGAGTGTTAACAAGGTTTTACTATAGCAATATACATGTATAGCCATATAAAGAAAAATGCCCGGCCCCTGGTGGCCATGTTTTTAAAGCAACCAAAACCATTTTCGAACTCATCCAAGATATCATTGGGACAAATCTTCTGACCAAGTTTCATGATGATCGGAAAATAAATGTGACCTCTAGAGTGTTAACAAGGTTTTACTATAGCCATATTAGGAAAATAGATCCGCCCCCGTGGTGGCCATGTTTTTCAACCAACCGGCATCATTTTTCAACTCGTCCAAGATATTATTGGGATGAATCTTCTGACCGAGTTTCATGAAGATCGGACTATCAATGTGGCCTCTAGAGTGTTAACAAGATTTAACTATAGCCTTATCATATAGCCATATTAGGAAAAATGCCCCGCCCCTTGGCAGCCATGTTTTTCAAGCAAACGTAACCATTTTCGAACTTATCCAAGATATTATTAAGACAAATCTTCTGACCATATAACATCAAGATTGGACCATAAATGTGGCCTCTAGAGTGTTAACAAGGTTTTACTATAGCCATATTAGGAAAAATGCCCCGCCCCCTGGCGGCCATGTTTTTCAACCAACTGGCATCATTTTCGAACTCGTCCAAGATATTATTGGGATGAATCTTCTGACCAAGTTTCATGAAGATTTGACAATAAATGTGGCCTCTAGAGTGTTAACAAGATTTTACTATAGCCAAATATAGCCATATTAGGAAAAATCCCCCGCCCCTTGGCAGCCATGTTTTTCAAGCAAAGGTTACCATTTTTTAACTCATCCAAGATATCAGTGGGACAAATCTTCTGAGCAAGTTTCATGAAGATCTGAAAATAAATGTGGCCTCTAGAGTGTTAACAAGGTTTTACTATAGCCATATAAGGAAAAATGCCACGCTCCCTGGCGGCCATGTTTTTCAACCAACCGGCATCATTTTCAAACTCGTCCAAGATATTATTGGGATGAATCTTCTGACTAAGTTTTATAAAGATCAGACAATAAATGTGGCCTCTAAAGTGTTAACAAGATTTTACTATAGCCATATATAGCCATTTAAGGAAAAATGCCCTGCCCCTTGCCAGCCATGTTTTTCAAGCAAACGTAACCATTTTCGAACTCATCCAAGATATCATTGAAACCAATCTTCTGACCAAATTTCATGAAGATTTGACAATACATGTGGCCTCTAGAGAGTTAACAAGGCAAATGTTGACGCCGCACAACGGACAACAGACAAAAGGCGATCACAAAAGCTAACCATGAGAGCGTTGTGCTCAGGTGAGCTAAAAACACCGTTGAATCCATACAGACTAACCAATCAATTTAAAAAGATTTAGATTATTGTGTAAAAACAAACGGATTTAACTAGTATTTAGATGTTTTAGCATTCTTTCATAAAATAATAAGATTTTATTTCACACATATATTATACTTTTTTATATAAGAACACAAACTTGTTCACACAGTTCAACACAAACAACTGCTATCACATTGTCTAATTACTCGGGGTCTGTACATAACACTCACAACTGGCTAATACAGGCAGCTGAAGCAGACCTGTGGAGGTGAGGTTGGCCTCTCTGTGGCGCATCCACAGGGCGAAAGTCTTCCCCTGACAAGTTGCGTATCTGGCTCTCTGATATCGGACGAGTTTCAGATCAGACTTGAGCTCCGCGTTTCTGGCAGCGGTGACGGCCTCATCATGCAGTAGCTTCGCCAGAACGGCGGCAGCTGTTGTTGGCCTTTTGGTTGAGGTGTTGGTGCCACCCTGAAAATAGTAATTGAAGCTGGTTGGTTGCGCAATGACGGATTCATCTCTTATATTTTACAACGTCAGTTTATATCCATCTGTTAATTCAAAATCTGCTGTAATTTTGTATTGAATTTAATCATTAACAATAAAATACTTGACATTTATATTTACCTTTAACAGCATTCTTTGTACGGACAGAGCATCCGTACACAGACCAACTGTGCACAGGCCACACATCCGACTCGATCCAAGTTCGACGAACATACTCCATGAGTAGCAAAATGTATAAAAGTGAGAAAAACATACTCATTTAGGTACCAAATAAAGGCAAAATTTAATTATCATTTAAAGTCTTTTAAGTTCTGTTAAATTAAAAAACATTATAAAAGATAGTCAAATAATAAGATAATTAATTGTGATTAACTGTAATTAGAAAACCGTTAATTAAAATTAATATTTTACTTCAAAGTGGATCATATCTTTAATTAGTTATGTCTTCATGCGGTGTTTTCAATTAAACGCGTCATCAAAGAAAATGCCAACAACTACGGCACGTGTCATTTTAGATGCACGACAAACAATTTGTTTCACAATTCGCCGACGGTCCTGTTGTCATAAAGGTGTTATTAGTCAACATGTAATCAAATAAAACGCCGAAAATTACAGCACATGTAAGTAATAGGCAAGACAAACATGTCGTTTATAATTATAAATGTGTGAATAATAATGAACTTGTCTACTTTTGAAAAAAAATCACAAACAAGAGCTGTGTTCGTAAAACACAATGCCCCCTACTGAGCCCCTTTGAAGCCATATATTTTACCTTTGACCTTGAAGGATGACCTTGACTTTTCACCACTCAAAATGTGCAGCTCCATGAGATACGCATGCATGCCAAATATGGAGTTGCTATCTTCAATATTGCAAAATTTTACTTTTGACCTTGACCTTGAAGGATGACCTTGACCTTTCACCACTCAAAATGTGCAGCTCCATGAGATACGCATGCATGCCAAATATTGAGTAGCTATGCATGCCATATATCGAGTTGCTATTTTCAATATTTCAAACTTTGACCTTTGACCTTGACTTTGAAGGATGACCTTGACTTTTACCACTCAAATGTGCAGCTCCATGAGATATGCATGAATGCCAAATATCAAGTTGCTATCTTCAATATTGCAAAATTTGACCTTTGACCTTGACGGATAACCTTGACCTTTCACCACTCAAAATGTGCAGCTCCATGAGATACACATGCATGCCAAATATCAAGTTACTATCTTCAATATTGCAAAATTTGACCTTTGACCTTGAACCATAACCTTAACCATTCACCACTCAAAATGTGCAGCTCCATGAAATACACATGCATGCCAAATATCACGTTGCTATCTTCAATATTGCAACAGTTATGGGCAATGTTAAAGTTTCAGGCAGACGGACAGACAGACGGATAGACTGACTGACGAACAGACAGACAGACAGTTCAAAAACTATATGCCACCCTTCAGGGGCATAAAAAAGTTATGGCAAAAGTTAAAGTTTTCGGAAGGACAGACATATGCCATATATTTGACCTTTTACCTTGAAGGATGACCATGACCTTTCACCTTTCAAAATGTGCAACACCATGAGATACACATGCATGCCAAATATCAAGTTGCTATCTTCAATATTGAAAAAGTGATGGCCAATGTTAAAAGTTTTCGGACGGACGGACAGACGCCATTTATTTGACATTTGACCTTGAAGGATAACCTTGACCTACTTTTTTCACCACTCAAAATGTGCAGCTCCATGAGATGCACATGAATTCCAAATATTAAGTTGCTATGTTCAATATTGAAAAGCATAAAAAGCAAGATTTTTTTTTCAACCTACAGCATTTTTTCCCCCAAAGGGGAAAGTTACCTGTACCCCTACAATTGGGAATTTTTCGAGTAGTAAAATCTTCAAAATTGGGGGAAAAAAATGAGTCGCAAAATCAATGAATTGGGAAAAATTTTAGTCACAAAATTGATGAATTGGGAATCTTTAAAATGCATCTTATCTATCATTAGGGGCTATATTCTGCACCACAAAGCATTTTAAGCTATAGGTTTTAACGGAAAAACTACTAGTGATGATATTTTGACAGTCATTATATCATGTCATGTGAAAATTGTGTTATTGACACTTCAGTAGGAATGTGCCTGTCAATGGAATAAAATCATCTTCTAGTGATAGGCATAATTTCTGAGGTTGCATAAAAACATATTAATAATTTTGTTAAAGCCCTTAAAAGTCTCACAAGCCCTGAAATGTTTATGCGAGTTGAATTAAAAACTTAAAAAACAAAAACAACAACAATGGAACTTGGACTGGTTTGAAATCTTTCAACAATAGACAGTGAGAATAGCCACACATAACCAAAATGAGTTTTTAGAGTGGAATGCTTTAACAACTATTTTCAAAGGTAAGTCTTATATTTTGTTTTGATTTTTTTCGGCGTAAGCTGTCTTAAGCCAGCTTTTCACCTCTCCTGACCTTTGTAAGTGTCCAATAAAATTCAAATAAAATTTCCCGCGGCTAGGTACGAATGAATACACTTCATTTATTCCATTGGCTGATTTGAGTATTCCACCAGAACATTGGAAACATATCCGCGTCTTTGTAACACTGTTTTACTGCATGAAACAATTTTATTTCTAATGAAAAGGCTTGATAGATAGAACAGTTTTACACTCAATTCTCGACATCAATACAGTTTGTGCGTACACCTTTTATTTTCAGAGAATTACCAGCGCAACGCGTTTATATTTAAAGGCTATGTTCTCATATTTAGTACTTACTTCCATATTCTTGTCAACATGTTAACATGTAAAAGTATAAAGAGCAGTGGAAGCGAGGCCTCACTTTAATACATTGCATTTCAACCCGGGTCATTTCGCGGCCAGTGTATGAATGTCAGAGTTTATATACAGGTCATCACCGGAGTTCGCGGCCAGTAAAATAATAGTTATATAATAAATACGCTATCCGTGAACTAGGTGACCTGGACTTTTCTTTAGACCAGAAATATATAGATTCTTAATGTGTTTTTAACAATACAATGATAAATATTATTTTTGATTATTATTCCACCATATTGACCAATGTATTAAGCATGAGCGCGATGATTATCGATACTGTTAATAATCGAATCGAATAGCAATGCCCGAAAAACCATTAAAACAGGTTTGTTCGAAGAACGCGCCTATAAATACGAATACTCCTCGTGTGGCCGGTTGACTCGTATGTTTTAATTTCACTTCCATTCTTCTTTTGGTTTTCTGTTTTGTATCTATAGGTTTATGACCAGCAATATGTAATAATGTAAAATAAGCCGCGAAAACTCCGCGTAACATCCAGTACTGCGTGTGATGCAGCTAAGAACTGTACAGAAAAAAGACATTCGCTATCCTTGATCTCATTCATTGAACTATCAACGCCGTATATCTTTTTTAAAGATATTTCTTGTTTCAAATCATCAAATAAAATCTTTAGATCATCTGCCATAAAATGCTAATGTATATGTTGTAAATAACTATAGTATTTTAAACACATGTCTCATTATTTTTTATTTTATGTTAAACTTTTATTTGTTTACATCCGTATCCAAATAGTTTCTGTCCAAATTTGGCACTTAAAAGACTATCAGTGGTTTTTTTCACCATTCTGGGAATGGGGCCGGGTCCTTTGGATTGGGAAAATTCGCGGCATTTTGAATAAAATTGGGAAATTAGTGTTGTTGATGTTTTGCTAACAAATGCTTCAAAATTGAGGATACATTTGTGTCCAGTATTATATTTACTAAGGTTAATCTTAAATGGATGGTGGGAGTTGAACAAGATATTGAGAAAAAAAAATAATTTTTTTTTGCTTTTATTTTGTAACCTTCTATTGGGAATTTTTAGCTCCCTTTTGGGGAAAAATATATACTTTTTCCCATTGGGAATGGGTCCTGTTACCGGACCTGATTTTGAATGAAAAAAACAAACTGACTATGCATAGATCTTAAGTAATATGAGCATATAACTCAATACGGTTACATTTTTTTTTAATGTCAACAAAAATTAGTGTTGAGAATGTTTATTGATGTAAGGAAGACTGATCTTTACGATGGAATTATTTCACTGGAAAAATCTATCAATCGTCGTTATGTAATCCAATCACCTTTTACAAAACAGTTAGAGTTGCGCCCTTTTGAAAAGTTTAGTTTACTTTCTACGCAATGATGTTTGGCGAAAATAAATGGCCGAAAATTAAAGGCTTGACGATTTCAAAAGATATTTCCAGCGAACATAAAAAGGCACTGGCGATTGGGAAGGGCACCTAGGATCGTTGGGAGTAGTAGGTATGGAGATTGGGAAAGGTCCGATGCTAAAATTGGGAAGCCTCCGGTAGGCTTTGGGAAAGGTACCATTCCTCGGTACTAGTTAAAGATGGAAACAAAACGCTGACCTATATTCATGTCAAAAACATTAAAAAACAACATATTTCATGTCTTTGATATATATTAATAATTTTTAGGAGGGTACGTGTTGACCAGATCGGGTACGAGTTGACAAGTGAGGGATCATGTTGACCAAAAATCGGGTACCTACGAGTTAACCAAATCAGGTACGAGTTGACCAAAGGTACGTGTTGACTTAGGTACGAGTTGACTAGCTTCTACTTGATTTACAACGAATCTTCAACCTCCATACATTTAAAAATATAACTCAATATATATTATGAAAATCCTGACCGATTTGATGGTTCGGGCAGACTAAATGAAGGGAGAATTGCAACTTTCAGCTGAGCTTATGTTTCACTGTCGGTTTATTCGGATAGACCACAGCTGTCAAATCAAATAAAATGCGTACTCGACAAATTTTTTGCTATACCATTATAACCATACCTTAAAATAAAGACAACCATGACACAAAAGCACAAAATTACACTCAAAATTGAATAAAAGTTCGAGTAGTTGGCGAACCAACTTAAGGTCAAGGAAATTTCGTCTTTCATGTTTACATTTTATTCCCATCCCACAAACGCTTGACAATCGTGTCGCAAACGTCTGACCTACTTCTGCCCACCCAAAAGCGCCATCGCTATTGGATGTTTATCATTACGAAATCTCATTGGTGTGTGTAGGTTCACAATTTTGTTACCCATTTTTTCATTGGTCGTTTTTCTCCAACTAGTATGAGTACTGTAGAACTTCAACGTGAGGCCTTTGCCTGAAGTTTGAGTCGAAACACCTTACAGTAACGCATTTATTTAGAGTAAGTAGACCCGGTAAAATGCATTCAACCGAAATAATCAAAGTATGCATTGAAGTTTTGAATAGAGCGTTTTGCACAAAGTATTGAATAGATCGCACCATTCGTCCTCTAGACATATCGTACCATTGTAGTTACGATCATACGTGCTCAGCGTCTAGACCTAATAAGCAACTGTGTTACACTAAAGCAGTACCGGTACACATGTATCATGTGTTATCAAATAAATTCATATCAACAATATATTCACATTTCTCTCAACAAATGAAAAGCATTATAAACTCTGTAAACTAAAAAAAATAGTTTTGAAAACCGAAAAAAACTCAATTGACAATTGCATTGTACTGGTGTTTATAATCTTAACGATACAAACACAATTGCGATAGTAAACTTACCGTACAGTAAGTGTCAGTCGATTGGTGTATAGCGGATTTTTGTGAGTAACGGATAGCTTAAACGTTTTTTTGGAAATACTTTTATTTATTTTAAGATTTATAGTTTTCTATGAATTGAATACAAAAAGCCTATCATTGTTAAGTCGATTAATGTTTTTGTTGACGTGTGTCAATGTTTGCAACTGTTTCTCTTTTTGAAAGCAAAACAAGGTCACGTTATGTACGCACCGTTTTTGTGATGACAGGAAAAGTGCAGACGAAATGGTTTCTTGAATTTTGCAGATTTTATTTGGTAAACATAATGTTCATTGATGTAATATTTTAGTATTATGTGTCTTTTACAAAAGTAAGAATGCTGAGAAACCAAATTGATGC
This sequence comes from Dreissena polymorpha, assembly GCF_020536995.1. NCBI lineage: Eukaryota > Metazoa > Mollusca > Bivalvia > Myida > Dreissenidae > Dreissena > Dreissena polymorpha. Next base: position 40,033,566 of record NC_068357.1, read on the forward strand.
GTAACATATAAAATAAGCATGAAAGCTGCAACTGGAGATTTAGTGAATAACGGACATGTGGTTACCCATATTCAGGAATTTGGGGATTGTCTCAAAATAAATATAAACTCAATTGAAGTTATCCAATACACATGTGGTTCGCGTGTGGCTATGATATTAATTAGTGCAAACATCATTTTTAGCTCATCTATTTTTTGAAAAAAAAAAATGAGCTATTGTCATCACGTCGGTGTCGGCGTGCGGTTAAGTTTTGCGTTTTGGTCCACTTTTCTCAGAAAGTATCAATGCTATTGCATTCAAACTTGGTACACTTACTTACTATCATGAGGGGACTGGGCAGGCAAAGTAAGATAACTCTGGCGTGCATTTTGATAGAATTATGTGCCCTTTTTATACTTAGAAAATTGAAAATTTTGGTTAAGTTTTGTGTTTTGGTCCATTTTATTCCTTAAGTATCAAAGCTATTGCTTTCATACTTGCAACACTTACTAACTATCATAAGGGGACTGTGCAGGCAAAGTAATGTAACTCTGACTGGCATTTTGACAGAATTATGTGCCCTTTTTATACTTAGAAAATTGAAAATTTGGTTAAGTTTTGTGTTTAGGTCCACTTTATTCCTACAGTATCAAAGCTATTGCTTTCATACTTGCAACACTTATTAACTATCATAAGGGGACTGTGCAGGCAAAGTTATGTAACTCTGACTGGCATTTGGACGGAATTATGGGCCCTTTACAGTGTTCTGCCGTGGATGCGCCCTTGCGTCATTGGCGCAAAAATAAAAGATTTGTCCCCACCCGTTTTCTGTATATGGGTCCGCGGGCGCACAGGAAATACGAATAACAACTAATTAATTCAATTTGTAAGTCGTAAAGTAATCAAGTGAATGTGTAACTAGAACGAATTATTTCATTGGACGTGACGTCATTTTGCAGCCAATGGGTAATTTACTTTAATAACACTTTATTGCAATGGCAAGTTGAAATTATAACAACCTATCAGCTGATATCAAGGAAATTTTCACACCTATCAAAATGGTGGAAAGTGACCGGCTGAAGAAAACAAAATCCATTTTAGTTTTTTTCCTCCGGCAAATAAAATTAGAAAATATGACGATAATAATAACAACACCCCAACAGAGTCTTCCCAAGTCCCAACATCGTTTAGCAATGACAAAAAGTCTGCTCCTAAACGTACATTCCAGGCAAATTGTCTTCGAAAATTGTCTTGGTCACTTTTTGACAACAACAAAATGACATGCAGTTTGTGCATTAAGCACAAAAAAGAAAACGCCTTTACTAACGGTAATTCTAATTATCAAACAAGTACTTTGACACGCAATGCTGAGTCCAATGACCATAAATCTGTTCAAAGTTTTGTAAATATAATGACAATTGTTTGACAGTTTTAAAAAGTTTGAATTATAATGTTACATCCTGTGGCTTTAAGAAGAAATCAAGCAAATTTAAGAGTTCAAGTAAAAGGTAATTTGTTTTTGAAAATTTGATTTTGCTACAAATATATTTCTGTGTCCCCCGATTTTTCCGTTTTGTCCCCACTTTTTTAACCCTAAAGGGTCCCTGTCCCCAACAGTAAAGATTCACGGCAGAACACTGCTTTATACTTAGAAAATTGAAAATTTGGTTAAGTTTTGTGTTTTGGTCCACTTTACCCCTAAAGTATCATAGATATTGCTTTCATACTTGGAACACTTGCAAACTATCATAAGGGTACAGTAAAAGGACAAGTTGCATAACTCTGGTTGTCATTTTTACGGAATTATGGCCCGTTTTTGACTTAGTAACTTTGAATATATGGTTAAATTTTGTGTTTCGATCCACTTTACTTCTAAAGTATCAAGGCTATTGCTTTCAAACTTCAAATACTTTCATGCTATCATGAGGTTACTGTACCTGGCAAGTTGAATTTTACCTTGACCTTTGAATGACCTTGACTCAAATTATTAAATTTTGCTAAAATTGCCATAACTTCTTTATTTATGATTAGATTTGATTGATACTTTGACAAAACTACTATTACCTAACATACCACAATAGACTTCACCCAAACCATCCCCCGTGCCCCCCCCCCCCCCCCCCCGAATCCCCCCCCTATTTTTTTTTTTTTTTTTTTAAGATCATCTCACAAATGACCACCACACCCTCACCCCTCACACTATACCCCCCCACCCCACCCCGACCCCAATTTTTTTTTTTAAACGGTTAAAAAAACACAAATATTTATTTTTATTATTTTATTTTTGAAATACCGTCCAACCATCGCACCCAAGAATCCCCTCCCCCCCCCCCATCCCCGATTTTTATAAAAAAAAAATTTGCATTTTTTTTCCCGCATTTTTGGAAGATAATGTAATAAATGTCCACACCCCCACACTATACACCCCTCTTCACTCCACCCCTCCCTCCTTTGTGATTGAAATTGAGAGTCCCTTCACCTTTAAAAATAAAATAGATGAGCGGTCTGCATCGCAAGGCGGTGCTCTTGTTAATGAAAAATAATCAAATTATAACGAAAAATCGAATTCTCTGAAAACATAATTTTCACTATCAAATCACTATTTAAAGGGGCCGTCCAACAGATTTTGGCATGTATAAAACTTAAAGCTTGTCATTAATGCTTTAAATGCTTTATATTGATAAATTTAAACATTTGAACTAAAAATCTCCAGTAAAAAATATAAAAAAAAAATTTAAAAAGAAGAAAAAACGTTAACCTCCACAGGGCTCGAACCACTGACCCAACCTCCACAGGGCTCGAACCACTGACCCCTAGAGTCATGGAAGCTTGGAGTGAAATGTCTCCCGACTTTATCACTCGACCATCCACTCTCATGTCGAATGCGTAGGTAATTTGTACCTATATAAGCAATCCTCGTAGTTTCCCAAAATATCGATTCGCTTTTAACAACGCTTTAATCTGTTGGACAGTCCCTTTAAAGACCTGAAAATTATACTGCGTTGCAACGCGAAACGATTCAATCAGAGTTCTGTTGTTTTGGTTATTTTTTGTGACACTAAGAGGATTGCTTATGTAAAGTATAACATAAATCACTCATTGTACGAGCATGAATGGCCGAGTAGTTTCAGCGTTATACTTCTACCATATAAGAACATTTGTGAGAAGTGTTATTTATAGTGATATTAATATTATGGGGATTTTTTATTGTTGAACTGAGCTGAAAAGAATTAACAGGTCAAAAGAGTAAGTTAAAATGTGGTTACTGACCAATTATCTGCAACTCATCTTGCTACCAGTTGTTTATTAAAAATATATTTTATATACAATATTTTGCAAGACTCACCCAGTCTTCTTAGGGATACGACCAATACCCTTGAACTTGAAAATGTAAGCGTCCATTTACTGTAAACTGGTAAAAAAGTATTCTCGCTTAATTTATTACTTGTGAGTTATTGTTAAAACATAAATGGATCAGTGAATACTAAACATGAAGATATCAGTCAAATTGATATTTAAATTTAAAACTCTTGATGTCTTCACGTATCAGCTCTATTTCCAGGCATCTGAATGTCAATTGATAAATTCAGAATTTTGGGACATGATTTCTGGGAATAGATTGTTGTTTTCAAATTGGAATATTACCAAATTACAGCTGTATAATCAGCCATAAAAGCCATAAACACATACTCGCAAATAGAAGTAGTGTGGTGCTTTTTAGGACCTAAAATATACATGCACTGTAACATATCTGTCTGAAATGTTTTATCTCTATTTAATGGGTCAAATGTAAGTTATTTGATGCATTTATTCCAATTTACATATGTGGGACTGAAATACAGCAGGCTCTGAGTTTGCCTCAAATTAAACATTTAAATTGACACTTTCATTCAAATTAAAGAATAATAAGGATATAAGAACATTAGCAATTTTTTGTTTTCTTTGATGATGTTTTGTGTTCTTAATCTATGTATAAGTAAAAACAGAAGATTGAAAAACATTTGTGAATACAATGTTTTTCACATTCTGTCTTGTATATTATTATACAACCTAAACTTGGGAAGTACATGTATTCAAGACCATTTGTATATTTTTAGAAATCTCACTTAAAGATGCTTGGTGAATTCCTGTTGAGTCAGCTCAGAGCACTGAGGGAGAACAACATCCTCTGTGACCTTGACCTAATAGCCAATGACCGGACCATCGTGACGATGCATCAAATAGTGTTCACTGCAATGAACAAGCGCCACTTTGAGTTGGCTGTTGATAATGCTTCAACAGGGGTGTTTGATGTGCAGACCAAGAAGCGCATGATACTGTCATGTCTGGACGCTGATGAACTGAGACTCATGGTGGGTTTTATGTATGGACAGAGAATCAGCACCCCACAAAGGTAATATAACAGCTTAAAGTTTTGACAAACTTCCCTCAGCTTATGTCATCAGTTTGTTTGTCATGTGTGCATTAATCAAATCTTTCTTCGAAATATTGTCTCTTAAAGAGCTTGGCTTATTATGATTGTAAACCCAATTCTGTGAAATTGTATAATGGAAACTTGGTCTTTAAATCGAGGGGATACCCCAGTCGTCCTTTATTATTTTATTTGTATTAATTTATTTTTCATGTCTAAAACTTGAATGGATTGTATACTGTACTGGATCAGGTTGTTTGTGCAGCTGGCTATCAATTTTTTTTTTAAGAATTGCACTTGTCTGTCTGTAAATACTTTTAAAGCTTGTGTTTTCAAAATGGGAAAAGTTTGCTCAATAATTCACAGTTGAATGACCTCAATATGTAGATTATCATAAAACAATTTTTTTTTAGCTGAAACCAGTTTTGGCAGAATTATGCCCATTTGTCTTTCCACTAAGTTAAGAACCATTTCTCTTGTCTTGATATATTAAAGGTTTTGCACTGTGTTTATTTTCATGCTTAACTTTTATACTGGGCATGTCTCCACATCTATGAGAAGGATCAACGTAAAATTAAGAGGGACATAGTTCAATTAGGGAAATAACAGTGCAAAAGAGTGCGTACTCTTGCTTATATATTAATTTCAGAGTTATTGCCCTTAGTTAATTGTTATGGTTATTTTATGTGGGGACATATTAAAAAAAAAATGAAGGTACATGTATCAACTTGAACCTGAAGGGGTTTATATATTTCATTAAAGGGAAGTGCAATACAAATGAACTTATCTAACATTACCCATGCTGTCATGATTGCACAGTTTGCCTTTTGTTAATTTCATGCTAAAATTATGTCTGGATAACATTGTTAAAATTATAAGAGGTATGAACATGATTTTTCATCACCACAAACTACACATTGAAGGAAAAAGCAAAGCTTAAGTTTGAACCTTAAGTGTGACTCTCTTTTTACAAAGTTATTAAACTTGTAAATGTTAATACTTATTTTCAGCTGATTTTTTATTATTTCGACTATTTGATGGGACAACAAATGCAACATGGCATGAAAGTGAAAGTTAAAATTTGACATTGATCTGGAATTAAAAAAGCAATAATGGTGTATTTAAGTGTATGTGCTATCGTTATTAATTTATTATGGAGGTAGCATAGATGTTCTGTTTCTTTATATTTATTATTAACTACAAATATTAATTAATTCATTGTCATATTTAATGTTTCAGATACAAGGTTCTGAAGACAGCCTTAGAAAAAGTAAACATGTCCTATTTACTGGACCCAATTGGAGGTTCTGTTCATGCAAGATTATCCAAACCAACTACAACCGAAGCTATGTATGTTGAACCACAATATGATTTCCTTCCTGCTTCTAATATTCAGTTTCTTGTGATGCGAGAAATGGACAGGGGGAAAATAGATCCCACTTATGACAATGCCAGAACAGTTGAAGATTCGCCAAAAATCATGACAGCATCTGCTAGTAATGAAGGACACAACAAATACAGTGAGCAGCCTTGCATAGGTGAGAATCATAGTGTAGAGAAATCAGTTAAAAATAAAAGTGGTAGGACCAATGAGTGTCCTGAAGATAATACAATGGGCACTTTGGACAACACAAAATTAGCTAAAAGAACTGAAACTTTTAATAGATGTGCAAGAAATGAAGACCTTAGCTCAAACACTTGTGAGAAACCCAATGTTGACAACACAAAACTCGATGAAGGTACTCAACTTAAGATAAGAAATTCTTCTGAGGAATTTGAACAAGTTGAAGACACTTGTCTGGATGAGTATTGTGACTCTGTTAGTGATGAACAGCTTTCAATCAACATTTCACATGATCATTCAGGTGACAAATTGATATCTGCCAAAATTGCTGGTAATGAACTTAGCAGAAACACTTGCAATAACTCATATGACAATGTGGATTTTGTAGACAATCCGTCTGATGAAGCAAAGTGTCTGACAAGCACTGAAAATGATGTGAGCAAAAACCAGGACCAAACTGGAACTAGCTACCAGCATTTATTACACAAATCCAAACACATGCTTGCTAATAATAATGGACCATCTGTTGTAAACAAAATTGCAGGAACTGAAAATCATGCAAGTGACAATGGTCATAAAACTGATCATTGGTCTCCTATTATTAGAGTGAGTGAACACAAAACTTCAGAAACTGTCCAAGAACAAGTATGTGTGAAAATCGAACCTGAGCATAGCAAAGAATCAAAAGTTGGGGAAGAAAACTTTGGAAATGTTGAAGATCATGAAAAAGATGAAGGAGAAAGCATGAAAAACAAGGATCCATCTGTAGACATCACTTGTGAAAGAGATTGCAATAGTGCATTTACAAGCAACATTACCAGTTCAGCTGTATATGAAAGTCCTTCAGTGACCATTCTTACAATTAAAGAAGAATGCAATTATATATCTAATGAAAGGAACAGTGAAAATCGTGTTAAACATCTGGATGCAAATACTGTTCATTCAGAACCTGAAGTTAGTGTTACAAACAATGCTGTTAATGAATCAAATGCTGAGCCCAATACAAAATGTGCTGTACACAACCGGAAACCTTTGTTTAGGAAGAGGTCGTCACATGAAGCAGAAATTGATGACAGAAGAACAATTGCCATGTACTATAAAGAATGTGAAGATAATGCTGGTATTCTTTGCAAACAGCAAAATAAGGAGGTAATTAATTCAGAGACTTCTGATCGTGTCCCTGTCAGTATTTCAGTGTTATCAAACTCCCAAAGCCCAATGAAAGTATTTCCCAATCAGCCAATCAAGCAAGAAAAAGTGGACATCACACACAGTTCCGATGCTTATGGTGATAAAACAACGGAAGTATTGCCCAAATGTTTAGAAGAATCATTTGCAAACCAAGATTGTTTGCCAAGCACATATTTCGCTTCATCATCATTGGACATTACTGCTAAAAGCACAACAGCTATACCAAACCCGGACATCATTGTTGTGCCTCCATCTATTGTTCGTAAATATATTTCGCCATTCAAAAAATGTAAATCGGATGCTTCATGTGCTAAACGTAGACGTTTTTGTATACGTAATAAAAACACCGACTTGTCATGTATTAGAAACTCAACATCTGTTGTGGCGAACCCCAATGTTGTTTCGCCATCTGTTGTGGCCAATCCCAATTTTGTTTCGCCATCTGTTGTGGCGAATCCCAATGTTATTTCGCCTTGTAGCAGTACAAAAGTTGTAATCAAGAATGTTGATGACTCTTACAGTGTTGTCAAAGTAAATGTTTATGATGACCTTAAGAAACAAAACATTACACAGGGAAAATCATGCGAGCTTGTTCTTCAGAGGGTAGGCAACATTACATGCAACATCCCTTTACCAATAAAAGAATCTCAAACAAAAATGCCAGAAAAGTTTGGTTCTGTTGGTTCTTTGGAAACCGTTACTTCAAGCATGCATGTGGACAACAAAATGTCTCCTACAATTGTGTCGACTCAGTACGGAAATCAGTCACCAGTACTTTCTACCTTGTTGTCTACTGGGTTTGAGCAATTTTTACCTGTAGCTGCTGCAGTGTTATCTACAGGAAAGAATCAAGGTTTACCAGTTGTTCGTTCTACATTATCAGGAGGATTTGGAAATAGCTTATCTGGAGTTCCTACAATATTGTCTTCAGGGTTCGGTCACCAGTCACAGTTTGTTCCTACAATGTTGTCGACTGGATTTAAAAAACAATTATCTGACGGTCCTACCTTTTCATCAACAGGGTTTGCGCACCAGTTTGTTCCTTCAATATTGCCTGCAGTATCAGGAAATCAGTTACCAGTGGCTCATGCTACCTGTACTGTCTTGTCAACTCTATCTGGGAAGCAGTTACCAGAACTTTCTACTTGCTTGTCTACAGCATCTACATGTAGCAGCCAGTTATCGGTAGTTTCTTCCAGCATGTCTATACAAAATGCGATTCAGAAACCAGTAGTTTCGCCCGTCTTCACATTCAGTACATGCAGTAAACCACTATCAGTACTTTGTCCAATGTTGCCCTCAACTAGATCTGTTAGCATACCCCCATCAGTTTCCACTTTAAAATCAGACATGTCTGGACCTCAGACTACCACTGTCTCAGTGGGCATTTTCACGACAAGTGGTAACTGCCTTACAACTGCCTTGAATTATAACAATACGTCCTGCTCCAAACCACAATCAAGTGCACAGAAATACATTAAACCACATTTAAGTCTTGGCTCTCTGCCATTTCTAAATCCGGCAACCTCTGCACCAGTTCCTGTCCACATAACTCCCATAACAAACAAATTACACAAGAATAAAAGCAAGAAGTTTTCTAGTCCCACGTCAGTCGATATTGTTAGATATCGTGTAGAATTGTTAACCCATTTGATGGGTCAGAGCCAACCTAAGCAGCAACCATCTTTGCTAACAGTCCCTTCTGGAATGAAGCCCAGTGTAACAGGTACATCTACTGACTCCGAGGGGGCTCATTTTATTGGCCAAGGACCCTTTCAAACACTTGTGTGGAAAAACAAAGGCAGAGAGAAAAGCAATTCATGGATGTGTGACAAAATTGAGCCAATTAACTCATTGAGTATTGGTCAACATAGTGATGATGAAGATGAACCTTTGATAAATGTGAAGAAGAAATTAAGAGTATTGTCGGGCAGTCATGTCAATTCTATAAAGCCCAGTACCAAATTGGATGGTATGCCATGTGAGGACAGTTCTCCTTCAGAAGAGAATCATATGACATCTCATTTGAGCATCCTGCACGGTCAGACAGGTGTAATTGTAAATGTAAACATTGCACGGGATGAAACTCAAAAGGGTTCAGAAGGGCTTCAAAACATTCATATGAAGGACAATACAGGTAATGAAGAGGAGAAAAAAGCAGATGAAACAGCCAAAACAAAATCTTCAGAACAGGATATGAAGGTTTTGGCTAAACTAGTTCCTAGCAAACGCACATGCGTTGGAACAAAAAGAAAGCTGAAAGAAGCTAGTGTCACGTCAGAGTGTGATTCAAATTATTCTAGCTCGGATACAGACGAAGACGGTAAGAACAATGTGTCCAATATAGCAATTTCAAAATCAGACTCTAGTGACACTTTTCGTGCAGTAAAAACATCGCATGGAGAAAACAGTATCTGTTTAGACAAAGATATTCCTTCTTTGGCAACAAAAACACCTGTCTTGACAGAAATTCTGAAAAGAAGGTTTTTTCCCAGCGTTTCCACTACAGTGGACAAAATAATGCATAGTGAGACTGAACAAGCTTCACTGTACAGTTCAGTAAAATCAACAAGCACATCTCGCAAAAGGTCTTGCAATTCTGAAACAATGTCTCAAAATATGTATGAAATCAGAGATTCTTTCATCAGTGATGTTATAGAAATTGGAGATGACAGTGACTCTAGCCCCTCTGCAGGTGCCAAAGATACACAAGCTAGGCCAACATATGTTGATAGAAAATGCCTCCAGGAAGAGATTAGGGTAATGAATGTAAGTATTGCGAAGTTAACTATGCAAGGCATTTTAGATAAAAAGGCTAGAGAACTTTTAAAGAAATTTGACAAAAATAATCAAACAGAAGACGACAGAAGAGGCAATCATATAAACATGTTGTATCATAATTACACTGAAAGTGAAAAGAAACAATTCATGGACAAATTAAACAAATATCTCCAAGAATTGCTTATTCAGAGGACCCAGCTGAAAGAAAGGCTTAGAATCAGCCGCTTGGGGCAACCTAGGAAACAACAAAGAATAATGTCAAAAGTTAAAAAAATATCTAAACAAGTGAATCCAATAATGCAGGTACCAATGAAAACAGCTGTTTCTACAATTTCAACAGAGACCACTATGTTACCATGCATAGATAACATAGATAACTGTATTCCCACTGTCAGCAGCAACCTTCCCGGGGGACTATCCTATAGAAAAATACTGCCAAAACCGGTCCTGGGAGTAAAAATCCAGAATCTTAATGCTACTTTGAAGATAAAAGGAAGGAAAATTCAGCCAAAAATTGAGAAACAGAGTGTTAATGAAAGTAAGAAATCCTCAGGTCTAGACCCCAGTTTGTAAAAATTTGTTGTTGATAAAATGAACTGATGATGTGTTTCATTGGTTATTGACGTGTTTTCATTTCATTTTCTTATCACTGCTTTCAATTTCATATAAAAAATCATAACCTTATTATAAAAATGTATGGTATATTGATTGCTATATCCTGATCGCCAATTCATTGTGTCATATATGTATGAAAGTCTTTTGCATATGCCATCAATATAGAAGTAGAGTGTGTAACCTGTATTGAAGTAAAAGCATTTTGATTACAGTGTTTTTCTGGGTATATCATTAAGTTCGTACTTGTTTCAAACATGAATATGTTCCCATGTTATGAAAACGGCAACAATTGTGTATTGTTTTAAGATTTTTCTTGGAAATAACAAGCAAAGGTGTAATATAATTCAATACATCAGAACATAATTTTTATTTTTTTGCCATTAAGTGTTGTTCCCTTTTTTACTCAGAACTTATTTATAAAAAATACAAATCATTTGAAAACATATGAACAAAATTACCAAATGTACCCATAGAAATGAAAACATCCTGATCAAGGTAAACATATCCATCAAAACTCTTGCATGAAAATAGTGCTTTAATGTTTGTAAATTATTGTTCATTGTACTATCAATATGGAAATAGTTCATCAGAAATGCATTGTATGAAGGTAGAAATATTCAGATTTATATGTGCTTGATGCTTCGCAAACCATGTTATGTGTTGATGAAATATGTTGTAATATGGTATGATTCACATTTACAAGTTTGTAATGTTGATATAAAATTTAAGTTATATACATCATTATATGCTGTTTTTATACAACACTTACACCCGACTTCATTTTGACCTGGACATTGATCTCCTGTAGGAGTAATCCAGGTTTAAATTATTAGTACCCGACTTCATTTTGACCTGGACATTGATCTCCTGTAGGAATAATCCAGGTTTAAATTATTAGTTAATCCAATTTGACAGGTTTTATCTAACAACAATATCACACACTACAAAGCTTTGATACTTGCATGGATGTTATTTAGTAAAACGTTCAACACAATCCATATCAACCTCATTTTCAGCTTCACATGGTCATACTTTTGGACTTACTTAAAGGGTCCAAATTCTTGGTTCACAACAAAGGGTGTATTTTATCGAAAATCAATAATTCCTTCTTCCAAAGCTTGTATGCTTGTAGTTGATGTCTTTGATCACAATCAATACACCCACATCACCTTACTTCATTTTGACCTTGATATTGTCCTAATTTTGGATTATTCAGGTCAAAATTCTTGCTTAACCCCATATGACACATTTCCTCACACATCAATACTGCTTGATGAAAAGCTTTGATACCTCTAAAGTCACCCTACCTCATCTGACCTTGGACTTAACATAATTTAGAGATCATCATTTTTGGTAAAGCCGATTCGACTGTTTGATAAATCTTTGATTTTTACGTCAAACTCTTTGCACACTCACATCATGTGACATCCTTTCTACCTCGACATTGACCTTATTTTGGTCAAGGACTAATATCAGCCAATGAATCAATACTAACCAGGCTTCCATTAGGGGTATTGTGCCATCATTATACTCTAGCACAGAAAAAAATGTTGTATGCTGGATTATTTTACAGCTGGTCACTTGTGCTGCTTTTGGGTGACTTGCTCAGGACACAATTGGAAAACTAGCAGATATATTGAAATTAAACTTCAAATGTAAAAACATATAATCCAATGGAGTTGCAGTACACAAGAATCATAACTCTTGATACCATTGCTCCTTTATGTTACATACTTTAATTTTGTCAGCAGCTTTACTCCTTCTGACACACACACACAACAATCAGACCGTCACTCATACCTTTCCTATATTTTGGCAGTTTAAACACTTTTCACTCCTATCACTGCTGTCAGTTCACCAAATTACTTACACAGTTCAGGTTCAGCTGGATTATTAGTATTTAGTGGTACACTACTTGTTTAAAGTAGATAAAATTGAAAGCCTAAGAATTGTTGAGGCACTCACAGTCCATTTCCTAGGTAAAATAATTACTTGGTGCGTTTTGGGGGGAAACCTAAAAAAAGCAACTATAGCAAGGAACAAACGGGTTACTTCCCTGTCATGAACATTACACCATATCATATCCACTTTGACCTCCAGCAATAATTTAAAGACAAATCTCCAAAGTTATGAATAAGGTTTTGGAATCTAACAACAGAATGCTTTGATTTGTTTTACAACAATCTGACATGTATCTTGATGGCTTTCACAATACTTTTCTTTGTGAGGTATATCTGCCTAACAAAAACACTTTACTTAAAGCAACTTAAAGGGGCCTTTTCACGCTTTGGTAAATGGACAAAATTGAAAAAAATTGTTTCAGATTCGTAAATTTTCCTTGAAGTTATGATATTTGTGAGGAAACAGTAATACTGAGCATTTACCATGCTCTAAAATATCCATTATGTGCATCTTTTGACAATTTAAAATGCTGAACATTATAAAGCGTTGCAACGCGAAACGATTGAATAATTTGGAGAATTCTGTTGTTGTCGTATTTTTTGATACTATGAGGATTGCATATATAAAGTAAAAAAGTCATTCGTCATGGTATGAGAGCGGATGGTGTAGTGGATAGAGCGGTAGACTTTTGCTCCATGGCTCCAGGAGTGAGTGGTTCAAGCCCCATTGAGTGTTACTTTTTAAAAAATTCTTTAATTGTATTTGTGTTTTTTTACAGGAGATTTTGAGACCCAAGGTTAACATTTATCAATATAAAGTAGGGATGGCAACGGTTAATCAGTTAACCAGTTATCCGTTTCTTAAGGAGTTTAACCGATTACATAATTAATATTCGGTTACTCTTGCAGAAAACACATTTTTTAGTTGAACGCAATAAATGCTCAAATCGTAAGTTTTGTTTTACTTTATTTTATTGTATTGGCTAATCTGTTTATCTGATCGCAAATTATCGGCAATTACCACCCCGTGATGCCCCCCTGTGGGTCAAAATCGATTAGAGTTGAAAACCATCGGGATGCAGCGGATTTATGAGCAGGCACACGAGCAATTATCACATACTCTGCAGTGTGTTTGCTTAGCAAGTTACATTCTATTGAGGTTTGAAAACCACTTTGCCCATTGCAAAATATATTTACGCTAATTGACAATTGTTATTATCAGCAAACAGTTAATGCACGTAATTCTTAAAGAATAATGGGTGTTAATAAAACACCACATATATAAAATTCTGCACCAGTTTGTATTGATCAAGATGTAGAACAATAATTATGTGTAAATGACATGAAGCTAATATTACAACAAAGAAATATCACAGTTCACCGACAAGCATATATAAAATGTAGGAAATGAGTTATGTATTAGATTCAAAATGTATATTAAATTTAGAATTTGAATTCCCAAATTTAAATGACCAACACAATTTGTAAAGAAACAGTATTTAAGTGACAAAATGGTTAAAGTAATTAGGTTGCAAGACAATCAACAAAGTAGAGTATATTTGCATTTACATGTAATTGTTTATAAATGTCAAAGACCTATAAAATACATATTTTATAGGTCTTTGTAAACGAATACGTTTTTCGGATTTTTTAAAATAATTTATGTGGAACAAAGACAGTCTGTTAATCGGTTAACCGCTTGAATAGTGAAACAGGTTAACCAGTTATGGATTTGCTTTGGTTTGCCATCCCTAATATAAAGCATTTAATGACAAACTTCAATACATGCCAAAATCTGTGAAAAGGCCCCTTTAAATGAACACCCTAGGAGTTCAGTTTTACTGACAATTTAGATTGTTATAAAGAACATGAGCCCTGCTCTGTGAAAAGGGGGTTTAATGCATGTGCGTAAATGTCAGGGACGACACTTGACACTGATATGGTATGTTTTCATTATAAAAAGCTAAGACACTTGACGCTGATATGGTATGTTTTCATTATAAAAATATAATTCTTTGCAAAAATCCAGTTTGGGCTGAAAGTGTTGACCCTGATTAGCCTGTGTGGACTGCACAGGCTAATCTGGGACGACACTACATACATTCATTAAACCCATTAAATTCACAGAGCATGGCCCATATAAACATATTATATGTTGTATTGCAAATGAAGTATTTACCAATTTAATATCGCAAAGTAAATTTAAAAAATGTTTAAATATGTAATAAATCTATTGTCTGTCATGCGGTTAACTGCCCATAGGTAATCACCACTAGAGTGGCTGACATTAGAATATCTCTGGTGCCAAATGTAATCAGAACTTGAAATCCCAAGGAAAACTGCCATCCAATTTGTATATAGTACATTGAAAATTGAAGGAAAAACATCTAACAAGTTTTTGTCTACAAACAGGCAGATATCCATAGTGTTTTCAAATTCCGACATTACTGGGGGGGGGGGGGGTAGGGGTTCCTCGCCGCATGGCAAAGAATGATGACATTATTTTCTGCATGGCTTTACTGTTTTTCCATCAAAATTTGTCTTATGGTCATGTGCTTAAAGTCTTTATAACGCTCAAAATCAACGAAAATTGCGTAAAGTATTTCGTAAAATAAAGTTAACACCTAAACAATCAGTGTTCCTTATAGCAATAGCCACAATTTCTAGATGTGGTATGATTACATAGATTTTTGTAGATACAAAATGCTCATTTTTATGTATTTGTGGTCACACTAAATTCCATGTTAATTTCCTGCGAATATATCTATTCATACGACACACAAACACTAAAATGGTACCATGTTAAAACCATAATAAAAACGAGCATTTTGTATTCACAAACATGTATTTTACCAGACCACATCCGGCGTTGAAATTTCGGCAATTGCCATAAAGAACAATGCTTTTTAATTGCTAAGCTTTATTTTATGAAATATTGTACAAAATTTTCGTTGATTTTGAGTAGTAATGTTACTTTAATATGATAAAAAGCATATATAGCAATATGTTGTTTTTACCTATATTTGTAAATGTAAACAAGAGTGCCAAACTGATACGCCCGTTTTAAGGCTTTGGACAACTTGATAACTTTACCATGACCCATATTTGAACATGACCTACATATCATCTAGACACAACTTCTGACCAAAGTTGGTGAAGATCTGATGAAAACTACTTCAATTAGAGAACGGACACCATGCTAAATGCTTGAAATGCACTAAGTGACCTCGTGACCTAGTTTTTAACCTGGCATGACCCATATTTGAACTTGACCTACATGTAGATATTGTCTAGACACAACTTCTGACCAAATTTGGTGAAGATCAGATGAAAACTACTTCAATTAGAGAGCGGACACCATGCTAAATGCTTGAAATGGTTTAAGTGACCCTGTGACCTAGTTTTTGACCCGGCATGAACCATATTCGAACTTGACCTAAATATTGTCTAGAAACAACTTCTGACCAAGTTTGGCGATTATCGAAGGAAAACTACTTCTATTAGAGAGCGGTCACCGTGCTAAATGCTTGAAATGCACTAAGTGACCCTGTGACTAGTTTTTGACCCTGCATGACCCATATTCGAACTTGACCTAGATATTGTCTAGATACAACTTCTGACCAAGTTTGGTGAAGATCGGATAAAAACTATTTGAATTAGAGAGCAGAAACTGCTGTGGAGCCACCCGCCCGCCGCCAAGGTCAAACTTTAATACGTCCCTTTTTTTTAAAAACGGGCGTATATAAAATGTATATCATATAGATTCATTTTTTTTGCCAGTATGTTGAAATTAGCCTTAGAGATGCATTTAATTGTCGTAGCATTGTTTATTCTACAACATTAGACAAACATACATACACATGTAATATTCAGTAACTAAAATACTGTGACCCACACATTTTAATAAAATTCATTAAATTACAAAAACAAAAATCAACTGTCTTTTGCGGAATCTTGTGTTTCGACTGCTGTATCACTTTTGAAGGCTGGTTCAGAGTTGAGGCTGGAGCAAGACTGGTTTGAGGCAAGACTAGAACTTGACTGGTTTCTAGAAGTAATTTTGCAATCCTGGTACTTCCGAACTTTTGGCTCCTGAAAAAAATCTGGTTTGTGTTGTTGTGATAGAATTTATACCTTACTTAGTACTGATGTTATTTTTTATTTTACAATATTTGTATTTCCTTTATATCATCCAACATAATGTTTATATTAAAGCCATGTTATGATT
Source organism: Dreissena polymorpha (assembly GCF_020536995.1). Taxonomy (NCBI): domain Eukaryota; kingdom Metazoa; phylum Mollusca; class Bivalvia; order Myida; family Dreissenidae; genus Dreissena; species Dreissena polymorpha. The sequence continues at coordinate 40,050,236 of NC_068357.1, forward strand.
ATCAGATCCAACTGGATCTTATCAAATGTAGAATTATATCATGACTCATTTAACAATTACGTACACAAAAAGCTGAAATCAATTTTCCTTGAAAATCAAAGAATTTTATCAGATCCAATGGCATTGCATCCAATCAAAGAGTCAACTTTGTAATTTAATAGATTTTGTGGTAAGCACAGATATCAGCAAAAAAAATATTCAATTAAGATATGTTGCCATCTCATTTTAAATGAATTTGATAAGCTAGAGGTCTATATTTTACATCTAGGAATCCAGTCATATATGGGATACTGAACACCTTCAATTAAATCGAAAAAGACATATCAACCAAAGTGGTTTTGTCACAGATCATATAAAATCTGTAAAAGAGTCCATGGGAAAACCTGGCTTAAGTCATGTGCATAACGTGTTACCCCAGATAAATTTTATTTTCATTAAGAAGAGTCTTCCTTGAAACATAAAAATACATCAAAGCGAATCCCTGATAAGCCTAAGAAAGACTGCACAGGCTCATCTGGGATGACACTTTGGCCAAACGCATTAAGTCCCATATTCCCAAAGAAAGGCACACTTATATTTAAAATGGTTCAACAGCCATTGTCAATCTTTGATACCGGCAAGTTTTCTGGAGATTCGAGTGGTATGGTGACCGGCCCATCATTCTGTATGTGCACCTGCATCATGGCTCCAAACACTCCATCTGAAGACCACAGGGAGGAAAATAAACATGCAGAGAGATGAATCAATGGAAGATAACATGAATGGTCTTTCTTTGGAGATGGTTAAATACAAACTAACATGGGTAGAGAATTAACCAAACAAGCAAATTCGTTGAATTGATGTCCCACGCCAATATGCTTCTGGACACAAAAGTGTTATATTTGACACAAAAAGCATTTTTTTAAGATACAAAGGGCCATAACTCCGTTATTAACAGATGGTGTAAAATGCCATTTGGCGTGCATCATCCTCTTATCCATATATTGTATATACTCATATACCAAGTTTTAATGAAATCTGCCAAAGCAGTTCCAAGATATGGCTCCGGACACAAAAGTGCCAGACAGAAGGACTACGCCAAAACAATATCCCTCCGCCTATGGCGGGGGATAATAATCAGCAACACAAGTTGTGTGGCTTTAGTTTTATGACATCTCGAAATAGGAGATGAGTGATTTTTCTGGCTTGTTTATTTTATTCATTTTCAATATGGCACCTATAAATGAAATGTCCATTGGTAAATAACATGATAAAACCATATTTTTCTTGAAGTTTATCTCAAAATACTGCAAATAGCTTTCACTAAACGTTTACCATTAATAGGCGCCTAGGAAGACTTAAAAAGCATTCATATTCTTCACAAGACTGCGATTGTCAAAATTAAAGGCTCAATTATTTATTCTCATGTAAAAGAGTGGCCTGTATTAATTGATTGCTATTATTTTAAATTTTAGCTTGCATTTTGATCTTTGATTTAACTTTAACTGGAAGGTCCAGATCAATAATCTGGAGTATCAAAAAAAAATTGAAATTACTTTGGAGAGATGACACACTTGCTAAGATGGAGTGTTGCACTGAAAAACAAGTACCTTAAATCATTTAAGGTACTTGTTTTTCAGTGCAACACTCCATCATAGCAAGTGCGTCATCTCTCCAAAGTAATTTCTTTTCTTTTTTTGATACTCCAGATTATTGACCTTGGACCTTCCATTGTGACCTTGACAGAGAGACCACTGCATCAATCAATACCTGCCAATTTCATAAAGGTATTTAAGAATCCATTTATGTTAAAAAAATATGCAAGTTTCTAATATTTGACAACTGACCTTATTTGAAAATCCATCTACATGTATGCTGGACAAAGTGATTCTCTAGATTAAGTGTTGAACTTTGATCTTGAACAGTTACTGTGACCTTGATATTGGAACAAGGCACAATACTCAACACCTCCTCCAAGTTTGCTTGAACAAGTAACCATGTGGAAAATGTTTTCAAAGAGCATTTGATTCTTTAAACTTCACCTTGAAATGTGACCATGACCTTAAGTTTAGTTTAATCCTATTTATTTTAGATTGATTGCATCAAAAGTCTAAGGCTTATTTGAAATGCTCTCAAGTCCGTTTCCTGGGTCTAGAACCAGTACTTTCTGTCTATGGGGGAGAACTAAAGAATGCTCCCACAGTGGGAAATGAACCAGTGAACTCCTGGTTGTTAAGGACACCATATCCTCTACACCATGGCGACCATGACCTTTAGCTTAAATGCACTTCGTTTTTGTGCTTGACACTCCAGCTCATAACCAGCCATTTTAACAATCCATCCACATTGCACAAAGTTTAAGGGACCGTTTTGAATTTTGACCATGGACAGGGGGGAATAGTCATCTAAGGGACCTGGTGCTTGCAAGCAACAGTGCTTGTCATTATGTTAACCACTTCATGATGATCAAAATTATGCTCCAGCCAACACTTTATCACATCATTCTGATCCCTTTTGTTAAGTTTTTTTTTAAAAACATACCGGTAGATGAGGGACAAAACAATACCCTGACAAAGTGTTAAGGATTGATTTTTTAATTTGACCTTTGACCTTAAAAAACTGACATTGATCGTCCACCAAGGGCCCCGGTTCTAGCAGCTGAGACTGGGTCTAATAATTCTGATAACTTGTGCTTAGTTATTTGAAAATCAGTCCATGCCATACAAAGTTATGCTCCTTGTAAATATTTCAAGCTGCAGGCCCTTTCACTCCAGTCATTTGATGATCTTGCATTTAAATACAATGAATATAATATATACATGAATATCCACAATTACTTTTAATTTTATCTTCTGAGTAGTTCTGTTTCATCAGCTGAATAAAATTGTCATAGAATATGGGTGCTTCATCAGGCCCCATGGAATTGTGGAAATCAGGCTTGTTTCCCTTCAGAATTGTGTGCAATGTAAACTGAAATGTATGATAAGTAATGTATATATTTATACATATTTGAGCTTCAACTTAAGCATCAGGCAAAGTAATTTCTACACTTATTAAATGGTGTATTTACAATAACTTTAAAGCTTTTTTTATTCTAGCTTAACTTTTTTGGCAAGCTATTTTTACAATAAAAAATACTTTTCGTGGACTCCAAAGCTGTAAACAACTTAAAAACTGTTTAACTCTTTCAGTGCTGGAACCGAATTTGAAGGCTTTTGCAAACAGTTTGGATCCAGATAACGTGGCGTCTCATAGGGATCCAAACTGTTTGCTATTCTGATAGTTTTCTTTGAAAACAAGAAACCATCGGAGACGGGTGATGCTGCCCAAAGGTTTTTTTTTTGTCACAATATTAGACTATATATTCAGATAAAAGCAAACGTCTTGAGGGCACAGCAGTTGGGGGGACAAGAATTTTTTATATAAAATTTCAAAGGGCCATAACTCTGTGAAAAATCATCCGACCAGAACCCACTGATAATATGCACATCTCTTCTTGGTAGTGAAGCTCCCCATAAAGTTTCATTGAATTCCGGTCATTCGTTGCTGAGAAATAGCCCGGACAAGTATTGCACTATATGTACAGTTAATGGAAATTTTCAAAGGGCCATAACTCTGTGAAAAATCATACGACCAGAACCCACTGATAATATTCACATCTCCTCTTGGTAGTGAAGCTTCTCATAAAGTTTCATTGAATTCCGGTCATTAGTTGCTGAGAATTAGCCCGCACAAGAATCGCACTACATGTATATGTCAGTTAATGGAAAATTTCAAAGGGCCATAACTCTGTGAAAAATCATCCGACCAGAACCCGCTGATTATATGCACATCTCCTCTTGGTTGTGAAGCTTCCCATAAAGTTTAATTGAATTCCAGTCATTAGTTGCTGAGATATAGCCCAGACAAGAATTGCAGTATATGTACAGTTAATGGAAAATTTCAAAGGGCCATGACTCTGTGAAAAATCATCTGACCAGAACCCACTGATAATATGCACATCTCCTCTTGGTATTGAAGCTTCCCATAAAGTTTCATTGAATTCCGGTCATTAGTTGCTGAGAAATAGACCGGACAAAAATTGTGCACGGACGGACACACGGACAGACGAAGCGGCGACTATATGCTCCCCCCAAATATTTTGGGGGGAGCATAAAAATCTAAGGAAATGCTAATTTTAGAAATTCAGCAGACAACATTTTACCAGACCACAACTTTCCCAGCATGCAAATGGTTAATAATTTTACCTGACTGACACAAAGCACTTCATAGTTCTTATCTTTGACACTTTTATCCCAACGTTTCCCATCATCGCCATCAAAAAGCCTCAAATTAATTATTTTCTTCACGCTGAAAAATAACAGCCCAATAAAAATGCCAATTTAAAAATTAACTAAAGGCACTGCAATAACCTCAATCTTATCAAAAGGTATATTTGTTTATATATTTTTAAAAGTTATTTTTACGCTTAATGTTTCACTTTATGAATGACCATAAACGTTTTTGAAAGCCATTCAAATGACATGACCAGAAGAGACTCTTGAGAGTTGAACAAGTAATTTTAAATAAAGAACATGAGTTACCCAAGTTTAAACTTTGATGCCAGTAAATAAATATTAAAAACAATACACAATAAATCTTCAATATTTATAATAGCTATGTCAACATACAGCCAATCAGCATCTTTTGCTGCATCCTTCCGTCCAATGCCAACCAGTACACATAGGCCTTTCCCAATGCTGCTCACTAGATTGCCATCCACTGTGTACACAATCATAAGCGTTGGATCAAACAAAAGCTTAATACAAAATTCTGTTCAAAACAAAAGTATTTGCTTGGCATCAAAATAATTTAATTTGTATGACAACATAATGATCTTTTATGAAAAGATTACACACATCGTTGTCTGATGATATTAACTTAAACTCACTAATTTACCATATAATAATTCTGTGTTTGGGTACTTACAATATCATTCCCCTAATATTTGGTGAAATAATTATTGTTCGAGACTTTATTTATTGAAAACATATTAAAATATGATTATATAAAAGTTTTTCTAGTTTCTTAAAATTGGGACTGTCTCTTCCAACTTGCTTATAAATTGTCTTTCCAGTTCATGTTTAAATTATCATTCAGTTGGAAACATTTTAATATATTGCACCAGATGCATTTGTATTTAGAAGATAAATTCCAGTGCATTTGCAAACAGTTGAAGCCAGGATTGAAACTGTGAGTTTTTGTTTTATACATTGTTTTGCTTTACATTATAATTTGAATATTAATATTAAAATATTAAATATATTAATTTAATATTAAAACCACTTAATAAATCAATTAATCTAACAAACATCAAGCTTTAAAGATGTATTTATTGAGTACATTTCTAAATATATAATTGTATTATTAGTAACACATTCACAATGCAAAGTTTCCTGAATTGCATTTTATATGACTTCATGCATACATCCTTTAGATTATTTGGTGTGCTTGGAGACCAAGGTTTTAACCAAAGACATGACACTAAACAATTACAAATTGTTTTTGTTTTTCTGATTCCAAAAAAATGTGACAGCCAAACATTTTTGTAAATGTACAAAAATATAGGACTACTGTAAGAGTAACCACAGTTCTACGATACTACAAAGCTACACATTTTTCGTGGATTACCTGTTACAGTTGCCTCAGTGACTCTTTGAATAATTGCCTTCATTGCTCGCACCACAACACCAATAGATACTTTCCTGTGGCTGAAAAAGTGCAAGAAAAATATTTGCATCTTTTTCAACTATATTATAAATTTTGCTTTTGATATGTAAAAAAGTGGCATGATTTGTATCTTTAGTTCCATTCTTTTCAATATTTGTTTAAAATGAAAGTTAAACAGTGCAATATTGACATCTATTAATTACTTTGATGAAAATTCTTTGGATGAAAAACTTGAATGGATGAAAAACTTGAACATTGTTCGTCACTTAATTTTGCTGTTTTAAATTAGTCCATATAAACGGACTCCCAGAGCCTTTGATAATTTTTGCTCTGGCGGCTCTGGCAGTCCATATGCACCCCTTCATAAACATGGGTGCAGTTCAGCGCAGCGAATCCATGCGCTTCACTAACCAGACCTTGTTCGAGACAAGTTGAGGAAAATAATAAATAAACTCCATAAACATGTTAAATTTACCTGAATGGCAACCTACTGATGTTATCCTTTGCATGCACCCTAAAAAAAAAAGTTGATGTTTCAACACACTTTTCTCGCTGACATGTTTATGTTTAAATTTGAAACAGAGTATTCTGTATCGAATACCACATCGTTATCGACTTTATAGGCTGGAGCACATAACCCGACGTGCAAAATATTGGTGTACTACGACCTAACCAATATTGGGTCAATTTTCCAATATGCAGATACAGCGTACAAAACAAAACCTAAGTCAATAAAATCAATTATTTCTTGCTTTAATGGTACCATTTGGATGAGTTTTTGGTTAAGATAGGTAAACTTTAATAAGTTCTTGCAGTTTCAGTGTTCCTTAACCCTTGCATTGTTGATAACATTTTGCACCCATGGACAAGAGAGAGCGCATTGCAACTCTAAGCAGTCCATTGGGCATTAAAGCTTAGAGTTGAATTATTGCAACTAGTTTTAAATTTGGTTTTATCCCTACACTCAAATCATTGAAATGTAATTTATTATTGACTATTGTTTCTGTGTTTTAATATAATAATCATCGTTACCTATTATAATTTACATTATTGATATGTCTAAGCATCACTTATTAAACTTAAAACTTACCACAGACAAAAACTTTTCTTTGAACAGAGATAGAAAGTCAATATCAAAATATGTCCGATTTAAAACTAAGGGCCAAAACTCGTGCAATTGAGGCTAACATACACTAAGATTCGCAAATCACTACGAGGCAACCAATAGAAAAAACACAATAAAATATTACCAGTTTTGATTTTAACCTGATTTCTTCAAACATTTATGAGTGTTGTCTAGTTTGTGTACCCTTAACGCATCTTGTAATTTTGCAGAATACCAATCACATCTTGCAAGCCAAGTATTGTTAAATAATCTCCCAGTTTACTCTTTAAGGTCAACTAACTTAAACGTATTTTGGAATTGTTATTCGTGATAACGTTAAAAAACAATTGTCCATTCATATTTTAATTCAAATATCATACACCTGAACAATAGAAATGTCACACGACAGTTTTTCAGTCTGTATTCTCAGGTACCACTCCCCTATCTCTGAAGCAGTCCTGCTTGCAGAAGCTACGCAGATGGATACCTCGTCAGTTCCTCTGCTATCCCCAGATGGAGGACATCTCCATCAGTAAAGTGGGCATCCTCAAACTCCTAGGCAACCTCAAGGTAGACAAAGCGGCAGGCCCAGACCAGATTAGACCAGTGGTACTAAAGGAACTGCGACATGAACTTTCTGACTTTATCAACATTCTTTTTCATAAATCCCTGTCAACTGGTGAGATCCCACGTGAATGGGCCAAGGCAAATGTATGCCCTGTCTATAAGAAAGGAGACACCAGTGACCCAGCAAACTATCGTCCTATTTCTCTGACCTGTATCCTTTGTAAAATCCTGGAACATGTAGTTGCTTCTCATCTTTCCAAGCACTTCAACACCCACAACATTCTGTATGAACTTCAGCATGGCTTTCGAGACCGACGCTCCTGTGAGACACAACTGATTGAGTTAACGGACCAGCTTGTCAACAACCTAGCAACAGGCCGCCAAACTGATCTCATCCTTCTTGACTTCAGTAAGGCCTTTGACAAGGTAAACCATCTGAAACTCCTCTATCTCCTCCAAGAATATGGCGTCCCCTCTCAGATTCTAGGCTGGACCCGTTCCTTCCTCTTTGGCAGAAGTCAGACAGTTGTATTGGATGGTGAGTGCTCCACAGAAGTCCCTGTAACCTCTGGTGTCCCCCAAGGCTCTGTCCTTGGAAACTTCTCTTTCTTATATATATAAACCAACTCCCTTCTTCCGTCACTAAATCCAACATTCGCCTTTTTGCAGACGATACGGCTATTTACCTCACTGTAAACTCTCTCTCAGATTGTGCATCTCTGCAACAAGACCTGGACAAGCTTCAGGAATGGGAACAAGAGTGGGACATGGAATTTAACCCATCCAAAGCCAGGTCCTACACATCACAAGGAACCGCAACGTCATTGAACACGGTTACTTTCTCCATGGCCAAGCTCTTGAGTCCGTCTCTGATGCTAAATATCTTGGACTCGATCTCTCTTCTGACCTCAGCTATAATACACACATTGACAGAATCACCAACAATGCAAACAAATCACTAGGCTTCATTAAAAGGAACATCACAACACATAATAAAAAGGTACGAGAACTCGCATACAAGTCTCTGGTCCGACCACAAGTTGAATACGCTTCCACTGTCTGGAGCCCATGGACCAAAACTGCCATCAATAAAGTGGAAAGAGTGCAGAACCGGGCTGCATGCTGGGTGCAGCGAGATTACTCTCCCTTTTCCAGTGTCTCGGCCATGGTACAAGATCTAGGCTGGAGATCACTCGCAGATCGTAGAAATGACAGCAAACTCATCATGTTCTACAAAATCTATCACAACCTTGTTGCCATACCTCTCCCACAATATATAAAAGCACCAATCCGCTTCACTAGACACATGCACCCACTGTATCTACAAAAGATACAGACAGGATCACTCTACCACTATTAATCCTTTTTCCCACACAGCATCACACTATGGGACAAGCTCTCAGCTGATATCGCTACCCTATCCGATCTTGAAAAGTTCAAGAGGGCAGTGGAAAATGTGCGGTACTAGTCTGTTAAATGATGTTTTTAACCCTTACTTTTATCTTTCACCTTCACTAAACTCTTTTAACCACTTGACTTCTCTCCATTCTCCTGGAGATTTCAAGCTTTAAGTCTCACTACCCAACAATATCCTTTGCTGGGTCCTTTTTACCTTTCACACTCACTAATGTTCCTGACGTGCACCTTTTCCCTGCCTATAATACTCGAAAGAGCGGTTGGCAGTATACAGAGATAGATAGATAGAAATAATTTGTTTAATTGTTATTATGTAATTGGTATGTGAGCCTCCATTATTGTGTCAGCACCACATCTCTTAAGCGCTCTGAATGATTTTTATGAAACATGGCCAACATGTTCAGTTCAAGTAAAACTTTTAATTAAAAGATTGGGCCTTAAGTTTATTATCCGCTCAAAATCTACTTTACCCAATGAAGGATTTTGAGAAAAAATCTCTTCACATGTCAAGTTAATTTATCGAGCCTAAATGCAGCAGACAAGGTCATACTTCAAAGTCAAAAGTTTGAGTCTCCATTCGCATGTCTAGTCAATATCTTCTATACCTTGTAAAGGCTTTTCATGAAAATGCTCACCATGTTATGGTCACTGCAACAATGTGGAGAAGGCATGAGTTAGTCACATCCACTCAAGGCCATTTGAAAGTAATAAGGTTCAGCCTTCATTGATTTTCGTCTCCTAAACGCATTCAATGATTTCAATGAAAGGTCAATGTCATCCAGATGATACAAGATCGCTGGTGTATCATGTTGATCCAGGTCACTACTTCAATGTAAACAGAATCTTGGCAGGGTATTAGTTGCCTCTTGATAAAACAATTTCTTAAAGTAACATTACCACTCAAAATCAACGAAAAATTTTGTACAATATTTCGTAAAATAAAGCTTAACAATTAAAAATCATTGTTCCTTATGGCAATTTTCGAAATTTCAACACCCGATGTGGTCTAGTAAAATCGATGTGTGTAGAAACAAATGCTCGTTTTTATTATTGTTTTGCATATTTAATTCCATTTTAATTTCCCGCAACGATATCTATTCATACAACACATGAACACTTACATGGTGCCACTTAAGTGTTTGTATGTCGTATGAATAGATATATTTGCTGGAAATTAAAATGGAATAAATTGTGTCACAAATAAATAAAAACGAGCATTTTGTAACTACAAAAATCTATGTAATCATACCACATCTAGAGTTGAAATTGTGTCTATTGCTATAAGGAACACTGATTTTTTAGGTGTTAACTTTATTTTACAAAATACTTTAAGCAATTTTCGTTGATTTTGGGCGTTATAGAGGCTTTAAACATTTTGATGGCAAGTGTTTTAAAGTTGGAAATTAAATAATAAATAAAGAAGCATAATTTCACGATTTATTACAAAGGTCCCTCAATGTATAAATTTAACACAGGTAAAAATATAACACCAGCAAGTAAGTTGGCAGGTATAAAAACAGTGTAACAACATCATTAAAACTGTGAGAACAAACAGTGTGGTCAATTCATCATTGTTATAAGAATATTCAAGAAGCAATTTTAGATTACACTTCTTTGTCACTTTAAATGATAAAATAAAATTCTTAAAAAATCCTTCAAAATGTCAGATTTCAATGCTAAAATAACGCAATTATTGGATACTTTATTAAAATCAACTATAAGCTCTGAATACAAACTATTTTATAATGTACATTTATATTTATCTGTTGTAATTTCATTGATAGAACAAATTTACCACCATGAAATATCTTAAAACAAGAGCTGTCAGAGGACAGCGCGCTCGACTATTCGAGTGCTTGACAGTAAAACGTAAGCCATCATGGGGAAATTGTGCATATTCAATAATTTATTAGACGATCTTTCAAAAATAAAAAAAGGAAAAAAAAAAAAAAAAAAAAAAAATTATTGGGGGGGGGGGGGGGGGTAGGGGGGTTGTGAGGGGGGGTATAATGTGGGGGGTAGTCATTTATTAGACGTTTTGGGGGGGGGGGGGGGGGGGGGGTAGGGGGGTTGTGAGGGGGGTATAATGTGGGGGGTGGTCATTTATTAGATGATCTTTTAAAAAAAAAAAGGAAAAAAAAAATTTTTTTGGTAGGGGGGGTTTGAGGGGGGTATAGTTTAATTTTGGGTGTGGTCATTTATAAGATGATCTTTCAAAATAAAAAAAGGAAAAAACATTTGGGGGGGAGATGGGGGGGGGGGGGGGGGGCAGGGATTCTGGGCTGGGGCGTGGAGTTTTGTTTGGGTGGAATCCATTGTGGTATTCAGGTAAGTGTTGTTTTGTAAAAGTATTTATAAAATCTGATCATAAATAAAGAAGTTATGGCAATTTTAGCAAAATGTGCAAATATCTAAGTATAAAAGGGGCCATAATTCTATCAAAATGCTTGATACAGTTGTCTGCTATTGTTTATAGGTTGGGGTCATGTTGGTAAACAAGTTTGCAAAATATAAAGCAATATGTCAAGGGACACAGGAAATATTTGGGGTAGTACGCAAACTTTAACATAGATTTATCAATAATATGCATATTCTTAGTATAAAAGGGGCAATAATTCTGTCAAAATGCTTGACTAAGTTGTCTGCTCTTGTTTACAGGTTGGGGTCATGATGGTTAACAAGTATGCAAAATATGAAAGCAATATGTCAAGGGACATTGAAAATATTAGGGGTAGTACGCAAACTTTAACATTTGCTGCATATTCCAAGTGGAAAAGGGACCATAATTATAAAAAAAATGCTTGATAGAGTTGTCTGCTCTTGTTTATAGGTTGGGGTCATGTTGGTAAACAAGTATGCAAAATATGAAAGCAATATTTCAAGGGACAATGAAAATAATTGAGGTAGTACGAAAACTTTTACATTTGCACGCTAACGGAAATGCCGACGCCGGGGTGAGTAGGATAGCTCCACTATATATATTTCATATATACTAGTCGAGCTAAAAATTAACATATAAAAAGGAAAACTTTTCAATAGATCATGAAACACCACAACAGGACAAATAAATGCTTATACAGAATCAATACAATACATAGAAACACAGCAACAAGAAAAAATAATAGTACAAGCTGTTAAAGTTATTATCAGCAGATCACTATTGCTCAAAGGAACATAATAATGTTATGAAAATGAATATTTGACATGCATCATGCAAAAATGGGTCTTATACCATATGTGGCCTGCATCACACAGTCTTGTTAGTAGCTACCATGGAAACTTGTGGGACCACAAACCCTTGAATGACTTCAAAGCTGACAGGGTACATACGGCAAAATACCTATTTTTGGATGACGTGGCTCTTAAAAAGACTTTCCATACACAATTATTATATGGCTAGTCTGTAGATATGAATATGTAAATATTCTCATTTAAAATTAACAAACCAAATTAAACTGCAATATTATTGAATAAATAACTATGATAAGCCTATTTAAACCTGCCTGAAATAACATGCCTTTAATGGACAGGCACAGGCAGTTTAAGTATCACAACTTAATCTTTAAACAAAAAAACATCAGCATTTTTTTTTAAATCTCATGACTATACAAACTCAAAACTTGGTGCAGTCTGAATTTCATGGGATCAATAATGTTAGAAATTTTAAAAACCTCACGTTCTCATCCTTCAAAAACTTCAACAAAAATACTAAAACTATAAAATACATGTCCCAACCAATGGTTTAAATAAAAAGCAAAAAACCCTCATATTTGTGAATAACTACCAACAGTAATTCACACAATTCAATGTCATATGTTTATACATTTTATAAATAAAATTAAACAAAATGCAAACAAAAGGGGCCGAGGTGTCCCAGAGTGCTAACAAATTAAAAAAAAATCCCAAATTACCCTTGTTATTATGCCTACAGACATCATGGTAAGCATTGAAAGGAAAGCACACATACTTCAAATTATTATCTTTACAACTAAAAAAGGATGCATAATCTGTCAATCCTGTTGTCAAATGAACTGCCTTAATGTTGCCTTAAGTATCAAGACAGTAAATAAGACAACTGTGCAAAGTCAACAATTTGTTCACAGATCCAGAAGAATTGTAAAATCCCATCTGAACTTCACCCACAAAGTTATCTTACAATCAAACTAACTGACCAACCAATACTGGCAATAAAACATGGCATGCATACATGTCACTATAAAAAATAATACCACCCAAATATGTAAAATACATGAAAGACGTATTGGGATTATTACATGCATGGACGTTTAATACAAGTGAAGGCAAACACACAATAAATATTTTGGCAATACACAGTAAACTAATTAATACGCACCTTAAGCAGTACATTTTTAATATATTAATTGCTCCTTTATTCAGATTAGCTATTATGTAACAAATAAAGTCAACAACAAACAATTTACTTTTTGTTAATTGTCCGCAGGAGAAAAAACAAACCCATTTTAAACTAACCAATAGAATCAATTACCACCAAAGTAGGTTATCGACTCATTCAGTGCTGTAAGGTTGTTACTTACTTGTTTGTTTAGTTATATTTGTTGTCTTATTCAACAGTTATCATGGCAGTCAGATAATCAGTTCTGGGTTAGCATGTTAGTGCACATAGGTTTTTTACTTATTTTGTTTAGCTCTATTGCATAGAAAGCCTAAGACTGATTTGAAACTCTTTAGAGTCTCTTTCATTGGACAAGAAACAGTACATGTTGTTTATGGGGGAGATTGAAAGAACGCTTCAACAGAGGGGATCAAACCCCTGACCTTCCTGTCGCTAGATGGACACCACTACACCAGGGCCACCTTAGTGCACATACATCTACCAGTAACTGAAAACTGCAATACTTGAATCAGCAGTAAGGGGAGAATAGCTGTATAAAGGATTTCATGACCCATCCCCACAAGTTATGCTGCCGAGCCAAGGATCAAACCCAAGATCCTTGAATAGGTAGCCCAGTGCTCTACCAAGTGAGCTAGATAGTCCTGTTTGTAATTGACAAACAACTGTATGGAATAGTTTGATGGAAAAAAATATCACAATCCAAGGCTATTGCTTAAATGCAATATATATATATAGCTTAACACCCTGATCTTAAACTACGGATTCCAATTTAAAAAACACAACTGTTTAACTGTCCTTTATTATGTCATATAACTTTTAACTCGGGTAAAATGGAAGTATGAACTTTATTAAAACTATTAACATCCTAAAGTGTTAATGCTTGTGTAAAATCAGTGAATGCCTTGATCACAGTTTCGTACAATTTGCAAATAGTACTTTGTAAAACTATATATTCAGATTCCTTTCTATGTAAATATACTATAATTACATAAAACAGTTAGCATGAAGCAAATATTTCTTAAACACACGGAACAATTTTTTTTATATAATTCTTCACAAACAATTAATTTTGATCTGCATTTTTCACAATTTAGTAAAACTTTAGTTTCAAATTTTCTAAGAACTGCTACATCATGGCCAACCATCTTAATAAGGTGCAATTATCATGTTCAGTGCAAAACAAAACATCTGCATACAAGTCTTGCTCTGAGAATACGTGGTTTACCGTATTTTACCATGTATAGCGCGCTCCCATGTATAACGCGCATGCGATTTTTTTAAAGCCAAAATGGAGGAAAAAAAGAATTCAAGACCAAAAACCTGAAAATTGGGCCGAAAATGGCCGCCATTCTTATATTGCGCAATCATTTAATCTGAGTTTTTCGGGCGCTTAATTTTTTGTTTTAAAGTAGGGAGCGTTTATACGATCAGGAGCATGGGTTGCATAGCACTATATTTTTGACAATTTTAAGATTATTCTCTCGAGAACACCGTATATGTCCTTATTGCCTGCGCGTGTTTTTTCAAGACCCCTGCGCGTTAAATTCGAACCACTATTACCTATTCCTCACATTTGAACAGTGTAACATTTTTATTACCTGCCGCTCACAACATCGTATGACATAGTCTTCTGCAGACCCGCAACATCGCAATGTCCAATTTTACGCAAATCGTCCGTGGATCCTTCCCCATTAAAAGATGCTCCCCATTAAATCCGGTTTGACCCGGTATTTCGCGCCGTCACTGCGTCTAGTTGATCAGTATTTATAGTGAGACAAACAATACACCCGAACGCTCAATTCCATTCAGTTGGTGTTATCGGCGTAAAGCCATTAGACAAATATCATTTGTTTGTCTCTATTGAAAGAAAATAAAACAAGTCTATATCTCTATTGTTGGTTTTTAACCTACGTAGTATACTCGCACGGTAGCATATTAATGCAGAGATCGGAAAATCATTGATGAATGTATTCGTCGTTTCAATGCTTAGGGTCGAGAAATTTCGGCAAATCGGAACTCAACTTACGTATAACACTTGCTCAATTAACCG
Source organism: Dreissena polymorpha (assembly GCF_020536995.1). Taxonomy (NCBI): domain Eukaryota; kingdom Metazoa; phylum Mollusca; class Bivalvia; order Myida; family Dreissenidae; genus Dreissena; species Dreissena polymorpha. Next base: position 40,065,437 of record NC_068357.1, read on the forward strand.
TTTAACTCCACCTTCGTTCTCTGTAAAAGGTTAGAAGGCGGAGCTTTGCACGTGCTATTATTTAATTGGACGATTTCCATTGAGGAACAAACACACGATCGGTTTGGCATGTTGATTGCTAGACAAAGGAAGCCAATTTTGTCGGCGAGAAACTTGTCGCTTTATTGCTTCAGACGGGAAGCGGCTTTTCTTTGATGTTGTCAAACTGTCAATTCACATAGAGTGCAAATTTTCGGAATTGCTAACATTAAACTTTGGATTAAATTATCAAAACAAAGCAAAAGCGAAGTTGAGAAATATGATTGAAATAATTAGCGTCAGTTCAAATAAGACGTTTTGCGTTGTAAATCAACGAGTTTTTATGACAACAAAAACTTTAACAAACAATACCGCGACGACGCGGGAATCGATATACCTCGATTTTTTATTTTAATGAACAATCAATGAAGAAGTGTGAAAACACCAACAAAGACATTTTTTCATCTTTTAATTTTTGTCAAAACTGTTACTACCCCGTTCATTCCTACCCTTTCCCGCTTTTTGTTGTTTCGACAACGGCCCCTTCAGTCTATAACATTATAGGGTGTAGTTTTCTGCAATAAAAAAAATGGCGGCAATTGTGAAGATTTACGATTACGAAATGGATTTTTGCAATTTAGCAACCAGAAAAGCGTTGTGTCAATGTATTACGCGCACTGAATTTTTATTTTGAAATTTGAAGGTAAAAAACTGCGCGCTATGCATGGTAAAATACGGTACTGCATGTGGGTTTAGTGTCGTCCCAGATAGGCTAGTGCAGTGTGCTGGATTTTCCATTACAAGAGATTTCCTTTAACCCTTTGCATGCTGGGATATTTGTCGTCTGCTAAAATGTTGTCTGCTGAATTTCTAAAATTAGCATTTTCTTCAATTTTTTTCAAAGAATACTATCAGAATAGCAAACAGTTTGGATCCTGATGAGACCCCACATTCTGTGGCGTCTCATCAGGATCCAAGCTGTTTGCAAAGGCCTTCAAAATTCGGTTCCAGCACTGAAAGGGTTAACAAACAAAAATCCATTTCAGCCCAAAATGGTGAGCATGATTAGCCTGGATGGACTGCACAGGCTAATCTGGGACAACACATAAGGCATATAAATTAAGCCCAGTTTTCCCAGAGAGCGGCTTATATGTTAAGCAGAGTTTTGCCTTGACCCACGTAATTCAGTTGTCACAACGTGCATCCAGTCTGTTATCTCAGCAGTCCCTCCTCTGTCAGCACCTCGAAGGCAGCTCCCAGCGCCCAGCTCACCTCTACATCAGCTATCTTCTTCTTCAGCTGCCAACACAAAAGTGAAATAAAGTGAACCCACTTTTAATTCATTAAGAGACCCATATTACCAAATGAATGTGACCCTTGCTCAGGCAAAAACAGGTCTTACTGCATTTGTATAGTGTTGTCCCAGATAAGCCTATGCAGTCTGCACTTTTATGGTATTTTTTGCTTAAAGGAAGTCTGGTCTGAGCAAAAATCAAGTTTCAGCACATATAGTGTTGTCTCTAATTAACCTGTGCTGACTGCACTGGCTAATCTGTTACGACACTTCAAGCTTATACAATATGGCCCGTTTTCCACTAGAGCGGCTCATATGTTATTATCGACAGGGATAAGAAAACAAGGAGGGTCATATTAATAGATATGAACTCACTCAGCTATCATGTTGTACTCTGGGCACAGACCTATATTAACATATTGCAATAAACCGATTTTAGTCTTCCTTCCATCACCCAAATTTATACTTTCTACATTAAAATTGTGTTAAAATGGTTCTTAATTGTTCAATATCTATTTCAAAGTGAATTGTTTGGGAGAGAAACATACTTTTCTTCTGAATAGTTTCTAAAATCACACAACTGAATAATGTATAGTTTTGAAATGGTCATGCTATTGAGGGCTACTGTTTTGTTTTATATTTTAGTGTGTAAAAGTAAGAACAATCCAGAATCAGTGCATACACGTTTATAAGAGCATGACTTACATGCACACTGGTGGAGTCAGATATGTGGTAGCCAGTACTGAGCAGGGAGTAAATGTACGCAAGGTCCAGAGCTAACCATGGGTGCCTCTTGTCAGCTTGTTTGAAAACTGCAAAGTCAAATATCATGCTACTGATAACTAACACAGCAAATGTATAAGCTCAACTAAACATTTGAAATTTCCTCCAAAGAACTTAATCATCAAACAGAACATAGTGGATGAAGCATAGTATTTGTGTCAGTCTTGCAATCGAGACTTAAAAAGTATACATTACATTTCATAAAATGACACAGAACATAACAGACTACGATTGGGTTAAAAATCAAAATGTTTTTAATGCAATTAGGCAATAAGTTTGTTTTAACTTCTTCTCTGGATTGGCAGAACACTTGGAGTGGGGAGGCAATTTTGAAACAAGTGTTCTTCTGTAGAGCATCCATCTGTCCAACTACTGTCAGTTTACTCTAAATGGAACGTATAGACACCCCTATATGACAACATCGTAACAACAAACCAAAGTCTCAAACATATCACCGATTGTTTCAGCTTAGGGATGAAATGTTTGCACACAGCTGCCTTAAAAATTTACAAGAAATTCAGGCTAGACTTCAAATACTTTGTGCTTACAGTGCTAAATGATCATTAATGGATAATTTCTGGTTAACACCACAAAGCTCAATTATAACAAAAATTCTTGATGTATGAAGTACACATGTGACTTCAATTGTAATGAAAATCTTGAATCCTTACGGTCTTAAAAGTGTATCAAACTAAAAGTATTCATACACATCAACTTATGATTCGTTGCGTTGCCATGCAGTAATAAACCTGTTTAATCATTTCTATTACCAACTTTTAACCCATTCATGCCTAGCATCTAGAAAAAAGGCCTTGGCAAACAGCGTAGACCCAGATGAGACGCCGCATGATGCGGCGTCACATCTGGGTCTGCGCTGTTTGCTTAAAGGAATTTCTGTAAGAAATATTCTTAATATAGAAATAAATATATAAGACATCCCTAATTTTGGAAATAAATTGATCCAATTTAGAAGGATGGGAGAGTCCACTAGGCATAAATGGGTTAATACTCACCTTTCTGTGCTGCTGCCTTGAAATCCCCAACAGTTGCAGTGCCACCAGATGAGCCTAAAAAACAGTAATAGATATACTGACCACCCCAAATATTTGCTAAAGCAGCAAATAAGTGGGTACAATTGTGTTGTATTTGAGACAGATGCATGTAAAAAATCTATTATTGGTATTTAAAAAAATATGTCTGTTTCATTGGATTGCACAACATTAACCACAGGCAATAAACTTAGTCTGAAATATGTAAGATTTTGGGAAAAACCCAAACATTTGGCGGACAAGAGAATTCAACTCATTAAAAATTAGTTAAAAATCACAAGCTATACACCAGTAAATTTATTTTGAGCGAAACTACCATAAATAAAAGGTGCCCATGTCATAATACACATCAGAATAGGTTTTTCCAAAGTATCAGAGATTTATAAAACCACTACTGTAATGAACTACTGCAAATTGTTCATTTCAAATTTCAATTCACAATAGGCTAGAATGTTACAAATTAAAAAATAAAAGCACTGGTGTTTTTCTAGAGAGACAAGTAGAAAATAAAATATTTATTTACTACCCTGTAAAACAACTAATAAAAGTAGCCTTGAAATTTCTATCAGCACAGTAAAATATGATCATTGGTTTAATTGCAAACACATTTGTCATTTTCATGAGACATTCAAAACTTATGTTTGCTTCATTTTTTTATCAGCCAAAAAAACACAACAACTTGCAACTGATAAATGGCAATTACTTTGTTTGGAGATGTACCTCCACTCGCCATGTGGGCCTATAAGCAGTCATGAATCAGTTTCCAAGTTAAAACAGTACAATAATGCACCATAGCTTCTTGATAGAAGCGGAATTCAAAGCAAGAACACATATTTCTGACCTTGTACGTCCTGCATATTTTGCCCTGTCAAATGTGGGAAAATTCACCAAGCTATTATTCAAAGCAGAATTAAAATGAGAACCATATGTGTGTACCTATAAGTCCTGCATCTTTTGCCCTGTCAAAGAAGTAGGAGAAGATGTAGACGTCTTGTCCGGAGAGTTCCTCTACAGGCAGTACTGGCTTCACTAGACCCTGTGTGCTATATAGACAGCTCTCAAACCTGTACTCCTCTACTGAGGGGCCGCTGTAAATTATAGATAGACGGCTCTCAAACCTGTACTCCTCTACTGAGGGGCCGCTGTAAATTATAGATAGACAGCTCTCAAACCTGTACTCCTCTACTAAGGGGCCGCTGTAAATTATAGATAGACGGCTCTCAAACCTGTACTCCTCTACTGAGGGGCCGCTGTAAATTATAGATAGACAGCTCTCAAACCTGTACTCCTCTACTAAGGGGCCGCTGTAAATTATAGATAGACGGCTCTCAAACCTGTACTCCTCTACTGAGGGGCCGCTGTAAATTATAGATAGACAGCTCTCAAACCTGTACTCCTCTACTAAGGGGCCGCTGTAAATTATAGATAGACGGCTCTCAAACCTGTACTCCTCTACTAAGGGGCCGCTGTAAATTATAGATAGACGGCTCTCAAACCTGTACTCCTCTACTGAGGGGCCGCTGTAAATTATAGATAGACAGCTCTCAAACCTGTACTCCACTACTAAGGGGCCGCTGTAAATTATAGATAGACGGCTCTCAAACCTGTACTCCTCTACTGAGGGGCCGCTGTAAATTATAGATAGACGGCTCTCAAACCTGTACTCCTCTACTGAGGGGCCGCTGTAAATTATAGATAGACGGCTCTCAAACCTGTACTCCTCTACTGAGGGGCCGCTGTAAATTATAGATAGACAGCTCTCAAACCTGTACTCCTCTACTAGAGGCCGCTGTAAATTATAGATAGACGGCTCTCAAACCTGTACTCCTCTACTGAGGGGCGGCTGTAAATTATAGATAGACAGCTCTCAAACCTGTACTCCTCTACTAAGGGGCCGCTGTAAATTATAGATAGACGGCTCTCAAACCTGTACTCCTCTACTAAGGGGCCGCTGTAAATTATAGATAGACGGCTCTCAAACCTGTACTCCTCTACTGAGGGGCCGCTGTAAATTATAGATAGACAGCTCTCAAACCTGTACTCCTCTACTAAGGGGCCGCTGTAAATTATAGATAGACGGCTCTCAAACCTGTACTCCTCTACTGAGGGGCCGCTGTAAATTATAGATAGACGGCTCTCAAACCTGTACTCCTCTACTAGAGGCCGCTGTAAATTATAGATAGACGGCTCTCAAACCTGTACTCCTCTACTGAGGGGCCGCTGTAAATTATAGATAGACAGCTCTCAAACCTGTACTCCTCTACTAGAGGCCGCTGTAAATTATAGATAGACGGCTCTCAAACCTGTACTCCTCTACTAAGGGGCCGCTGTAAATTATTACATTTTATGAGCAGCACTCTTGAAAAAGTGGCCTTAATGCATGTGTGTAAAGTGTCATCCAAGATTAGCCTGTGCAGTATGCACCGGCTAATCAGTGAAGATACTTTTCAATGTCATAAAATTTATTGTTTCAAGGAAGTCGCTTCTAAACAAAAATTAAGTCTTGGTGAAAAGTGTCTTCCCTGCACAACACACTGGAAAACACTTAAAGCACGTGCATTAAGCTCAGTTTTCCAAGAGTATTCCCTGCACAACACACTGGAAAACACTTAAAGCACGTGCATTAAGCTCAGTTTTCCAAGAGTATTCCCTGCACAACACACTGGAAAACACTTAAAGCACATGCATTAAGCTCAGTTTTCCAAGAGTATTCCCTGCACAACACACTGGAAAACACTTAAAGCACGTGCATTAAGCTCAGTTTTCCAAGAGTATTCCCTGCACAACACACTGGAAAACACTTAAAGCACGTGCATTAAGCTCAGTTTTCCAAGAGTATTCCCTGCACAACACACTGGAAAACACTTAAAGCACATGCATTAAGCTCAGTTTTCCAAGAGTATTCCCTGCACAACACACTGGAAAACACTTAAAGCACATGCATTAAGCTCAGTTTTCCAAGAGTATTCCCTGCACAACACACTGGAAAACACTTAAAGCACGTGCATTAAGCTCAGTTTTCCAAGAGTATTCCCTGCACAACACACTGGAAAACACTTAAAGCACGTGCATTAAGCTCAGTTTTCCAAGAGTATTCCCTGCACAACACACTGGAAAACACTTAAAGCACATGCATTAAGCTCAGTTTTCCAAGAGTATTCCCTGCACAACACACTGGAAAACACTTAAAGCACATGCATTAAGCTCAGTTTTCCAAGAGTATTCCCTGCACAACACACTGGAAAACACTTAAAGCACATGCATTAAGCTCAGTTTTCCAAGAGTATTCCCTGCACAACACACTGGAAAACACTTAAAGCACATGCATTAAGCTCAGTTTTCCAAGAGTATTCCCTGCACAACACACTGGAAAACACTTAAAGCACATGCATTAAGCTCAGTTTTCCAAGAGTATTCCCTGCACAACACACTGGAAAACACTTAAAGCACATGCATTAAGCTCAGTTTTCCAAGAGTAATATTAATGTATTATTAACAACAATGGGCACAATATGCATTATGATATGAATATTCTAAACAAAGGTATAAGTACACATTCTTAAGTAAAAGAACGGAACATCTGTATTCGATAAGTATGATTACAGGTATAAATGACATTGTCAATTATTTTACAGGTAAATTTATCACAGGAGTTTAATTTTTCCTACATGTGAAAATGGAATGCCAAGAACACAGTCCTATGGGCCATAGAAATATCATGTGTATCAAAATATGTTCTTAAATATCATGTCAAAATAAAAATGTGTATGCACATGCAAACATTAGACTATAACTGGGGTATATCAACACACAGCAATGTTGAACTGATCTACCAGTAAATGAGGTAAAACTTACCGTAGATGAAATACCTGGTCACCATAAGTGTAATTGCCAGAGTACCCTGCAGGTATGCAGGGGCTGGTGAGAACAAAACTGTTGGGATCATCATCTGGAACAGACACCATTGTGAACACAGGTATTTAACAAAAAAGTGGTTCTTTTTTTAAGTGCTCACATGTGTTGTGGTACAAAAATTGTGAACAATTTGACATAGTTTTTTACTTCATGAGATACAATTTTAAACTTTGTTTTGATATGGTAGGAATCACAAGAAGAATAAGTTTCTTTGTAATACTAGTAAGGACAAAAATGATGGGTTCAGAGTGCTTGCAAATTCCTATCATATTTGACCTGGTTACTTAGTTTTAGACCCCACTTCACCAAGATTCAAATTTGGCCTAGATATTGTCTGACCAAGTTTCATTAAGGTTGAGTCAATTATTTCGCTTACAAGCTAACAGATGACAACAAACGACACACCATGCAGGACACAGACAACCACAATAGTTAACCTTGAGAAACAAGTATCCCTGGAGATGTAGCAACTAATGTGGCATCTAGAGAGGTCACAAAACACCTTGCCTTAAAAACAACCATGTGACCTAAATTTTGTATCCAGTTTCAAAATACAAAACCAATGGGTGAAATGATTTGAAGGTCCTGACAGAGTGGGCAACAAATAAGTTCTGCAGAGTGTCAATGCAGTTATGTTGACAACAGAAATAAGTTACTATAAGCGCATACTTTTCAGGTGAGCTAGAAAAAAAGTGTACAGTTATTTCCTTCTATGTGAGCATTACAGTTTGAAATGTCCTGGTAGTTATTTGAATCATATCATGTCTTTCTCCATAACTACTGTAGAAAAAATAACAGAATGTGTTACTATGCCATCCTTGAAACATGTAGTTGAAAACTTCGCTCACATTTCAGTCTGAAGTGAATATAAACTTTTAACCATTTAGATTTTCCCAAACTTATGACAAATATCATCAAAGATAATTCTCCATTTAGAATAAAAATACCATACAAGCTATGAAAGAAATAATAACAAGGAAGTACCTGCATGTTGATCTCCGCCAGTGAGTGTAAATCTTGCAGACATCAGACCGAAATTCAGATAGCTGAAGTCAAATATGTAGCTCGTACAATTCCACAAACAATTATCAAGAGCTAAAAGGAGTGTAGGAATTGTAAACTATAATTGTGTAAAAAACTAAAAAACTACTAGATAACAAATATGATAGAAGTAGATTTTTGTATCATGCATGTATTCCACCATCAATTTTTCAAGAACCATTCAATACTAATTAGTTCTTGTTATTACTTATCTGTCAACACTTATACTCTTAAAGTATATCTGCTCACTTATTTTCCCAGCACATTGTTCATTCACAAATTTATTGCAATTGTGAAATCAATAAGGTTGCACGAATTAATAATGTTTTCCCCCAAAAACATCTATGAAAATTATGCAAAACAAGATCAACTATTAATGCATACCTATGTGTGTATAAGTGGTACTCTTTACTGAAGAGTTTCACAGTCTTCATATATGATTCAGGGACCAATTTTAATGTCGACTGAAAAAAGATACAAGCCAGTCAGTGACTGAAGGTTGCACATGTGTAAAAACAACATTTCATTAATGATTAAGGAAGCAGGATAATGCATATGAACACAAACAATCATCAACTCATCTAAATACCTACATTTATCATGTAGCATATTGTTATAATTTTCTAAGCAGCTGAATAATTCAGAGTAAAATCATTAAATATTGTGCACGTAATGGATTTAAAAATAAAATAATATTTTATAGTTTCATAGTCAAAATTAAGTGATAAGAGAAAGAAATAATTGTGCATTGCTTTTTTGCAAAGTATGTTTTTCAACAGCATTTGCCTTATTATTCAGTTATTTACCAAACTGACAACTCAAGTCAAAGGACAAACAAGAATCTTGAATCAAATAATATTATACATGTATAGTCCCACCTGTTCCTGTGGCACAAAGGTGATTTGTGTAGAACCTCCTCCTAGATCCAAAGCTGCCAAAGGCTTCTCATTTCCACCAAGCAAGCCTGTACATGAACAGGAATTCAGCATGAATTGGTTAAAATAAACATATTTATTTGCCCTGTTTATGATAAAGAAATACAATAAAAAAGCGACCCATTTCGTGTTGTGATATAAGTGAAAACAAAGAACTGTTTTTGCCCCATTTAGTTTTTGTCAAAATCAATGTTTATATATTGTATGAAACATTCTTGAAACTTAATTAATTGTCAATACTTGTACCTACGTAACAATGTTTATAATTACTTGACATGACAACTTACAGCATTCATATCATGGTCATGAAATCGTTTTTTTGTAATATTTTTACTCTTTTACCCTTTCCTACTCAGAAGAAAATTGACAATGGCTATATGCAACCAACATAAAACATAAAACCTGAACAGCCTGCGATTAACTCAAAGGATGTTCAAGTTTAATCCTGTTTGCTGCTCATCAGTACCTTATAGGGTTTGAAATGAAGCCTTTAAAAACTGAATCTATTAAGAAAAGTCTTTAATCCTCTTTCATTTTGTATTATACTACAACTGAGTCTAAATACGTATTTGAGCAATTAAGGGTTAAAAAGGGCACAAGGTATGACAAGTAGTAAGCTTACCTAGCATGAAATTGACTGTTATCCAGCTGAACACACCTGTGGAACAAGACCAGATGAAACATTCAAATAACTTTTAGATTAACTCCCTTTTTATAATTATTCACATTCAAGCTGTAAGAAAAACAAAAGTGTACTTACATGTTAAAACTTGCCCAAATACTACACACAAATAAAAGGAAGCGATTGCAAAACTGGTTTCCAAATGTAATTCGTTCTACCAGCAACCATGTTGCCCAAATTTATTTGTCAAATGGACAAAAAACAATATATTGTAGTCTGTCATTTTTTTGTAATTCACGAAACTGACTAAAAACCTTATTGGGTCTGTCTCCAGACTTTAACCAAAACTGTTTGTAAGAATGTGTGAAATATATTTAAGACACACAGCATGAAGGAAATCAATACACAAGGGACAAAATTGTCACAAAACCAGGTTTTCATTGTGAAAAAAAAAATCTGATGTGAAAAAAAAAATCTGATAAAGGGAGAAAACTCAAACTGAACTTTTGAAATGAACAAACAAAATAAACCCCCTTTGTAAGTTTGTTTTTAAAAAAAAATTATTTTTAGTCGTGGCGACCTTGACATTGGAGATATTGACGTGATTCTTTCGTGCGACACACCGTCCCATGATGGTGAACAAATGTGCCAAATGATTTTAAAATCTCACAATGAATGACATAGTTATGGCCAGGACAAGCTCATTTATGGCCATTTTTGACCTTTGAACTCAAAGTGTGACCTTCACCTTGGAGATATCGACGTAATTATTTCGCGCGACACACAATCGAATGATGGTGAACAAATGTGCCAAATGATTTTAAAATCTGACAATGAACGACATAGTTATGGCCCGCCCGCCAGCCAGCCCGCCAGCCAGCCAGCCCACCCGCATTCGCCAATCTAATAACCAGTTTTTTCCTTCGGAAAACCTGGTTAAAAATGCATATCGATTGTAATGTCTTCTTTACAACCTAGACAGTCGATACAAACCTTCGTCTACTCCATCCATAATGCCTACAGCATCAAAGGGCAGCCTGAAGGGCCACTTCTTAAAATTGGCTGTCACCTAGAAAAACACAGGTTACAAGGGACAATCTTAATCTGCTTAATGTATCAAATAAGACCCTTATTAACTTAACATGACACATGCCTTATAAATTGTACTGACTATGAGTCTACTTCACATTTTAGTCACTTTTTTCTTGCACATTGATATCTTGCAAACAAAAGCAAAATAATTTGATGACTGATTTTGACAAGAAGACATGATTAAAACCAAGTTAAAATCCCCAGCCCACATAGAAAACACTTTGCAGATTTTTTTATGTATTTGAAAACTAACCAAAACAAGAGATGTGTTTGTCAGAAACACAATGACCCCTATTGCGCCGCTTTGAAGCCATATATTTGACCTTTGACCTTGAAAGATGACCTTGACCTTTCACCACTCAAAATGTGCAGCTCCTTGAGATACACATGCATGCCAAATATCAAGTTGCTATCTTCAATAATGCAAAAGTTATTGCAAAACTTTAACCAAGGTTAAAGTTTTGGGACACACACAATGAATGAATGACAAACAGACAGACAGACAGGCCAAAAACAATATACCCCCGATCTTTCGATCGGGGGACATAAAAACAAAAAACAACAAGAGGACCAAAAGGCTATAAGGGGCTCACCTTAAACTACAAGGAACTTAACTGTTCTGTGCAGGTAGTGTTCACTAGGTTTCACAAAAGAACTGAATCAACACCTGGCAGCAATGTTTTCAACAAAACATTATTCATTTGGTCCAGATACATCATAACAACACGCTCTTTTAAATATTCTTTTGCAAGTTTCAATGATTAGTGGGTTACCAATGTGATTTCAATAGAGTTTAAATGGTTTGCTATAGCCAGATAAGGAAACTACTCCCGAGTCATGGCAGCCATGTTTATCAATGGACTGGAATCATATCTAACTAAGCTGAAATCATTCAAATAAATGTTCAAACCATGTTTAATCAATATTGGGCAATAAATGTTCAAACAATGTTTAATCAATATTGGGCAATAAATGTTCTAACCATGTTTAATCAATATTGGGCAATAAATGTGGCCTAAGGAGTGTTCAAGAGCTTTTATCTTTAATTCAACCTAGGAAAGAACTTGGTTGAGCTAGTATCAATGGAACAAAAGAGCTAACCAAGATTTGTGAACTTTGAGCAATCAATGTGGCATCCACAGTGTAAACTTTTTCTTTAAATTGACTTTGTTACATAGTTTTAGATTCCAACTGATCGAGTTTTCAACTCAGCCAAAACACCATAGGGACAAATGCTCGAAACAAGTTCCATAAACATTGGGAAGTCAATGTGGCCTCTAGAGAGTTAACATTCTTTTTCTTTAATATGACCTAGAAACCTAGTTTTTGACTCCATGTGACCAAGTTGTGAACTCAGTTGAGACATCATAAGTGACAAATTTCTGACATAGTTTCATGAAGATCTGATGTATACAAGCTTTTTATATAATTTTACCAGAGTTTGACCCCAAGCCATCAAGATTTAAAATTCACCAATACATCATTAGGAAAAATGTTCTGAGCAAGTTTTATGATGATCAGGCAATTAATGTGACTTCTATAGGGTTCAAAACGCAAATATTGACGACAGAAGAATGACAATTTAGTACAGACAAAAGACTATCCCAAAAGCTCACCATCAGCTTTTCGTGCTCAGTTGAGATAAACAAGAATTGAAATCAATACAAAAATAACAAATTGGTAATCATATGGTTAGCTTGTGATGCCTTTAGAGTAAATTAAGTAAGTACAATATGTTCATACCAGCGTTCAGAAAAGTATAAATACCATTTGCACTACAAACTTTTGAACATTAACATAATAAAATGTGTTTCTTAGTAAAACAATAAAGTTTTTAGAAAAAAGTCATTTTCTATTAATTGACGCCATGCAAACGACTAAGCTATTATGAGGACTTACCTCATTAAGAATGTTGTCTGCCTCTCCCTCCTTGAGCAGTCGGAGACCAGCTGTTGCCTTGAGAACCAACGGGGTGCTGGCTTGCTGGCTGGCTGGCACCATCTTTGTACACATCCTCAACATGTCCTGTAGACTCAGTGCTGCCTGTGGAAGTAGATTAAAACATATCTTAATCACAGAGCTTTCCTTCTGTGTATAGTAGGATCTTATTTAATGCTTAATCTTTTCATAACTCAAATAATGTAGTTGATAAATCCTCTAAAACTGATCTTATCCGATTATATTCTTTGCCGTGCAGTAAAAAACATACCAGAAAAGAGCAAAAAAAATGCAAATTTTCCCACAAAATGCCACCCTCCACAAAGGGCCTTATACCATGAAATTCACTTGCATACTGGGCAAACAAAGCAAAAATAAATGAGTAAATATCTCTGACAATTTGAATAAGAAAATGTCATAAGTTAGGCATCTTAATCACTTGATTTTGTTCAAACTCTGTCACAAGGAACACAGTGTTGTAATTGCAAGCATACTGCGATATACAATTGTAAAAACGTATAAATGAATTTTAAATCTTTGAAACAAACAAATATAATGCTTGAACAAGAAGAAAATTAACAGTATACAAAAGAGTTTACATATTATAATGTATAAGAACATGAAACAGTCAATTTTAAAAACAACTAATAATAATTGAATTAACTAGAGCTTTGTCACAGACGTGACATAAACCTCCACATGCTGCATTGACACAGAATATTTTGCATGCTGTCTTCACAAAACAAGAGAAGCTAATTTATGGCGATTTTTAAGAATTATTATGCCATTATCATATATGGTCATTTTGACCTTTGAACTCTTGAATTCTTTCGCATGACACGCCGTCCAATGACTGTGAACAAAATTAATGTACAGAGTCATTTTAAAATCTCACAAACAATTAATGACACAGTTATGGCCCGGACAAGCTCATTTATGGCCATTTTTGACTTTTGAACTCCAAGTAAGACCTTGACCTTTGAGATATCGACGTAATTCTTTCGCATGACACACCGTCCAATGATTGTGAACAAATGTACCGAGTAATTTTAAAATCTCACAATGAATGACATCGTTATTGCCGAGACAAGATCATTTATGGCCAATTTTGACCTTTGAACTTAAAGTGTGACCTTGACCTTGGAGATATCAACGTAATTCTTTTGCATGACACACTGTCCAATGATTGTGAACAAATGTACCAGGCATTAAATTTAAAATCTCACAATTAATGACATAGTTGTGGCCCGGACAAGATCATTTATGGCCATTTTTGACCTTTGAACTCACAGTGTGACCTTGACGTTGCAGATATTGACGTAATTCTTTTGCATGACACACTGTCCAATGATTGTGAACAAATGTGCCAAATGATTTTAAAATCTCACAATGAACGACATAGTTATGGTCTGGGCAAGCTCATTTATGGTCATTTTTTACCTTTGAACTCAAAGTGTGATATTGACCTTGGAGATATTGACCTAATTCTTTGGCATGACACACCGTTCAATGATGGTGAACAAATGTGCCAAATGATTTTAAAATCTCACAACGAATGACATAGTTATGGCCCGGACAAGCTAATCTATGGCTGTTTTTGACCTTTGAACTCAAAGTGTGACCTTGACCTTAGAGATAATGACCTAATTCTTTCGCATGACACACCATCCAATGATGGTGAACAAATGTGCCAAATGATTTTAAAGTCTCACAATAAATGACAAAGTTATGGCCCGAACAAGCTCATTTATGGGCAACTCCAAGTGTGATCTTGGAGATATCGACGTACATGTAGTTCTTTCACATGACACACCGTCCCATGATGGTGCACAAATGTACCAAGTCATTTTAAAATCTAACGATAAAATAATGACATAGTTATGGTCTGGACAAACTTTCAGTTTAAAAAGCACTAAGTGACCCCATGACCTAGTTTTTGATCCGGCATGACCCATATTCAATCTTGACCTAGACATCATCTAGATACAACTTCTGACCAAGTTTGATAAAGATCGGCTGAAATTTTCAGGACAGACAGACCGACCAACCAACAAAAAGACTCCTATATAGCCCCCATTACCAATGGTAATGGGGGTATACTTAAATAACCTGAATCAGTAAATCGGCAAAATCAAATATGTGTACAATTTGAGATAAAACAATTTAAATCTTAAAATTTAATCTTGCAGCTTCTGACAGGACCACTGGTCAGCTTTGATGATCTTACCATCAATGGATCATGAGCGTAGGCTGACAGCCCTGGTTTCACATGTAGAAATGTTTCATTTAAAAGACTAACCGGATGACCTGTAAAAGAACATACCGTATGAGCGTTGAAGTGCATACGTGTACAGGATGGCAAGATTTCAACTTAAACTTGTTTACCTTTGTTTTACAATTTATGTTGGCCATTTGTCTGTGGAGAATTTTACTTTTTTGCTGAAATATTACATATTCTGTTTATTATTCAAATATTTGGTTAATTAGTTTTTATTTTTGAAAAATTATTGCACCAGAGCTCATACACAATTTTAAAAGCACCTATTAATTATCCCAACGCTTTTTGAAAAGCGTGGGGAAATTGTGGTTATCTCAGCTGTCCGCCCGTCTGTCCATCCGTCCATCCTGGCCACTATCTTCTCCTTCAGTAACACTATAAGCACTAGAACCTTGAAACTTACACACATGGTAGCTTTGAGCATATGTGCGACCCTGCACTATTTGGAATTTAGATCTGACCCCTGGGTCAAAAGTTATGGGGGTTGAGGTGCAGGGGCCGGGTCAGAGATTTTCACTCATTTTTATGCCCCTGGTATGGTGCATTGGCCATAACTTTTGCAATATTGAAGATAGCAACTTGATATTTCGCATGCATATGTATCTCAGTACATTACACTCTCAGGGATAATAAGCTTTAAAGGGAGGTAAGTAATGAACCTGCCAAATGATAAAAAAAAAAAATAAATCAAAGCGGCGCAGGAAGGGGCATTGTGTTTCTGACAAACACATCTCTTATTTTATGTTATTTTATCAAGGGAAGTAATAAGCTTTAAAGGGAGGTAAGTAATGAACATGCCAAATGATATATAAAAAATTAATAAATTAAAGCGGCGCAGGAAGGGGTATTGTGTTTCTGACAAACAAATCTCTTGTTTAATGTTATTTTACATAAACTTCTTCATTTTAACACCGATTCACTTCCAATTGATACTGAACATCTCTTATGACACTACGGTCAATCTCAACTATGCATGGCCCCATTACCAACCCTGGGTCAAACATGCGGCGTGGGGATACGGCGCGGCAGAGGCGGCGCCATTTCTAGTTACATTTGTGTTACAAATAGCATATATTTTTTTAACTGCGTAAACAATCAACTTAGGTTATACCTGGACTAGACAGGAATTTAAATATATGAGCTCTGGATCCTGTGCTACCAGCATCAAAAACTATTGCATACACATAATCTCCTGGAGAGGTCTTCTTGTTTAAAGTTCTGGTGGGCAATGTTGTTCCTTCTATGACAAATGTGTCTTTAAACAATGAAGGCAATGTGAAGTCCACTGTTGAATGTCTATCAGTGCTGTAAAACTGTGTCATTAACAACACAAATAGCATGGCACCCATTACAGCCATTATTCCAAGAATCTTGCACCTGTGTATAGATGGTGGCTTATCGAGGGTCAGGAACATTTTCCATACATCAAAATAAGGTTCCAGAAAAAATCATCTGCTTCATGATCTAAAACACATGAAAGTTTTAAATTTATCTTATTTTAATATTTTTTCTGTATTACCGTACTAGTCTTAGTATTCAGACACTAGATTTTTGGACATCACTTTTTAGCCAAAATCATTAGTTGCTAACCCCAACCCAAGCTGCCCCCCCTTCAAAACCCTCAAAATTGTTGATTTGTTATACAAAATATTTAAAAAAAAAAATAGTTAGTTGACATACGGAATTTTGACCATAATTAAAGACTCTAAATTTTCTGACAGTCAATTTTACAGTGTCATTCACCCGATTTTGGCCCTGTTTTTGCTTATCTGGTACAGTCAAGTTACCATTACCGGATTATTAAACATAGCAGATCACTTTGATGTTCAAGACTGCGTATTGCAATATTGACATTCTTTTATGATACATGTATTTTGCACACAGCATCTTCAAGGCCTGTTCTTTAAAATGCATTGATTGAGTCATAATCGGAGCTACTCTTTATCAAACATTTCGTTATGTTTTAATGACATGTGTATACGACTTTGTTGACTTCCGTCTCGTTTCCATATCGAGGTTGAACATTTTTGCGGCCACATGCTATAACTCTGTTGGAAAGTAAGAGGTTTAGACAATAATTTAAAGGCCATTGAGTAGTCTTTCTGCCTGCAAAAGTCCATTTCAGTTTTTATTCATGTTTAAAATTGTGCAACACCTTAAATGAAATGAAGAATTAGGGCAATAAAGGATCAAGCATATATTATAATTAATAATAAATTATATTAAAATATATGATTCTTATAATAAATGATCTCAATCTTAATGTTTTATTTATGTTCCATGTTCAATATCGATAATAAGATCATACATGCCATAATTTTTCAGACCAATTCCGGGACATTGAGTTAAATTGTCCGGGACTTTTGCCGATTTTCCGGGACAAGTATAAAATGTAGCGATATTTATACACATATGCATTTTTGGTACGTTTTTTTTTTTGTTTCGCATCGTTAATTGCAAAAGTTCGAAAGCCTATCCAAAATACACTTTATCTATTAACGTCAAATTAAACATTACTACTTCCGTTACTAGATACAAGCCACGTGTTTTCAGTGTAAGTGTTCTAAACATAAATGGTGACTTCACTGCGTTATTGTTATTAAGACCGGTGTGTAACGCGTAGTTGTTGATACGCCTTTATTCATTTATAACATCTATATAATAAAAAATAATCTGCTGGGCGTTTTGACATGGCGAACGCAATTCAAATTCACTTATTATTTTTAACGTTATGTTTACTGGGGGATTAGAACATGACAATAATAAATCTAGTGAGGATGATGTTTTTATATGCTTACTTTTTTACTCAACTTCTTTGTCTGTTAAACGTGCGAAAATAAACTGCTTTTAATTTTTTACTCAGCGATGTTGGACTTCAGATGTGTGAACAACTATCCTTTGCCCTTACGCTGCGGGAAATAATGACGTAGTAGATTTAAGTCAATTAACAACCACATTAAACAATGCCACCTTTTCGGTTTGACCGCGAACGTGAGACAATCAATATGATAACAGGACCCCTGTTAATTGATCGATTTTGACACGTAGCGTAGTCTGCCTATTCGGGTAGGCATTGTCATGGAGACGCTGCATATATACACAGATTCAAGGTGCAGTTAAGCCTAAGATAAGGTACATGTATATATGCATTTTGTAAATTCCGGGACATTTGACAGATTTCCGGGACAGCGGGACAAGTGCTTCATTTCCGGGACTGTCCCGGACAATCCGGGACGTATGGCATGTATGATAAGATATTTACATGGTTTATAAGATGCCCATATCTTTTTGATCTTGTTAGGATTTTCAACAGATAATTCACACAAAAACACCATGTGTTAAGTGTGGATACAAGATCACAAATAGAAAACAATTAATAACAATAAAATGAATATAATTTATAACTGGCAATGTAACTTGGTTATTGTAAACAACACATTTCATGTTTTCGACAGTTCAAATAGCTTGTTAGAATGCCCCCTGAGTGGTTTCAGTCACATGATCCGTTATGGCTACAACTGATCCGTTAATGCATGAATTCTGCAACGAAAAAAGGTATCACAAATACATTTTGCCTGAGTTTAAAATTAATAAAAATAATACTATGTGCTGAATCAGTAAGAAAATGTAATATTTAATCAAACTGGTGTAAAAGAAGTCTCAAAATATCTATTGCTTTTCACCAGAACAACTTAATAGTACGCTACTGATATCATCCGGTGATGGTAACTTGACTGTAACTATTCGCTCATGGGTTTTTACAACCAGATTTAAGTTATAAAAACCAACAGATAAATACCTGGTGGTCAATGGACCATTACATTTGCGTTATTGGGTGACCGATAATAAACAATGATTTCTTCAGGATAAGCTTATCTAAGACACTTTCAAATTACTTTTCTTCAATAAATATCCGAATACATTATCCGAACGGTCTATATGTTTACCAATTCAATAAATATTAAGTCCCGTCGAATGTACGAGCGTATTTATTGAAATAATATGCCACATAAATATCGTTTAACTAAAGATTCGCTCAGCAAATACCTCAAACATCGTGTCATATATTTGTATGCAAAAAACTTCCTATTAAACTAGTATTTACTCACGACGACGTGTCTATCAAATTTGGGTTACACAGAACCATATAGAACTATCCCACGCTCCCAGTGCGGCGATTTAATTAGATTGGTTAGGCTACTTCCCCTTTTCTATCGCATACTCTCTATATATTATACTAGTCAACGGAGTCAAAGGTTATATTCATCGGGGAACCAGTTAACGATTTGATTGATTCCAATCGAGTTTTTATTACATGAAACACATCTCAGTTCTTTCATCCACTGTGCGAGTCACTATTCCAATGGGGTGATTTGTTATAAGGGGTGGGTCGCTAAGTGGTTAATTCTCAAGGGGGCGAATCGTTCCAGGCTTAGCATAAACAAATACATGTCTTACAACAACGCATGTGATGATCATATTTTTATAATACTTTTATCATTAAAATGAACTATGGTATTATTTTTTATTGGCTGCAAAACATCTTTGTAATTAAAATGGTATTGATTTTTTATAATATACTGAAAGAAAAAGTTTCATGATAGAGATCATTCAAAAATTATAGCTTTGTTTAGCCTAATAGTTTGTTTGTGTCCGAGGCTGAACTACATGAGGATCAAAAGTGTGTAACATTACCTCTACCTGATTTACTTACTAAATGTACGGAAATAATAAACTAACAAAAATATATAATTATGAATTATTTTCGTCTTTAATTAAACACTATTGACCGGTTTCCGATAAAAAAGCAACACACACACTATGACATTAAACATGACTAAATCTTGGGTGAATGCCTTTAAAGGCACTCTCAATACAGCTTTAGGCGACTTAACATTTAAAAGATTGGACGATTGGACAACTGAAAACTTTCCGTTATGGTGACCACCAACCAGACTTACATGTGCTAAGTGTGGTCCTTGAATCCGGGACGATGAGGGTCGCCTTGGAGAAAGTGTTAACCAATGTTAAGTGTATTTTTGGAACACAAATAAATAGGGGATCCATATAATTTACATAGTGCATTATCGAAATTGATAAAATTAAGGTCACTCGCGGATAATAGTTATGCTTCTGCCTGTTGTGCCAATGCAGACTTTCCACCTTATTTGTTTAATGACCTCGGAGAAGTTATGATATAATATCTATTTATATTCGGCATGCACACCATACGTGAATTGTATATACTGGAAACCCTACACCACCTCAATGACCCCCTCCCCAAAGATATTTAACAGGCTTATATGACATTTTATTAAGTTGATTACAATTATTCAATTAATAACTTCGTAAGCTTTCGGATTAAAAAAACAACAACAACATTAAGATGGTGATCGTGAATTAAAATGTTTAAGTTGCCAATGTACAACAATATTTTTTTAAAGTATTGTTGTTACAGATATTTTGTTTAATAATTTTTACGCACCATTAACGAAATTAAATGTTAGATAAAAATACCACTGTCAGTCAATTGATAAAGGCATATGTTTTAAAATATTCGAAAATAAATCACAAAATCATATTAAACTAATTTGTTTTAATTCATCCTTTATTGCCTTGTAAACGCATTGTAAAATTAAGATAAAAGTATTTTATTATATTGTTAGACGTCTATTATGGTTGGTATTCATACACATTAAACTTATACATTAGCTATTCTGGGTTTATTTTGCATACCCTGCTTTTCTTCAAAAGACAACAATTAGTAATTCATAAATGTTTACAACCATTAACGGTTACCGTTACTTAGTTGATTGTTGTTTATTCGTTTCCATCTTGTCGATACGGAGTACTAGTGTTTGTTAACCACAGTGGCTCTCTTTTTCTGTTCGCTCCCACAATAAAAATAAAAATTAGGAGAACCAGATGATGTTTGTTTACAAATGGCGACCGAAGTAAATTTTGACGACGGTGATTCTCCGTCTTTTAATGTTGAATGTGGACAGGAGACATCATACATTTATGTCAGAAATCTTGGATCAGGAGCATTTGCAGAAGCAAATCTCTACAGGAAAATTGAGGTAATGTGTATGTAGTAATGTCGGATTTGCGTCAAAATACAATTAACATGTGTGACCATAGTATCATGGACGAACCATCTTTCGAACCTCTTAATTTTTGACACGTCAATTTGACTCAAATATAATATTGGAAATAGTGAAACATATTAATTCGTGCCTTATTTGATAAATAACTTGTTTTTACATGGCTTGCAACTTTAATTGCTATGTAAATCCTCTTTTGATAACAGATTTTTGCAAGTTTCCAGCACATCCATATCATGTAAAACTAACAATGCCGCCAAAACAACGAGTACCTGCTTTCGAACCCTTCAGTGTACACCATTAAAAATAAATAAGTCACATGTTTAGACCATGGTCACGTGACTAATTGCAGCAGCCAAAATGTGTAAATTGTCAGGCAAAGTTGAGAAAAAAATTAGACTATGTTTTTATAGTTTTTTAAAGGAAAATCCTTGTATATGTAAAATGCATAAAGAAATACTATGATATTTATGTATTTTATGATTATTCTACTTATTCTAACTGTTTTGACGCATTTTAGTCGATTTGCCGCTTCGTACCAGTCATTGTAAACAAATTACTTATACACAAAAAACGGTGACGTAGTGCGCATGCGAATAAAATGTAAACAAATGAAGGTTTAGAAAAGAGGTGAGGTTCGAGAAGAGGTAATTTAACGATAAATCATGACTGATTAAATGACTGTGTGTTCATTGACTGACTGATAATTGGCAATGTTCATTTGTAAAAAAATGTGTTTTTTAAAATTAGATATTTGTTAAAAGTTTTAAAATTTGGGGTGGGGGGGGGGTATACTTTAATCATATGGAATTCTCTCTTTCTGTCAGTCTGTCTGTAGGTAGATACACACTTGTCAAAAATATATATCACCGAAACTACACCATCTGGATGTTTTATGTTTTGTATGTAACTGTGCACTGGCTCTGTAACAAGTTTCATCAAATAATGACCCAGGGGCACAACTGACCACACACTGGAGGTAAAATTATTTACAAAGTCTTATATAGCAAGGTAACTTAAACATTATAAGGCCCACATATATATCTATACATACTGCCAAGCGCCCTTTTGAGCATTATAGGCAGAGGGACATTATCGAATCTGTTTTCTGGGAAGAACCAGTACTTGGTGTCTATGGAGGAGATAATGAGAACGCTCCCCGAGTAGGGAGGGAACCCACGAACTCCCAATCGCTAGGCGGACACCTCATCCACTAAACCACCGCGATTTAATATTTAGTATGTAACATTGTGCTTTGGTTCACTATAAACTTGAAAAAAAAAATTTCCCCTGGGTCAAAACTGGCCAAGCCTCAGTGTCAAATTTTCAATTATAATGACTTGCCACAAATTACTTCATGCAGCATTGTGGGTATTCCTCACTACTTGGGACTATTTCTATGTCAAATCTAATCTTTTAAAATTACCATTACTGATGTTATAATGATGTTATAATATCATTCTTTATATTTTATGTATATTTGCTTTATTTAATTACAAATTGGTTTCAGTTTTTTAGCTTTTATACACTTGTTATCTTTATTCATCATGTTTTATAGTTGGTTGTACAAGCTGCCTAGCTAATGTTTGTTGTTTTATTCACTTGCCGACTTAAAATAAATCTTATCTGATCTTATGTCCAGAAATTATTTTAAAGTGACAATTTAGGCATTAAACATAGACTTTACTGTACATTATAAAAGTTATGAAGGCTTTTTCACAAAAATAAACACTTTTTTGCTCTGTGAACCAAACCTGCAACCTTCTGATCAAAATACAAGGCAAACACTGCCATTTGAATGAATGACTGAATGGATGTATTTATTAATTAAACTGTAAGTGACAAGTCCTGCCCCCAAAATTGGACATGTTAAAATCAAATCATCTCTCTGCTCCAAGGACAAACAAACCCTATTACTATGTTGTTATTTTAATAAATATATGCCCCCTTTTGGTTGGTTTTTCATAATGTCATATAGCTATAAAATGTTCATAGGTATTCATTATATTCATTAAGTTAAAATACATGTTAAATATCAACAACTCCACCAAGGAAAGAAACATCCATAACTCTGTTTTGTATTTTGACAACTTCATGCCCCTTTTAAGCTAAAAAAAAGTGGTATTTCAGGGAACATTAGCGAGTAGGAATCTCATAATCAGATACTTTGTTAAATGTTTTTTGTGGTTGTTATGGTTTAGTTGCATGAAGAATTTTAGTGACAAATCACTTTTTATGAATTTACTATTTTGATAGGATAACAGTCTGGTAGTATGGAAAGAGATCAAGATGGCCAGATTGAGTGAGAAGGAGCGCAGAGACGCGTGTAACGAGATTGAGATACTGTTTCTACTCAACCATGCCAATATCATTACCTACTACAATCACTTTATGGATGAAGACACATTACTGATTGAGCTTGAGTATGCTAATGGTAACGAGTTCAATAACATTTTTATTTTTTTATAAAATTAATAAATGTCTTGCATTTGAAACAGAAAGAAAAAAAGGTTTAATTGCAAATTGGTGCAAAGATCATTTTAAATATCTCATGTCAGTTGGACAATTAGTGGTAATGGCAAAGAAACATAAATTAAGGTAAAAAGGTTTTATAAAAAATTATTTATGTCTCATGAATTGTATGATTGTCCGCAGACTCTAACAAAGTTGTTTACAAAAACATGGACAACATTTTTTTCCAGGCGGGAGTCTTGCGCAGAAGATCTCTAATCAGAAGGAGCCTTTTGAAGAAGAGGTAGACGTTCTATATCTCTAGTTTTAAATTTAAATGTTAAGTATAAGTTTATTTAAATAGCTTTGCCAACAAAATTGCAACAATATTAACATGATTAGTGGCTACACAAAATTTTCTCAGAAAAAAGAATTCATGGTGCTTGCATGTTTGTTTCAGGTGGTCAAATGGTACTTGTTCCAGCTTGCCTCTGCGTTGGTGCACTGCCACGAAAACGGAATCATTCACAGGTTTTCTTCTATTATAGTTTACGGTATATTATCATCATTTTAGAAAGTGCCTTTAGTCTTTGAAATAGAATTACAAAATAAGCTTACCTAATTCTTTCAGTGCTGGAACCGAATTTTGAAGGCATTTGCAAACATTTTGGATCCAGATGAGACGCCATAGAACATGGCGTCTCATCAGGATCAAAACTGTTTGCTATTGTGATAGTATTCTTTGAAAAAATTTGAAGAAAATGCTAATTTTAGAAAATCAGCATACAACATTTAAGCAGACGACAAATTTCCCAGCATGCAAAGGGTTAAGGCTGTTTCAGGCTAATGTTTTTGTTAAGTTAAAAAACAAGGAATTTTTTGTTTTTTTGTGTTTAATTAATGATGTATTGAAGTAAACAACTATGACATAAAAAGGGCTAGTAAATGAATACAAAGCTTGCAGCTAAAAGTGATACAATATGTTTAACAGTGGGAAATTTGAATAGATTTTTATCCCCTGAAGGAGGGCATATAGTGATCGCACTGTCCGTCTGTTTGTCCCTCTGTCTGTCCGTCACACTTTTGCGTTTAGGTTTGAAAAATGCTCATAAATTCTATGTTGCTTCAGATGTAACCTTCATTTTTGGTATGCATGTGTATATGGACAAGGCCTATCCATACGCACACAAACTTTGACCTTGACCTTGAACTTAGGGTCTGCGTTTAGGTTTTGAAATCTGCGTTTAGGTTTCAAAAAAGCGTTTTTCAGGGGCATATGATGGAGACAGCTCTTGTTGTTCTATGAATTGTGTGCCATACATACACTAGTAATGTACATGAAATGATAATGGATTGCTTCAGAAGTATCTCAATTAAAACAAACTTTAATTATTCCCCACTTTAAAGACCTTTTAGTTTTTGTTGGATATCAACAGAATGCTTTGACCTAAGATCATGCATATTTGTATATTGGTAACTTCTGAGAAAGGAAAGAGGCAAATTGATTTTCAGATCACCTGGTTAAAGGTCATAGGGTTTTGTACCAGGAAATTTGTTTGGAAGAATCAAGTCAAAGGTAAAGGTCACAAGTGCTTGTAGCAGGAAATTGTTTCTGCACATTATGTTGAGAATGCTTTGACATATGACCATACACATTCATGTATTGATACATTTTTGTAGAATTAAGAGAACATTTAAGAATGAGGTCATAGGTATAGGTCAGATTGAGGTCATAGGTCCACTGGTCAAGGTCATAATATTTCCTGTGCAATGACAGCTTAGCGTTAGGGACATAATAACCAAATTAAGTTGTGATTGCATCTGTGTTGTATTCTCACAAACTTAATTTAATATAAAACATGCTTGATTTGTTAACATACTTTTTTCAGGGATGTAAAATGTCTCAACATATTCATGACAAAGACAGACTTATTGAAACTGGGAGATTTTGGAATTTCGAAAGTACTGGAGCATTCATCACAGCTTGCAGAGACGGTATGTTCAAATTTCAAAAAGTTATATTTTGTATTAGCCATATCACAAGATATGAAGAAACGCATTCCTGTAGTACCTTATAATTAAAGTGACATTAATTTTCTTAATTATGGCCCTGGAATAATAAACAATATGCTAATTGAAGATGCCCGCTCATTGACTCCAATGGTTTTTATCTTATTATGCCCCCCTTCGAAGAAGAGGGGGGTATGTAGTTTAGCTGGATGACATGTGATCGGTTTGTCTGTCTGTCGATAGACCAGTTCGTTTCCGATCATAACTTGTGAATGGATTTACCAATTGGTTTGATACTTCCCATGTGCATTGGCCTTTGCCTGTAGATGACCCCTTTTGTAATTGGGGTCACTAGGTCAAAAGATAAGGTCACTGTCACACTGACAGTAAAAATTGTTTCAAATCAATAACATCATGTGAATGGAGGGACTAATTAGCTTGAAACTTCCCAAGTGCATTTGCGTTGGACAGTAAAATTGGGGTCACTAGGTCAAAGTTCAAGGTAACTGTCACTAAGTGTGAAATCATTTCCGATCAATAATTTGCAACTGATTCACCGATTGGCTTGATACTTCCCATGTACATTGGCCTTGGACAGTAGATTACCCCTATTGATATAGGGGTCATGAGATGATAGATCATGGTCACTGTCACAATAAGTGAAAATTGTTTCCAATGAATAACTTGTCAATGAATGACTGATTGGCATGATACTTAACATATGTATTGGCCTTGGGCAGTAGATGACCCCTTTTGAAATCAGGGTCACTAGTTTAAAGGTCAAGGTTGTCCAACAACAATTAATCGATTTTATTCGATTATTATTACATCACTAGTTACAATACTATAATATTCTCAACCCATTTACTATAATAACAATGATTGAACAGAAGTTATTAATTCTGCGTCATTTAAAAACTTGTTTAAGTCACACTAATATGATAAGACTCTTATGGCCAGTTTTGTTGCAAATAATCCTGTGTAAAGGCCCTGTCAGAGGGGGGGGGGGGCATCTGTACTGAATGCAGAGCTCTTGTTATCATCAAATTTAATTAATGTAATCTAAACCTTTAAATTTATGGATTATGTGACCAGTTAGCACTCTTGTTTTTGTTTTTCAGATTGCTGGTACGCCTTTATACATGTCACCCGAGTTAATGAAGGGAGAAAAGTATGTTGAATAAACTTTTTCGAAGCAATAGATACATTTAGTATTAATGGTATCAGTTTGAACGAATGTTATATCTTAATAATGTAAATATTAAGGACATAGATGTATACACTAACGAAATTTAATGATTAAAAAAAGAAAGTAAATCAGATCATAATATATTAGGTTATATATTTCTTTATATTATTAAACTGGACCATACTGCAAAAAATCAAAAACAACAACACAACCATTTTAACAGAAACATTTCCATGTACACAGGTACAATAACAAGACGGACATCTGGGCTATGGGGTGTGTCCTCACAGAGTTGTTGACGCTTTCAAGAACATTCCAGGGAACAGTAAGATTATACATACAATTGAATACATATGTATTCATTATGTTGCAATTATGAAATATTTGTTCTCTTGACAGTAATTCAACAATTTCTGCAATAAAACTAGAAGTTTACAAACGTTAATCATATTTTATAATAAAGTTTTGTTGTGAAGTAATTTGTGATTATTGGTTTCGGACATATGATATTTAATATGTCGAAATTTATATTTTGAAGATGTACTCCATTTTGCCCTTTAAAGCTGATATTGCAGTGCTTAAGTTGAAGAGTGTTGAAAATATTTTCTCTTAAAAAATTAATTTAAAACCATTATGAAGCTTGTATGGAAAAAAGGCACAATGCCGGTGTGTTCACATGTGTGTCTTGGAATCCATGAGCATGTGCTTAGCGTTACCCAGGACTTGATGTTCCCTTCACAGCACATTTGGTTTTAGAAGAGAATATGTTTACACATAAAACTATACAAATTACAATCATCATCTTGAAAAAGAATGCAGTGAATGCAAAAGCTGATCCAGGAAATCTCTAAGAACAAAGGCTCAATGTTTGTCTTTTTTCACAAATCATGTCCAAAAAATTGCCAGTTTACCACTAAAAGAGCCAATCAGTATATTTGCAGGAAAAGCTGACAAGCATTTCTGTTTCTTTAATGGAGGAATGATCTAGTCTTCTAAAATTAGAAATATATTCCAACAAAAAAACATAAGGTGTAAAACTTTCAACCTATTCCTTACATGTATTTGATTATCCCATATGCTGTATTATTTTGTCTTTGCTCCCTGACCTTAATGTCGCACAATGCACAATTGAAATAAGAAGCTTGATTGACCAACTTCTTCTTTGAGCATTGTTTTAGATTGTATAAGCATCCCACTTGTTAAACAAGGGTCAGAAATTATAGACTCGTTGTACTTTATAACTTCAAATTCAGTATAAATTAAAATGAAAATCATGGTTGTGCTCAATACTGGGTTAGACATTGAATACTATCATTTTTTTCTATAATTCAAGAACCAGTTGAAGCTAGCCTATGAGATTGTGTTAGGAGAGCACATTGAGGTGGATGCCAACTACTCAGTGGAGATCAGGGCCCTTGTTGACCAGCTGCTTCAGAAAGAGCCCGCAAAGAGACCGTCTGCAAAGGAAGTCATTGATGGCCCTGTGTTGAAGGAACGAGAGTAAGTTTTTTTTAACCTTCAATCATAAGAATAAGTTTGAGATTAAACCTCCAATTGATAGAGAAAATGGAGTGTCAAACCTCTGATCCATAGAGTAAATGGAGTATTAAACCTCCAACCCATAGAAAAAGTGGAGTGTTAAACCTGAAATCTATAGAATGCGTGGAGTATTAAACCTCCAATCAAAAGAGAAAGTGAAGTGTTAAACCACAAATCCATTAAATGAGTGGAGTATTAAACCTCCAATCCATGGAGAAAATGGAGTGTTAAACCTCCAATCCATAGAGCATTCGGAGTGTTAAATCTCAAATACATAGAGTAAATGAAGTGTAAACCTTCAAACCATAAAGTAAGTTGAGTGTTAAACCTCCAATCCATAGAGTTAGTGAAGTGTTAAACCACAAATCCATTTATTGAGTGGGGTATTAAACTTCCAATCCATATGGTATGTAAAACCTCCAATCCATAAAGCATCTGGAGTGTTGAACTTCCAATCCATAGAGTAAGTTGAGTGTTAAACCTCCAATCCATAGAGTAAGTGGAGTGTTAAACATAAAATCCATAGAGTAAGTTGACTATTTAACATCCAATCCATAGAGTTAGTGAAGTATTAAGAGCTATTGGGGGGGTTAGACCTCCAATCTATCAAGTAAGTGGAGTATAACACCTCCAATCCATAGAGTAATTAGAGTGTTAAATCTCAAATCCATAAAGTAAGTGGAGTATTAAATCCTTGATCCAAAGATTAAGTGGAGTATTTAACCTCCAATGCATAGAGAAAGTGGAGAGTTAAACCTCCAAATCACAGATTAAGTGGAGTATCAAACCTCCAATCCATAGCGAAAGTGGAGTATGTAACCTCCAATCCATGGAGAAAGTTGAGTGTTAAACCTGCAATCCATCGAGTAAGTGGAGTTTTAAAGCTCCAATCCATAGAGTAAGTGGAGGGTGAAACCTAAGATCCATAGAGAAAGTTAAGTGTTAAACCTCCAATCCATAGAGTAAATGGAGTATTAAACCCCCGATTCATAGAGTAAGTGGAGTATTTAACCTCCAATCCATAGAGACAGTGGAGTGTCAAACCTCCAATCCATAGAGTAAGTGGAGTATTAAACTTCCAATCCATAGAGTTAAGTGGAGTATTTAACCTGCAATGTATGGGGAAAGTGGAGGGTTAAACCTATGATCCATAGAAAAAGTTGAGTGTTAAACCTCCAATCCAGAGAGTAAATGAAGTATTTAACATCCAATCCATAGATAAAATGAAGTATTTAACATCCAATCGATTGAGAAAGTCGAGTGTTAAACATCCAATTTATAGAGAAAGTGGAGTGTTAACCCTCTAATTCATAGAGTAAGTGGAATGTTTAACCTCCAATCCATAGAGTAAGTGGAGGGTTAAGCCTCAAATCAATAGAGAAAGTGGAGTGTAAATCTCCGATACATAGTGTATGTGGATTGTTAAACCTCCAATCCTTAGAGAAAGTGGAGTGTTTAACCTCCAATCTATAGAGTAAGTGGAGTGTTAAACCTCCAATCTATAGAGTAAGTGGAGTATTAAATTTCAAATCCATAGAGAAAGTGGAGTGTCAGACATCCAATACGTAGATATAATGTAGTGTTAAACCTCAAATCAATATACCAAGATCCTTTTTGAATTTAAATTGCTTCTTAGGAAAATTTATTTCAATATTTTTGTTGTAGAACTGCATTTATTAAAATATGTCTGTGTTCAAAAAATGTTTGTAATCAAATAAATAAAGTTGTGTAGATATAGATACATTTTAGCATGTTAGAAATTAATTTATCAAATAACTATGTCTACCAAATATTGTTTTAGAGTTTTTGAGCGCCGCGTATATGAGCTGAACACAAGTGCAAGAAGGACCAGGATTCAGACATCTATCTCAGTCTCGGAACAGACTATTGTGCCAGTAGTTAAGTCACAAGTCACTGAGGTAATGCATATAACTGACAAAATTAACTAAGCAGTAATTATGAATGAAAACAATATTTTTTGGGATAAATTTTTCAAATGCTTTAAAAGACTACTCTCGTTTGATTAAAGAACACCATTGAATGCAGAAATGATTATAATAGACTTTTCAGATTCATGTACAGAATTATTGTTACAATAAATGCATTAGAATTATTTTGATACACACAACATATGATCATTTTATGTTCCTTATTATTTATATATACCATAGTCCTCAGGTGTACTTTTTCTGTGCAAACGGTCTAGGGCTAAGCTTGTTTAAGGTAATTTGAGATCTTTAAAATTAAAAAAGTGTGTAGTTGACCTAGTAGAAATTTTAATCTGTCTACTACAATTGCATAATTATTCCTGCTAGAGCCTTAGAACAAAGAGTGAAAGACTGCATATACCCCATTTATCTTTGCAAAAATGTAACGCGCTGTACATGACAATTATATCTGGAAAAAAACACGGATAAAAGCTTCCCCATTTCAGGTGTACCAGTGGGGCGGTGGCAAGGTAACCCCTCAGTGTCAGGACATATTTGTGAAAGGACGCAGCCCTGCCTATGTGTCAGCGGGACACAGTCACTTTGCCGTGGTAACCATGGAGAAAGAGGTCTACACATGGGCGGTATGTGCAATGTATATCAGTCTTGATCTGGGAAAACCTGGGCTGAATGCATCTGTGTAAAGTGTCTGAACAGATAAGCCTGTTCTAATCAGGGACGACACTTTCAGTTTTTATGGAAGGAAGTCTCGTCTTGATAAAAACTTATTTTAAGCAGAATGTTTTGTCCCTGATTAGCCTGTGTGGACTGCACAGGCTAATCTTGGACAACATTTTACGCACATACATGTAGTCAGGTTTTATCAGAGCGTGGTTTATATAAAATCTTACACTACTTGTCATTTCATACCTTATTATGCCCCCGGTAGGGTGGCATATAGCAGTTGAACTGTCCGTCAGTCAGTATGTCAGTATGTCAGTCTGTTCCTCCGTCTTAAAAAACTTTAACATTGGCCATAACTTTTTAAATATTGAAGATAGCACCATGATATTTGGCATGCATGTGTATCTCATGGAGCTGCACATTTTGAGTGGTAAAATTTCAAGGTGAACATCATCCTTCAAGGTCTAGGGTCGAAAAAACAAAGTCAAGGGAAGTAATAAGCTTTAAATGGACATAGTTATCTGACCTGCCCACGTATATATTTTTGTTAAATAAATCAAAGCGGCGCAGTAGGTGACATTGTGTTTCTGACAAACACATTGTGGTGAAATGTCAAGGTCAAGGTCATCCTTTACGGTCTAAGGTAAAAAATACAGATTTAAGGGAAGTAATAAGCTTTAAAAAGGGAGAAAATTATTCAATATTTAACATAGCTAATTTATATATTTGGCATGCATGTGTATCTCATGGAGCTGCAGATTTTGAGTGGTGAATCTACAGTCACGGTAGTGGCTTTTAATTATTTGCTACTTAAAATAGAGATTTGTACAGACAATTATTTTCAAGGAAAGTAATTTATATAATTATAAGTCTCATATTATATATTTCCTTACCAAGAATTGAAGTTCTTTTCACAGTTACTGTACAGATTTATTATTTTGATTATTTATAACCCAAATTATTGATTTTTCAAAGTTTTTTTTTAAATGATATAATTTCTTTGATGTTCATTACATACCTGTGGACTTATGTGGACAAATTCAAGGGAAGTAATAACCTTTAAAGGGAAATGATTTCTATACCTGCCAAATGATAAATAGAAATTTTATTTCAATGTGGCGCAGTAGGGGGCATTGTGTTTCTGACAAACACATATCTTGTTTTTATCATACTATAATGAAAAATTGCAAAAAGTCCTTTTTGTTCTGACGAAAATTTGGTAGTCTTTAAAATTGTTTACAAAGGTGACATCATTTCAAGTTGCACATGAATAAGATTAAACTATTTATAATATTACACTAGTTATTTTCACTGGAATTTAATTTCAAAATTATTTACATCTCACAATCATAAAGGCAAATATATTTATTTTACCAAAATGAATGCTGCAGCATAGTTTTTAAACAAACTCTCATCTGACAACATGATGTTGATGTCTGTATCTAGAATCTCCAAGGTGATGGCAAGATTGTAGGTCAGCTAGGTCACGGCAATGTGGCCTCATATAAAACACCAAAGAAAGTGGAGGCATTTGAAGGCATAGGAATCATACAGGCCGAGTGTGGAGAGGACTTCACTGTCTTTCTGACAGGTACATTTTAGGCTTGCTCTGGAAAAAAAGGTCTTCATGCATGTGTGTTAAGTGTTTTCCAAGATTGGCCTTTGCAGTCTACACAGTCTTATCACGGATGACACTATTTGCTTTTGCAGACTGATCCTTTTCGACTTTATCAAACCTCCAATACTGTAAAAAAAAATTAAACGCAAGGTTATATGATTTTACATTTATATTAAGGTCAGTTATACTTGTATTGCTTATTTCTGTATCAATCATATGTTATCTACATTATGCAAAAATGGGTCTTATGCAGTCAGCCTAGACAAGCATTCCTATTAGCACAGGCTGGTCAGTAGCTACTGTTTGCTTGCATGACTTTATACTGTAGAGGGTAGTTCCTGACCTGACTGTGCTTATGTACAGGTTTGTCTAAAATTATGTTGGTTGCATATGTCATAAGACACAATTTATGTTTGGGTATTTAAAAGTTTAAGATTTCCTTCTGTGCCTGATGCTGCATTATCATTTTTTTTTGTGTTGACTTGGAGTGTGCCCCAGCAATCCTACCTAATTAACTTTAACTAGAGTCACAAACATTGGGCCTTACTTAATTTATAGCTGCCTTTTCAAGCATTTTAAAGTTGTTCCTGAAATATTTTTAATTTCTGTGTGGTCTTGTATTGTGGTTGGAAGCTGCAGTACCCGGAGAAAACCCCACCTGTCAGGTATGGTAACCACCAACCACATGCTTCCCAGAACGGGGATTTAAACCTGTGTTGCCTAGGTGAGAAGCCAGTGTACTCACCACTGCAATAAATGGACATATCCATTTTAAAAGGACATTGCTCATATTAAATAATACAGAAGTAAACAACTTATTTTGCCCTATCAGATGAAGGCCAGGTGTTATCTGTATTGCCTTATCAGATGAAGTCCAGGTGTACTCTGTATTGCCCTATGGGTTGAAGGCCAGGTGAACTCTATATTGCCCTATCAGATGAAGGCCAGGTGTATTCTATATTGCCCTATAATATTAAAGCCAGGTTTACTTGATATTGCCCTATCAGATGAAGACCAGGTTTTCTCTATATTACCCAATGAGATGATGGTCAGGTGGAATCTATATTGCCCTGTAGAATGAAGGCCAGGTGTACTCTATATTGCCGTATGAGATGAAGGCCAGGTGTACTCTATATTGCCCTATAAGATGAAGGCAAGGTTTACTTTATGTTGCCCAATCAGAGGAAGGCCAGGTGTACTATATATTGCCTTATCAGATGAAGGCCAGGTGTACTCTATATTACCATATGAGATAATGGCCAGGTGGAATCTATGTTGCCCTAAGAGATGAAGGCCAGGTGTATGTGTGTGGTTTCTTAATACAGAAGTAAACGACTTATATTGCCCTATCAGACGATGGCCAGGTGTACTCTTTATTGCCCTACCAGATGAAGGACAGGTGTACTCTGTAATGCCATATCAGATGAAGGCCAGGTGTACTCGTGTGGTTCCATAATACAGAAATAAAAGACTTATATTGCCCTATCAGATGAAGGCCAGGTGTACTCTATATTGCCCTATCAGATGAAGGCAATGTGTACTCTATATTGCCCTATCAGATGAAGGCCAGGTGTACTCTATTTTGCCCTATGAGATGAAGGCCAGGTGTGCTCTATATTGCGCTATGAGATGAAGGCCAGGTGTACCTTATATTGTCCTATGAGATAAAGGCCAGGTGTACTCTATATTGCCCTATCAGATGAAGGCCAGATGAACTCTATATTGCCCTATCAGATGAAGGCCAGGTGCACTTGTGTGGTTCCAATGACTTATATTGCCCTATCAGATGAATGCCATGAGTAATGTATGTTGCCTTATTAGATGATGGCCAAGTGTACTCTATATCACTCTAGACGAAAGCCAGGTGTACTCTATATCACCCTATCACATGAAAGCCAGGTGTACTATATATTGCCTTATCAGATGAAGGCCAGGTGTACTCTATATTACCATATGAGATAATCGCCAGGTGGACTCTTTGTTGCCCTATGAGATGAAGGCCAGGTGTATGTGTGTGGTTCCTTAATACAGAAGTAAACGACTTATATTGCCCTATCAGATGAAGGCCAGGTGTACTCTTTATTGCCCTACCAGATGAAGGACAGGTGTACTCTGTAATGCCCTATCAGATGAACGCCAGGTGTACTCGTGTGGTTCCATAATACAGAAATAAAAGACTTATATTGCCCTATCAGATGAAGTCCAGGTGTACTCTATATTGCCCTTTTAGATGACAGCCAGTTGTACTCGTTTGGTTCCATAATGCAGAGATAAACGACTTACATTGCCCTATCAGATGATGGCCAGGTGCACTTGTGTGGTTCCAATGACATTTATTGCCCTATCAGATGAATGCCATGAGTACTCTATGTTGCCTTATTAGATGAAGGCCAGGTGTACTCTATATCACCCTATCAGATGAAAGCCAGGTGTACTTGTGTGGTTCCAATGACTTTTATTGCCCTATCAGATGAATGCCATGTGTACTCTATGTTGCCTTATTAGATGAAGGCCAGGTGTACTCTATATCACTCTGTCAGATGAGGCCATGTGTACTCTATATTGCCCTATTAGATGAAGGCCTGGTGTACTCTATATTGCCCTATCAGATGAAGGCCAGGTGTACAATATATTGCCCTATCAGATTAAGGCCATGTGTACTCTATATTGCCCTATCAGATGAAGGCCATGTGTACTCTATATTGCCCTATCAGATGAAGGCCATGTGTACTCTATATTGCCCTATCAGATAAAAGCCATGTGTACTCTATATTGCCCTATCAGATGAAGGCCATGTGTACTGAATATTGCCCTATCAGATGAAGGCCAGGTGTACTCTATATTGCCCTATCAGATGAAGGCAAGGTGTACTCTATATTGCCCTATCAGATGAAGGCAAGGTGTACTCTATATTGCCTTATCAGATGAAGGCAAGGTGTACTCTATATTGCCCTATCAGATGAAGGCAATGTGTACTCTATATTGCCCTATCAGATGAAGGCCAGGTGTACTCTATATTGCCCTATGAGATGAAGGCCAGGTTTGCTCTATATTGCGCTATGAGATGAAGGCCAGGTGTACTCTATATTGTCCTATGAGATAAAGGCCAGGTGTACTCTATATAACCCTATCAGATGAAGGCCAGGTGAACTCTATATTGCCCTATCAGATGAAGGCCAGGTGCACTTGTGTGGTTCCAATGACTTATATTGCCCTATCAGATGAAGGCCAGGTGCACCTGTGTGGTTCCAATGACTTATATTGCCCTATCAGATGAATGCCATGAGTACTCTATGTTGCCTTATTAGATGATGGCCAGGTGTACTCTATATCACTCTATCAGATGAAAGCCAGGTGTACTCTATATCACCCTATCATATGAAAGCCAGGTGTACTCTATATTGCCCTATCAGATGAATGCCATGTGTACTCTATGTTTCCATATTACATGAAAGCCAGGTGTACTCCATATCACCCTATCAGATGAATGCCATGTGTACTGTATGTTGCCTTATTACATGAAGGCCAGGTGTACTCTAAATCACCCTATCAGATGAATGCCAGGTGTACTCTATGTTGCCTTATTAGATGAAGGTCAGGTGTACTCTATATTGCCCTATCAGATGAAGATCAGGTGTACTCTATATTGCCCTATGAGATGAAGGCCAGGTGTGCTCTATATTGCGCTATGAGATGAAGGCCAGGTGTACTCTGTATTGTCCTATGAGATAAAGGCCAGGTGTACTCTATATTGCCCTATCAGATGAAGGCCAGGTGAACTCTATATTGCCCTATCAGATGAAGGCCAGGTGCACTTGTGTGGTTCCAATGACTTATATTGCCCTATCAGATGAATGCCATGAGTACTCTATGTTGCCTTATTAGATGATGACCAGGTGTACTCTAAATCACTCTATCAGATGAAAGCCAGGTGTACTCTATATCACCCTATCAGATGAAAGCCAGGTGTACTCTATATTGCCCTATCAGATGAATGCCATGTGTACTCTATGTTTCCTTATTACATGAAAGCCAGGTGTACTCTATATCACCCTATCAGATGAATGCCATGTGTACTCTATGTTGCCTTATTACATGAAGGCCAGGTGTACTCTATATCACCCTATCAGATGAATGCCAGGTGTACTCTATGTTGCCTTATTAGATGAAGGCCAGGTGTACTCTATATTGCCCTATCAGATGAAGGCCAGGTGTACTCTATATTGCCCTATCAGATGAAGACCAGGTGTACTCTATATTGCCCTATGTCAGGTGTGCTCTATATTGCGCTATGAGATGAAGGCCAGGTGTACTCTGTATTGTCCTATGAGATAAAGGCCAGGTGTACTCTATATTGCCCTATCAGATGAAGGCCAGGTGAACTCTATATTGCCCTATCAGATGAAGGCCAGGTGCACTTGTGTGGTTCCAATGACTTATATTGCCCTATCAGATGAATGCTATGAGTACTCTATGTTGCCTTATTAGATGATGGCCAGGTGTACTCTATATCACTCTATCAGATGAAAGCCAGGTGTACTCTATATCACCATATCAGATGAAAGCCAGGTGTACTCTATATTGCCCTATCAGATGAATGCCATGTGTACTCTATGTTTCCTTATTACATGAAAGCCAGGTGTACTCTATATCACCCTATCAGATGAATGCCATGTGTACTCTATGTTGCCTTATTACATGAAGGCCAGGTGTACTCTATATCACCCTATCAGATGAATGCCAGGTGTACTCTATGTTGCCTTATTATATGAAGGCAAGGTGTACTCTATATTGCCCTATCAGATGAAGGCCAGGTGTACTCTATATTGCCCTATCAGATGAAGACCAGGTGTACTCTATATTGCCCTTTGTCAGGTGTGCTCTATATTGCGCTATGAGATGAAGGCCAGGTGTACTCTGTATTGTCCTATGAGATAAAAGCCAGGTGTACTCTATATTGCCCTATCAGATGAAGGCCAGGTGAACTCTATATTGCCCTATCAGATGAAGGCCAGGTGCACTTGTGTGGTTCCAATGAATTATATTGCCCTATCAGATGAATGCCATGAGTACTCTATGTTGCCTTATTAGATGATGGCCAGGTGTACTCTATATCACTCTATCAGATGAAAGCCAGGTGTACTCTATATCACCCTATCAGATGAAAGCCAGGTGTACTCTATATTGCCCTATCAGATGAATGCCATGTGTACTCTATGTTTCCTTATTACATGAAAGCCAGGTGTACTCTATATCACCCTATCAGATGAATGCCATGTGTACTCTATGTTGCCTTATTACATGAAGGCCAGGTGTACTCTATATCACCCTATCAGATGAATGCCAGGTGTACTCTATGTTGCCTTATTAGATGAAGGCCAGGTGTACTCTATATTGCCCTATCAGATGAAGGCCAGGTGTACTCTATATTGCCCTATCAGATGAAGACCAGGTGTACTCTATATTGCCCTATGTCAGGTGTGCTCTATATTGCGCTATGAGATGAAGGCCAGGTGTACTCTGTATTGTCCTATGAGATAAAGGCCAGGTGTACTCTATATTGCCCTATCAGATGAAGGCCAGGTGAACTCTATATTGCCCTATCAGATG
The DNA here is from genome assembly GCF_020536995.1 of Dreissena polymorpha. Classification (NCBI taxonomy): domain Eukaryota; kingdom Metazoa; phylum Mollusca; class Bivalvia; order Myida; family Dreissenidae; genus Dreissena; species Dreissena polymorpha. The sequence continues at coordinate 40,103,535 of NC_068357.1, forward strand.
AAGGCCAGGTGCACTTGTGTGGTTCCAATGACTTATATTGCCCTATCAGATGAATGCTATGAGTACTCTATGTTGCCTTATTAGATGATGGCCAGGTGTACTCTATATCACTCTATCAGATGAAAGCCAGGTGTACTCTATATCACCATATCAGATGAAAGCCAGGTGTACTCTATATTGCCCTATCAGATGAATGCCATGTGTACTCTATGTTTCCTTATTACATGAAAGCCAGGTGTACTCTATATCACCCTATCAGATGAATGCCATGTGTACTCTATGTTGCCTTATTACATGAAGGCCAGGTGTACTCTATATCACCCTATCAGATGAATGCCAGGTGTACTCTATGTTGCCTTATTATATGAAGGCAAGGTGTACTCTATATTGCCCTATCAGATGAAGGCCAGGTGTACTCTATATTGCCCTATCAGATGAAGACCAGGTGTACTCTATATTGCCCTTTGTCAGGTGTGCTCTATATTGCGCTATGAGATGAAGGCCAGGTGTACTCTGTATTGTCCTATGAGATAAAAGCCAGGTGTACTCTATATTGCCCTATCAGATGAAGGCCAGGTGAACTCTATATTGCCCTATCAGATGAAGGCCAGGTGCACTTGTGTGGTTCCAATGAATTATATTGCCCTATCAGATGAATGCCATGAGTACTCTATGTTGCCTTATTAGATGATGGCCAGGTGTACTCTATATCACTCTATCAGATGAAAGCCAGGTGTACTCTATATCACCCTATCAGATGAAAGCCAGGTGTACTCTATATTGCCATATCAGATGAATGCCATGTGTACTCTATGTTTCCTTATTACATGAAAGCCAGGTGTACTCTATATCACCATATCAGATGAATGCCATGTGTACTCTATGTTGCCTTATTACATGAAGGCCAGGTGTACTCTATATCACCCTATCAGATGAATGTCAGGTGTACTCTATGTTGCCTAATTAGATGAAGGCCAGGTGTACTCTATATTGCCCTATCAGATGAAGGCCAAGTGTACTCTATATTGTCCTATCAGATGAACGGCAGGTGTACTCTATATTGCCCTATCAGATGAAGGCCAGGTGTACTCTATATTGCCCTATCAGATGAAGGTCAGGTGTACTCTATATTGCCATTTCAGATGAAGGTCAGGTGTTTTCATGTGGTTCCAACTTCTACGGCTGCCTGGGATGCGAGGATGAGGAGGACGAATTGGTCTCCCCTGTCTGTGTGCCCACGTTTGCGCGCCTTGCGGTTCAGCAGCTGTCCTGCGGGGATAACCATGTGGTGGCATTGTCAAAGGATGGCGATGTTTACACATGGGGACGTGGAGAGTTTGGTGAGATATTATTTTTGTTTAAACAGTAATTGCTACTTGAATGGCAGTTCATTTACTTATATTGAAGAGCTTGTCCCTGAATTTTCTAAATACTGTATTTTACTTGAAATTATTAACTTTACTCAATAGTTACTAAACATAACTATATTATTAGTATAATTTATTGTGTCTCAAGTTATAATATCCTTTCAATTTACTTAATATTTACTATAATTTATTATTTATTTACAAAAATACACTATAATTTCTGAATTGTGAATCAGAAAATGTCAATGTTAAAAATGAACAAGTAACGCTTAATTGAAATGTTGCCTTACCTTGAGATTTGTTTAGCAGAAATCTTTGTGTTTTTTAACAATAGATGTTTTATGTTTTGTCATTTTTTAGGACGGCTTGGTCAAGGGTCAGAGGATGATTGTTCCATACCAAATAAGGTACAACATTGAATATATATAAACTTCAACGCATACTTTGTGACACATTGAACACAATAACCTGAACATTTCAAGTGTCAATTGCAGAATTCTTGTATCTGATATAGATATGAGTGGCGTTTTGAGAAAACTGGCTTAATGCCTGTGCGTAAAGTGTCGTCCCAGATTAGCCTGTGCAGTCCACACAGGCTAATCAGGGACGACACTTTCCGCCTAAATTGGATATTTGCTAAGAAGAGACTTCATTTAAACGAAAAATGTCATAAATGTGGAAAGTGTCGTCCCTGATTAGTCTGTGGGGACTGCACAGGCTAATCTGGGAGGACACTTTACGCACATGCATTAAGCCCAGTTTTCTCAGAACACAACACATATGTTAAAAAGATGCACCAGTTTCATGCTTAAGACTTGATATATTAAGCCTTTATCTATTTATCTGTTACAAGTTAATATTTTTACTTCGTGAAAAATGGATGATTATTAATTTTACATTTTTAATGTTGTTAAAATGTAGTTTTGCAATTTATTTGGACATATGCATTTTGCAATTTTCAGACAATTGTTTTCTCTTTAAATTAAAGTGCAGGGTTCAAGGATTACTATTTTTGTAACTAAAAATAAAAGGCAGTCAACCATTTAGTGGATTGGTTGAACTAATGGGGACAAGTTTATAATACTGTCTATAACTTACATCCAATTCAGGATTGTACCAAAAAGATTGATGATTTTCAAAATATCTCGGGCAATAAAATCCTAACTTTCTGAATTGCTTGAAAGACGAATTTTAATTTGAGCCGTCTCATGCAAAAAGGGTGTTATATGCAATATGCCGCTAGCACAGCACATCAGTGCCGTCTGGTCAGGAGCCACCTTGTTGGCCTTTGAGACAATGACATTTTGCATGACTTTATAGACAAAAGCATAGCTATGTAGACTGTGCATCTCCTCTTTCTGATCTGGACGTATGTTGGCTGCACATGGCATAAGACCCATTTTCATATGACGCGACTCAATTTCACAATTTTGAAAATCACTTTTCTATGATACATTCCATTTTGAGAATAAATAATCGGACTAAAATGCTTTGAAAGTACCATTAAATAATTGCTATATGTATTATCTGCATAAAATCAGGTTGAATTGCAAAAGAAGCACATGGTGCGTTACGTGTCTGCTGGTGCAGAGGGGACATTTCTCCTGACCCACTCTGGTCGCGTTCTGGCAGCAGGAAGTAATGAACACAACAAACTTGGTTTCAACTCGCTCACTTCGGGTATAAAGAAGCACAAAGCAAAGGTAATTTAATTAGTCTGGAATGCGCTAGATTTGAGAAAACCCCACCAATCTGGGACTACAAAGCAAGCTGACACATTTAGCATCCTTTTAAAATAACATGTCATATTGACTATAATTAGCGAAATGCAACTACCATTGGTACACAAATGGGGTCAGCCATGTTTTTACCTGTCTATGGGATTTTTGTTTAAAGTTGTGGGCATCCAGATAACAAATTGTTATATTTTCATAGTTGGTTGTATTGTTTATCAAATGTTCATATATATTTTAAGAAATGCAAATAATTATGTATGCAGAATATGTCTAATTGCACTTTGTTTTTCGATGTATGACCTTGTTGTTTTCTTCACTTAACAATTTTAAATATTGCAGGTAATTTCAAAATAAATTGTTTATCTATGATTATTAAAACTCTAACCATGTCGTAAAATATATGCATGAGTTATTAATTATCACATTGTCTATTACTTATTTACAATTCACTTTTATTTGTAGATATACGATATTCCATGTAAACTGGTGTTCACCCTTGTTCGACCTTTAGTGAGATTACATGTAGTAACCATAGCAAGCGGTGCCAACCATTCTGCTGTCATAGATGGTGAGTTATGGATTTTTTTTTACTCAAATTGACATCTATGCATCTGTTAAATGGAAATAAGGATTTGGTAACTTACCCTATTCCAAAAGACAATATTAAGTGATAAATATTAATTAATGAAAAAAACTGGGTATTAATTTCCAGTATGTGGACACCTGTACACGTTTGGGTGCAATAAGTTTGGCCAGCTGGGGGTTGGTGACTTCAAGGTGCACTCTAGGATTTGTCGCGTGGCACATGTCCTTGTCAACCACCGTGTGGAGAAGGTCACATGTGGAGATGGATTCACAGTAGCCTCAACCAGCGGTGAGTAGCTGTTCCAATAGTTTTAGTGAGTCACAATTAAATTAAGACAAGAGAGAGAGTTAAACTTTAGAAAGGAGAGAGACTAAAGATTTAGAAAGGTGGACAAGAGAGAGAGTTAAACTTTAGAAAGGAGAGACACTAAAGATTTAGAAAGGTCAAACAGAGAGAGAGAGAGAGATAAGATTTAGAAAGGTAGAAGAGAGAGACAGTTAAGATTTAGAAAGGTAGCAAAAAGAGAGAGTTAAGATTTACAAAGGTAGCAAAAAGAGAGTGTTATGATTTAGAAAGGTAGAAAAGAGAGAGAGTTAAGATTTCGAAAGATTTAAAAGAGATAGAGAGTTTAGATTAAGAAGGATAGAGAGTAAAAATGTTCATCAGTAGTTGACAGTCCCTAAGTGACAAGGATTTGCACCACAAAAAAAAGCACACCCATTTCTTATGTTGTTTGTATTTACTGTTCCAGACAACTATGTGTATGCCTGGGGCAATGGGGATAATGGGCGCCTAGGTTTTGGCCATGTTGAAACAGGAGTAAGCTCGACGAAGAAAGCTGTATCGATACCAAGACCGATATTCGGAGCCCTGCACATTGTGCCAAACCTTTCTGCAAGGCACTGGCACACCATCCTGATAGCAGGTGAGTCAGACCTTTGTATGGCAAGAACAGAACATATGTGTTATTATGACTTGCACAATGTACATCGTCAGTATAATAAAACAAACAAAGCATGATTATTATTATGTTATTATGTTGTCTTCTGTTTAAGTATATATAAAAAACTGTCAAGAGAAACATTCATAGAGTAAATTTACTTGTAAAAATGCAAGTTTGTTTAAACATATGAATTATCACTTGCAGTTTTTTGCAAGGCTCGATCTGGAACGCAATCCTGATAGACTGCGAACTGTGATTAATGAATAGAAGCTTTGTTCTTAATATAGTGATTTGTAAAAGGAACATTTGTCATTAAGATGAAATTGGTTTCAAACACAGACCTTTGTATGACTTTTTTTTTATTGTAGTAGTATTTAATGGGAATCATTTACCTGTGTTGCACTATATAATTTAGTAATATTTAATCATTACTTGTGTTGCAGTATGTAGTAATATTTGATGGGAATCATTTACTTGTGTTACAGAGAAAGTGCTTAACCAAAAAACTCTTAAGTCCCGATGTTCATTACCTGGAAGTAAGTAGCAGCTTGTTTGATTTTGAAACATGTTTTTTGTATATATTTGTAATTTTTAGATTGTATTTTTATGGATTTGTTTTATCTTTTCTTTGCCACTGATAATATGGGCTAATATACATGCACTATAATTGTGATATACATTCAATTTTTATTCTATAATTGTGTAAAATATTTAACAAATTAAACATTATGGATGATATTTATCCCAATTGCAGACAGCTGTATATAATTGTCTAAATAATTGGTGTTTGCATCTTATTGATCTTATGTACTGTAGACTGTGACATCATGATTTATCTTTTTGAAAATAATATAAATTGTCACATATGAGCGCTTCAGTGTCTTGACTTTAACTTAGGTTATCTGACAGTTTTAATGGTACTTACCAGATATTATCTTAATTAGGAGACAGCATGCAACATGCAACACCTGCGTCTATTGCTGTAAGGTCAAGGTCACTGTAAGCTATCATATGTGAAACATGGGCATAACACAGGTTGTTTGGGTTGTAAAATCATCAGTTATCAAGCAATTTTAAAGTAATTTTAATCAAATGATCATCATGCATGTCATGTTCAATTCAAGCATCAACAGTTTAAATGTTCACTCTTAGAGGTCAAAGGTTAAATATTGATCATGCATTGTTTGTACAGACTGTAACTTTTTCATTCATCAGGCAACTTTAAAATATTACTTTGTGGATAGACTAACATACATTGTACTTGTATTTATATTGATCTTGTAAGTGCAGCTTTACTTTGTTGCATAATATTATTTGATACATCTTTGATGTCTAATGGTGTATAGACACACTATTAACAGCAGAAATTATCTAATGATAATTTTATTATAGACATTACCTATTAATATTATGTTAATATATACATTACCTATAAGTATCTTTATAATAGAAATAAGCTATGAATATGTTTATTATAGATTTAACCTACTAATATGTGTATAATAGACATACATTATATTTTAATATTTGTAGAATTAATGTGTAGTACAAATTACCTGTTCCTATTGGTAGTTCTAAACTGAAATGGTATTCACTATTTTCTTTCCTGTGAATTACGTCCAATGGTTATGGGACACTCAATCAACATCTCTATATTTCAAGCTGATTCTCATGACTTGGTGGTGAACGTAATGGGAATGACAAATTGCTGTAGTACATAAACATTAAAAATGTCAAACTTTACTTGACCAATTTCAAATATTGATCAATGACAAGGCTTGGTATAACATATATCTTATTTCTGTTGGTTAAATTTAAAGGGACCTTTTCACAGATTTTGGTATGTACTGAAGTTTGTCATTAATGCTTTAAAATAATAAATGTTAATATTGTAACAAAATAGCCGACACGTAAAAACTAGAATAAAATTATAGAACAAAACAAAGTTATTATAAACTGAGCTAAAACCACTGACCCTTCGAGTGAAAGTCTTGCACTCAAACCACCCCTGCCATTTGTGCCCATACACTTGATACTTTATATAAGTAATCCTCGTACTCGTAGTATCACAAAATATAACTATAATAACAGAACTCCATATTATTCAATCATTTCGCGTTTGTAACGCTTTATAATTTTCAGGTTTTTAAATTGTCAAAAAATGCATATAATGGATATTTTACAGCATGGTAAATGTTCAATATTACTGTTTACTCGGAAATATCATTTCTACAACAAAAATTAGGGATTCTTTTTTTTCTTCAATTATGTCAATTTTCCTAAACTTGAATAGGTCCCTTTAAGATATGACTGAATGTGAAAATGTTTGAATCAGTGGAACCTGGACTTATATATGCCAATTGTGTTCCTACTTTGAATTGGCTCACTGCTTGTTTGTTTTTTTTTTCAATTTTTATTTTCTTTGAATATTCTGATTAACTTTTATCTTATACAAACCTGGTTTAGTTTTGACTTTTCTATTTCAATTTTCAGTGAAACTTCCTTCAGGTAGAAGTGTGAGCTTTTATTCATAACAATTGCACAGCTTATCTTTTTTCTTCACTTGGATTTCAATTTTTTCCAATCATGTATATTATATTCCAAAATGTATTCTCAATATTTTGAAATGATTGTAGAAAGTAAATTTTCAATGTGTTTTTGCTTGACAAAAAAACCCCTATTACAACATCCTCTACTTATTATTTCCATGTGGGTATAACTTGAGGGGACCGTCGGTTTACCATGGTCTTACTGAGTGTTCTGTCCACTTGTCAGTCTTTCCCTATGTCCATCAAAATCTGGATCTTTCAATAATTCAAGAAGTACTTAGATTGATGAAACGCGGTATGTGGATGGAGAGCCATATTATGGGTATGCACATTATTTCAGTTTATTTGGTGTAAACAAATTGTTGTTGCTTTGATTTTGAATGCAAATAAAAACTCAGATCTCAATCCTATGGTTACGAAAATAATACTCAAGCTGTATTTTGATGAACTTTGGTATGTGAATAGAGGGCAAATGGGAAATATTAATGTTATTCCAGATCTTCCTTCAGACAAAATTTGTGGTTGTGCTGTTCACAGATGCCATGAATGCAGAAATTATTGAAAAGCTAAAATTGTGATCCTTTGATAACTTAAAAAGAGCCTAAAGCAGGTTGATGAATTTATGAAATGTGTTTTGAGGGCCATATTAGAAATAAGCATGTTATTTCAGATTGTGGTTGTCTGTCAGCTTATCTGCATTTCATCCTAATAATTTGAATTCTGCAATAGCTTAAAAAGTACTTAACCCTTTCCCCCATAAGAAGCAACGTGAAAATGGCTTTTGCAACCGGCATAAAACCAGAACAGCCTGCGAGGAACTCATCTGCAAGGAACTCGCAGCCCTGTTCAGGTTTTATGCTTTTTGCCGCTCATCATTAACTAAGGGTTGGAAATGAAGCGTTTTAAAACTTAAATACGTAAGAAAGGTATTTAATTAAATGAAACTGTCTAAAGGACTTATGACATATGCATCGAAATACATGTCTAAGTGGTAAAGTTCTTAAGCTATGTTAATAAACTCAGTATGTGGATAGAGGGCCATAGGAGGAATATGCATGGCTAGGGGCCACCTTTCATTTTAATGCCAAACCCTTAAAAAACATAGTGCAACTTAGCATTTGTATGCCCCGTCCGTCAAAATGTGTTCAATTATTTATTTTTGCTTTGTTATTGTAAATGTTCTCATCAATTGTCCCCAACATGTTTTCATTGGTTTGACAATTTTATAGAGTAACACATATTATAACATAAAATTATTTTCAGTTAAAAGAAAACATCATGAAATATTATTATGCTGAATAGATGGTTAGGTATAAGTGGATATAAGAAATTAAGTCACTTATACTGTGCAAAGTTTACCATCCAACTATTTGTTATATGATGTTGCTTTGAGGTGTTGTGCTGAAATTAGGTGTGTAGTTAGCATACTTGCAGACTAAGTTTAGATTACATTTGGAGCCAGTAAGGTTGAGATTAATGGCACTATTATCAAAAATAGGGAAAGTTCCACTCATTTACTAGAGTTTTGATCGAGGTTTTGCATTTGAATATGTATGTAGGTAGCTTATATTCAGAAATTGCTTGGGATTGCATGATCATTTAAAATAAAAGAATACTTTGTAAAATGATAAAAATCTAGTTCTGAGACATGGCTTCTCTTCTTGTGGTAATCTAACTGTTTAGGTTTAATTTGGCAGATACATGTTTGACTATTACAAATATTCATCATTTAATATGTCATCACATTCATTATATTTAGGTGAGCTGACAGAAAATTTACATTACTATCAAAGCTGAAGGATAATTTAGGGTGCTGTCTTACACAGCTCTTATTATTGAGCTTGCTTGGTCTATTATTCCCTGTAACCAAATTTTTTCCATTCGTTTTGATGAGGCCTAAATATTTTACGACAAATTTTTTCCTAACATTTAATAGTACCAAATGCCAACATAAAGCTGTTTTGGACCTTTGTTATTGACCTTTGTTATTCAAAATGCTATTGTTGTGTGAAAGAAGTATTATTGCCACACTATTTTGCATGGTTGCTATTGCTTCTAAGAATGAAAAATCTTCTAAATGGGTTCAATGTATGAAAATGTCAGTTTATAAATATCACTTAACACAAGTTTAGGACGAAAACTTGGCCTGCTTGTATTAAGCCGAAATTATTGCAATACATTAAGCCAATAACTATAACAATAAATATGAACAAATTAATGTTTTTATTATGTGCTTTTTTGCCCCCTCTGATTATATATAACATGGAATTACTGTTATTATATTTATTTTTATTGCTTGTTCCAAGTTTTTGGAGCCACATTTTATTGTGGCCTTATTTTTACAAAATGTTATAATCAAAATATTATCGGAAATATAGTTGTTTCTCAATTTTATATGATTTACTCAGTGTTTTATAATTCTATCCAAATTTATAATAATTTAATGTATACAAGGTCTATAATTCAACAAATAAAAACAAAAACAAGAAGTGTTATGAACTAATTGTGAGTAGTATATTTGTTGGTAGTGTCCACTGATGTTGATTTTAAAAACATGTTTTAGCTAAACGAGTAAATAGGCATGTAGAGGCACAAACAGGTAAATATGCTTGCATTAAGAAGAATGTTATTCCTATATGTGTTGTTACCCATGGTATATTGTATAATTGCATTAGTTGCATCTGCATGATACCCAATTGGCTGCAATTCAAACTCCCCTGATCAAAGGGAGGTAAATCAGTATCAGAAAGATATTATTAGTCCCCTACCGGTTTCACCGGAGGGGACTAATGGTTTTGTATCCGTCCGTCTGTCCGTCCGTATCCTGCGATAACTTTAAACGTTCTTAATATTTTTTCATGAAACTTGAAATATGGATAGATGGCAAAATGGACATTATGCACGTCATTTCATTTTTTTCCTACATCAAAAATTCTGGTTGCTATGGCAACAAATATACTAGAAATACTGCTGAAAATGGTGTTTTTTCTTGACCTGCGATTACTTTAAGTTCTTAATATTTTTTCATGAAACTTGAATCATGGATAGATTGCAATATGGACATTATGCACGTCATTTAATTTTGTTCCTACGTCAAAAATTCTGGTTGCTATGGCAACAAATAGACTAGAAATACTGCTGAAAATGGTGTTTTTTTCTGGATCCTGCGATAACTTTAAAAGTTCTTAATATTTTTTCATGAAACTTGAAACATGGATAGATGGCAATATGGACATTATGCACGTCATTTCATTTGGTTCCTACGTCAAAAATTTTGGTTGCTATGGCAACAAATAGACTAGAAATACTGCCGAAAATGGTGTTTTTTCTGGATCCTGCGATAACTTTAAAAGTTCTGAATATTTTTTCATGAAACTATAAATATGGATAGATGGCAATATGGACATTATGCACGTCATTTCATTTGGTTCCTATGTCAAAAATTCTGGTTGCTATGGCAACAAGTAGACTAGAATTACTGCTGAAAATGGTGTTTTTTCTGGATCCTGCGATAATTTTAAAAGTTCTTAATATTTTTTCATGAAACTTGTAACATGGATAGATGGCAATATGGACATTATGCACGTCATTTCATTTTTTTCCTACGTCAAAAATTTTGGTTGCTATGGCAACAAATAGACTAGAAATACTGCTGAAAATGGTGTTTTTTTCTGGATCCTGCGATAACTTTAAAAGTTCTTAATATTTTTTCATGAAACTTGAAATATGGATAGATGGCAATATGGACATAATGCACGTCATTTCATTGTGTTCCTACGTTAAAAATTCTGGTTGCTATGGCAACAAATAGACTAGAAATACTGCTGAAAATGGTGGTTTTTTTCTGGATCCTGGGATAACTTTAAAAGTTCTTAATATTTTTCATGAAACTTGAAACACGGATAGATTGCAATATGGACATTATGCACGTCATTTCATTTGGTTCCTACATCAAAAATTCTGGTTGCTATGGCAACAAATCATAAAAAAAATTCTGACAATGGTGGAATTTCTGACAATGGTGGAGCCGGTAGGGGACTTTTATTGCTCGGCAATAGTCTTGTTTTTAATGTTTTACGCAGAAATATTTTCTTTTTGAAGTGCATGTTTATGGATTTATTACTTAATAATTGGACACTTACAAGTTCTGAGCAATGCACTGTTGCTAATTTACTTCTGTTACACTCTTGGAATGTGTTTCATATTATTAATAATTTGATACATTCAAATGTCATAAAATACAACACAATTATTTTAAAATAAAAAATCATGCTTTTGGTATATTTTCTGCGGCTTAATGTATTTATTTCTTTGGGTAAATATATTGATTGTTCAAAGAAAAAAATAATAAAAGCATAGAAAGATTGATGAGGAAAGACATTAAAGTCAAATGCAATAAATGTAAAAAAATCACAGAAAAAACACAATTGATTGAATTGCTGGAATTCAAATAATTTAAATTTGAAATGTTTACAATATTCATGTTGTAATTATTCAATTAAATATATACTAGTTGTAGCTGAAGAGCAGGTTACTATTGGTATGTGATAATATAAAATAGTGACAATATGTACTGTATATTTATGACTGAGATATGAGTGCAGCTTGATACTGGTTAGTCATTCTAACTAACCTTTTTTTTAATACTATAAGTCAACTTATCATACAATATAAATGTATTAAGACATATACTGATACAAACAAGTTTGTAAAGCCATTTGTTGTTGTAATTTTTTATTCTCAGTATAGAAAAGTTACAAAGTAAATACATTTAGAAAAAAACTATTTCCAACAATATCCAAGCAAAATCCATTAGCTTAAATTAAGATAATGTAAACAAATCCATTTTCAAATATCACTGTCCAAAACATAAGTATTAGAACCTTGTAGGCTGAATAGAGTTAAATTAATAGCCATAATATGGCCAGTAAAAAGGTGTTCATTCCTCATTGTTCCAGGACAAAACAGTTCTCAAGGTATACCATACTCAACTTCCGTATTTCAAGCATCATAACAACAATATTTAAACGTCATGGTGATATTACAAATGTTTGATTGAAGTGGCCTTAAGTATGGTCTTATAATAAGTGACCTTTTATAAAATCTATTGATAACTCAAGTTTCAACCTGCCAAGGATAAATTCGTACACCATTGCATGTATTGAAAAATAACTATAAATTTTTTCCAAATTTGTATTGTGTGTGTGTTTTTAGCTCGGCTGTTTTCGGAGAAAGCCCGAGGTATTGTCATAGCCAGCTCGTCGTCCGCCGTCCGCCGTAGGCGTCGTGCTAAAACCTTAACATTGGCTCTAAAATCAAAGTGCTTCCACCTACAACTTTGAAACTTCATATGTAGATGCACCTTGATGAGTTCTACACGCCACACCCATTTTTGGGTCACTAGGTCAAAGGTCAAGGTCACTGTGACCTCTAATAAAAAACTTTAACATAGGCTCTACAGTCAAAGTGCTTCCACCTACAACTTTGAAACTTTATATGTAGATGCACCTTGATGAGTTCTACAAGCCACACCCATTTTTGGGTCACTAGGTCAAAGGTCAAGATCACTGTGATCTAAAAAAAAAAAAAATTCTGACAAGCTTTCACAGCCGAGCGTGGCACCCGTAATGCGGTGCTCTTGTTTTTATTTGGATAGGTTATATGTCAATTTTGAATGATTTTGGCATAGTTGTTAGTGGTTTGGGTTATATTAAGATTGCATAACCACATAAATTACCGACTAAACTTTTTTGTATCAGTATAGAAAAAGGTAGATATTGTTGAGAAAAGCTTTTGTTTTGCTTGTTCAAAAGCTTCAGCTTAAAGGCAGGTCATAATGATTTCAACAAAGTTACATAGGACAAAAAAGTTGAACTAGCTATACACTGACATCAAACTTTATTTCCTGGTTAGTTCTTTATGTACACTATGTGCATTTTTGTTAGAAAAGTTATTTCTTTTGACCAGACTGAAACACATTTGAAACACCAAAGTTATTTTCCTTTGAAAATCTATGCTGAATTATGTTTTGATGACTTTTATAATACACAGTATTGTTTGGTAAATTAGCCTTGTTTCTTTTTATGTTGTTGCTGCTGGCTACTGCTTGGTTGCCTATGCCTCATATCTGTTGCTACATGTATATTGCCTTCTGCAAGTGTTTTTATGTGATTGATTCCAATTTTTCAATGGTTGAGTTGTGTTTTCATTTTGTTAATTTGGTTTGATTATTATGAGAGCTGTATTAACACGGACCCTTTTCTTCTTCTTTGTTTATAATCAATTTAATTGTTTTACTGAATAAGTTAGTATATTTAGTCATGTATCACTCTAAAATGCAATAAGGTCGCCGTGAAGGTCGCCTTGGCATAGTGGATAAGGTGTCCGCCTAGTAACCGGGAGTTCACGGGTTTGATCTCCACTGTGGGAGCCTTTTTTATATATCCCTCAAAGACACTAAGTACTTGTTTAAGGCCCAGGAAACAGACTCAACAGTGTTTTAATAAGCCTGAGGCTTTTGATGCAATCCAGCTGATATAAATACTTTAAATTAAAATGCTATAAATAAAAACTTAGCGTTGAGATGTAATACATTGTCTTGTTGACACTCATTGACTGTAATTATGTTTTGATTTATATATTTCTAGTCATAATATATTTACCTATTCAAAAACAATGCAAAAACAGAGTAAGCACCGTTATAAACTGTTTTGTTTTCAACTGAACTGTCTGTATTTTCAGTTAACTTGTCTGGTATCCAAAATGACAGTGCCTTTTCTGAGGTTTCTACTGATCAGACAGGAAGTGATGACACTTCCTTACTTCTCACTGAGGATTCTGGGAATCCCATTTCACCAGAAGGTTCCCTGCCTTTAACTATGAACAATAACCCAACACAAGAACAGCCAGCAGGTCATTCTTTAGCTGCAAATACTGACACCGACCTACCACCATGGCTTGCTGCTGTAAGTCATCAAATGCTTTATCAAAATTAATGTCTCCCCTTTTTGTTCTTTTGTAAATGTTATACATTTTTGTTGGTTTATGTGTACAATTACTCCAATAATTGACAAAATAAGTTGAATTTATCTGTGTTATCATGTCTGTTTAAGGTTTTGAAAGAAATATAAATAAATGACATTATATTTTTTATGTAAATTAATAACATGTTAATTCATATTGCAACGTTTTAGTCATTGAAAATACCTGACATATTAATATGACTTTGTAATCTATCAGAAACAAACTAATAAATGATAACTTACATTGCAGGAATTAGAAGATGAGGTGATACCCATACCTTTAGGTTTTGTGATTCAGTCACCGGGTTTGGATTTTCCAGGTGTACATGCAAACCATGGACCTGTTGGTTTCCTCAGAAATACTACCAAAATGCCAGTACTCAGTGTTCCAAAATCACAGAACAGCTCACCTCAAGTGTCTGGTCAATTTAATTCCTCTTCCAATTCATCAAGCCAGTCAATATCATCTTCTAGCTCATCTAGAAGCTCAATTGTAACTTCTAGTTCATCATGGTCAAGTTCATCTGGTGAGGCAAGCACATCCAGTAAAAATTGTCCTTCATTTATTACTAGCCAAACAAACAGTGTTCCAGGCCAGACTGCCAAAGACCAGGTCTCGACAGCAAACAATTCAATGTCATCTAGTCAAGAACAGAAGTCTTTGGAGCAGACCATTGAAGTACGTGGCTGATGAAAATGTTGTTTGAAAGTCATTGTTCAGAAATATGATTCTTCATCTTGTCTCTATCTGTTGATGAAAAAATATTATACTGAATGTGAATGCATTATTTGTGTTTTCTTTAAGTATTATCATTAAATCAGCTTTCACTTTAATTGATTTTTCTTTCAGAGAAAGGATTTAATAATAAACCAGTTGGCAGCAAAAGTTAAAGACTTGGAGATTTCAAACATGAAGGTAAAATTGATTATTTTTATTTTTTTATTTTTAGGTGAATATCTGGATAAATAGAAGATTCGTAACTGTTTAAAGTAAATTTAATTGATATTAGTTAATTGGAGACACTGTTTAATAAGTTTGTTTTTGTATGTAATGTGTATCATCCTGAATTATTATTGATAAATGTACAAACACAATATTATATCAAATTCAAATAAAAGCAATTTATAACATTTAAAACATTACCTGTGATGTTTATTTATATATGGGGATGTTTAATTATTTATGTTTTTAATATAATAATTGCTATTTTACAGTATGTATCATAATTTATTAAAAATGTAAATGTATAAATCTATAAATGTTTAAAAATAAAATAACTCTTCTATATTTTTGCATTAAACATACAATTCTCATTAAATGTCTATAGCGTATTTAAATATCAATGATTTTGAGTGTTCATGAAATGGTTTTAGATGCGGGACCATTATGAGGATGTTATTAAAAAGTTGCAATCTGAAATAGCAGCGCTGAAACCGAATGCTACAAAGAAATGTATGTACTAATTAAATTTTAATATATGTAGTTCTCACTCATTTGGTCAAATCTTGGTTAAAACGGTGGTGGGTGGGTGGGAATGGCATGATCGAGTCCTTTCTAAGCAAGTAAGATATTTACTCAATATTTGCCAACTTACATATTAAAAACAATTAATTTGTCAGGCGCATAAACATTGCTGGGTAATGTGCACCGAAGGTGAAACAAATGGTTATGTTTTCTACAACTTTTAAGAAGGCAAGAGGTAAAATATCCAATCAAAAGCAAGAAGTAGGATGCATTAAGACCTTCTTTAAGACTATAAGTTTACCTTAATATGTGCAATCCATTTTTTGAATGAAACTGTAGATCTATAGTATGTTATATTCCAAATACGGATATTTGACACATTAAAGGCTCAATATATTTGCGATTGAGACATGTTTTGCTACTTTGCAGCGTAACAACAAAAAAGGGCAGGTTATGCATGACCTTTGGACCACGGTGCGGCAAAAAAAATGAATAAAATTCTGCATCTCTTAGGATTGCGTCATCGGACGTAGATGTCATACAAATCAAATGCAACTTCACTTTGTATGATATTATGACAAACTGCGCTTGTTATTGATGCAGACCATGTTGCACGTTTTTGGTACAGTCGATTGGTGTATAACGGATAGCTAAGGACTTCGAGTCTCATTTCAACGTAAACACCATGCATTCAGTAATTAAACCATTAAACCTAGATATAAACATGTCTTTCCTATTGAAACATGCCAGCGGTTTTAAATTTCCGATTTTTTTTATTTGTTTACAGTGCGAATTTCATGGTACACTGATTCAGCCATTACCGGATCGCTTAAGTCTTTATCGGATTACATGTGTATCGTGTTATTTTTTGAAATTTGACAGAGCATTTGTAAAAAATAATTGCAATATTTCTAGAAAGGAAATTCATTTCTGCGTTTAATAAGACCAAGTTCATGGAAATCGCTGCACAATTGATGAAGTAATGGCTGTCCAAAGCGATGCACCCTATATTCGGGTCATTTTGAGTTGAATACCTTGTTATATATATATAGTTTTGATAGTGAAAACTATGTTTTCAGAGAAATCGATTTTTTGTTATAATTTGATTATTTTTTATCAAAAATGATGTTTTCGCTAATTAATATCATAGCCACACGCTAACCACATGTGTATTGGACAACTTCAATTGAGTTTATATTTAATTTGAGACAATCCCCACATTCCTGAATATGGGTCACCACATGTCCGTTATTCACTAAATCCCGAGTTGCAGCTTTCATGCTTATTTTATATGGTACGCATCAATTTGGTTTCTGAGCATTCTTACTTTTGTAAAGGATATAAACTATTACATCAATGAACATTATGTTTACCAAACAAATTCTGCAAAATTCAAGAAACCATTCGTCTGCACTTTTCCTGTCGTCACAAAAACGGTGCGTACGTAACGTGACCTTGTTTTGCTTTCGAAAAAAGAAACAGTTGTAAAGATTGACACACGTCAACAAAAACATGAATCGACTTAACTATGATAGGCTTTTTGTATTCTATTCATAGAAAACTATAAATCTTAACATAAGTAAAACTATTTTGCAAAAAACGTTTAACCTATCCGTTACTCACTAAAATCCGCTATACACCAATCGACTGTATCTACATGCATTGTATCGTGTCAAATAAATTGTTATACCCTGCATGAAGGATTCATAATATAGGAGTCAGTCTATCTTTAGTCAGTCCGTCTGCTGGTTTGCTTTCATGAAATGTCATACATATGTGTTTGAAGCAACTTCTATTATACTTGTTATGCGCAAAATATTAACATTTTCTTGTTCAGATTTCTAAGTTGCAAAAAAGCGAGGTGATGTTGCTCAACCAAATTTCTTTTGACATTGCATCGTTGTCAAAGTAGTACTTTGTTTTAGTCTTGTTAAAGTCTCAAGAATACAACAAATTACTAGTATGTGACGACAACATAGGCAAACTATGAACTCCGTCCAAAGTTCATTTTCTTTTGCATATTATCATAGTAGGC
Source organism: Dreissena polymorpha (assembly GCF_020536995.1). NCBI lineage: Eukaryota > Metazoa > Mollusca > Bivalvia > Myida > Dreissenidae > Dreissena > Dreissena polymorpha. The sequence goes on from NC_068357.1 coordinate 40,121,238, forward strand.
TATAACTACGTTACGCAAGTCGTCACATACTGAACGTTGGTTTGCTGTTTGATGTTTACATACATTACTGCTATCATTGATCTCTGTATTAGCATATTTTAATATGTTGTTTGTGTTAAGTTCTCATTGTCTGTGATTAAATTTGTACGTTTTGTATGTTTGTTAGTCGCTTTATTGTTTTCTATATAACCTTTTGGGATTGTTATTTAGAAATACATTTTTAAAAACTGTTCTTGATGCCACAATATTGTGCCAGTAGAGATTTTTTTACCAGGATTTTGGTTTGATTGATGTACTTTCATTTGCATTACATGATGAGGTATGCCTTTTTGATGTGATGTTTCGTTAATGTTTTAAACATATTTAGAAATAATAATGACGAAAACACAATTAAAAACAATGACGTGTACAATTCAAATTATTATTTTCTTTGCCCTTATGAAATATGTTTCTATCTTAATATTTTATATGTGCTTTTGTGAAATGTTTCCCCGCGTGGTAGGCCTTTCTTTGGTGCGCTTAATATGTGGAATTTCAAAACAAATTTCATCATTTAATCCATTTATTCTTGATTTGACTAGTATTATATTCAACAAAAACATTTACATTGATTATGCAAGATTGCATAATATTGTGCAATAAATAACGATGCAAATAATGTGAAAAAATTTATAATTGCTCAAAAGACAAGCTATAATTTATTTTAAGTGCATTTTTTATACATGAATGTTCGATGATCAGGAATCCCGAGGGCAAATTAGATATAATATGTTAATAACGTCATCAGATATATGTTGCCGCTATTTTTAAACTTGTTATTACACATTTACAAATACTCTGTAATTGCTGCAGGAACATTATTGGCATTTTTAAGTCTGTGACTACGATTCAACGAATAAAACAACTAAACTTATCTTTGAATTATTTACTTTGTATATATCATGCTCAGTTTTTGATCGTCTAGAATTACCTGATTGGATTTAGGACTCCAATAAGGTGAAAAAGGTAGGAAGACGGATGTTTAATGGTGTTGTTTACAGACTGTCGAAATGGGAATTACTGTTTACCACTAAACAATCTGACAAACAATGTTTTACTGTTACCTGTTCTTGTGTCGCATACGTATTTGCATATTGACAACAGAATTGAGGCCAATCTTATTTTAAGCAGTACTTAAATATCCTAATTATATACAGTATACGTTTAGTGATGAAAGATGCTATAACTTGTGTTATGATAACTAACTGCCGACCATGTTTAATTAATACTTGGGTTTTAAACGCCCAATGGTATTAACAACATATTTTTTCTTTAAAGGTTGATTAATATTTTTATCGACTGCGTATTGTTCAGTTCTTATTAATTCCAGGCTTAACCTATGAATACGAAATAAAACAAAATATGATAAACTTTCTTCGTCTAATAGGCAAATTCTTGGCCGAGTGTCTGAGTTGACATGAGCCGATACAAATATAACGATATGTACCAACTTGACAGTGGTATGCTTATTTCTTAATCACGTTTTGAATACGGAATGAATTGCAGATTTATAACTTGTATAAAAGCACCCAATCTCACATATCCAATCCTTTAAATATATTTTCAGTATTAACTAGATACAACATATTTGTTTTAGCATGTGTTTGGTCCTAAGTCAATACTTAATAATTGTAATCAAATCGTGTTTACCACGTTAGTATTTTTACCTGTATATCCATATAGAGTAATCTTTTAATTGAAACGATCTTATTTAAATTTATTTTAAAGCTTCTTGGAATGATACACTTGAACATGTTATAAAGAGAATATATTTGGAAATACAAATGTCGTAACTGGTCATGAAATAGGATGGCGAATGATCTACAGGATGGTGAATAATCTATAATATAATTATTCAGGGAATGTTTGAATTAAATGTTTTTATGCCCCCTTTCGAAGAAAAGAGGGCATATAGTGATCGGACTGTCCGTCTGTCCGTCTTTCCGTCGCACTTAGGTTTAAAAAAATGCTCATAACTTCTATCTCCCTTGAGAGATAACCTTCATATTTGGTATGCATGTGTATATTGACAAGGCCTTTCCATACGCACACAATTGTTTACCCCTGTGACCTTGACCATGAACTTATGGTCCGCGTTTAGGTTTCGAAATCTGTGTTTAGGTTTCGAAAAATGCTCATAACTTCTATGTCCCTTGAGATATAACCTTCATATTTGGTATGCATGTGTATATGGACAAGGCCTTACCATACGCACAAAATTGTTTACCCCTGTGACCTTTACTTTGAAGTTAAGGTCTGCGTGTAGGTTTCGAAAAATGCTAATAACTTCTATGTCCCTTGAGATAAAGCCTTCATATTTTGTATGCATGTGTAAATGGACAAGGCCTTTCCATACGCACACAAATTTTGACCCCTGTGACCTTGACCTTGAACTTAGGGTCTGCGTTTGGGTTTCAAAATCTGCGTTTAGGTTTCGGAAAATGCTCATAACTTCTATGTCCCTTGAGATATAACCTTCATATTTGGTATGCATGTTTATATGGACAAGGCCTCTCCATACGCACACAAATTTTGACCCATGTGACCTTTACCTTGAACTTAGGGTCCGCGTTTAGGTTTCGAAATCTGCGTTTAGGTTTCGAAAAATGCTATAACTTCTATCAAAGCGTTTATAGGGGGCATATGTCATCCTATGGTGACAGCTCTTGTGTTTTATTACTGTAAAGCCATTTATATTTATTGGCATGACATTTCATATTTTTTAATATAATTTATATTGTTTCATCGACACGTAAGCTCATGCTATTCAGATTTAAGAAAAACAAAGCGTAGGTATTTGCGTCGTTTATTTCCAGATGTGTTTGTTAAACTGGTGTGTAATAAATTGCGGCGGGAAGATGGATTCAGTTGCAGAAGATTGGCCCTTTTTATCCCATGGCAATTTATTTGTCCATTTATATGGAGTGATTGTATCCTGTCCTTTTTATTGCATGCGAATTGACTAGTCCAACGGATAAGCGGGACTGAATACTCGCTGTTAACAGAACAGAACATAATATATACATTTACAATCATGTCCATACTGACGACAATCTTACCTTTGCCGGCACCAAGTAGAGAATATGAAAACGTTATTGCGTATAATTAATATAAGCAACGTTTTTATCGTTTATGTTTGTAACAAAAAATCGAGTTAAAATCAGAAAATAATGTTTCAATGAATGTAACAAATTTATGTTGATACAATAAAATCAAGTAACAAGTAAATCTACTTAAACGCGAACAACCAAATAAAATGTTTTATTCCTGTGTAATAAAAGCGCACAAACTATTAAAATCAGGTGTTGATCACACGTCGTCTTCCCTTAACTGCCTTTGTTTCTCCGATATGCCGCCTGTTGGCTGTTTAAAATATAATACCTCTGAAAAAGCACACTGGGAATAAAAGGCTTTTAAATTAATTTATGTAGGATCTTTTGTACGGGTTGTCAAAATAATGTAGGAAAGAATGTCCAGGTTGTCAAAAAACGTAAAAACGAATGTCCGACTGTGTCAAAATAAGCGTAGGAACCATTGTCCTCGGAAAAAATGTCCGGATACCAACAATTAGCACGAATCCTTATTAGTCTACCGAAAAACCACGATGATGGCATTCATACAGCTTTACTGCATTAGCGTTTTAAATGAAATGTCAAGCGTCAGCCAAGTAAATAGTGTGATGTAGCCACCTGTGTGTAGTAACTGGCTTGATCACGATTGCGGAACAAACGTGGATTGCTTTGGATATGATAATATGTTTTTTTGCCTACGGTAATTCGTTCTTTTAAAAATAAACATTGTGCGTAATTATTCGTTTGGATGTATATTTCATGAATCGGTCTACCCGCAAACTAAACGAACATTAATTTCCAGTGATAATGAGTTTGCAGTATTTGAAAAATGATAATTTCTTTGATCTGAATGCATATTATCAGTTGACATGCAAACTAGACATAACAATAAAAATACGAGTTAAAAAAATTACTTGATATTGCATTAATGGTTCATTTATATAAGCACAATCAAAGGTTTACTATCTGCATCATATTGAAATGCATTCTAAGCGTATAGCCTAACTGTCATTAAGTTAACAAAACTCTTTATTCACAAGATCACGTTTGTTTGTGGTTATTTTTTTTTATAACATTATGAACTTGTGGGAACATGAATGTTGTTCATTCCATGTCCAGTAATTATCCTAAATAAACTTAATAAAAACTCACAATTTTATAAAATGTGTAATCTTAACATAAAAGTTTTGTATTTTCTTTAACTATGTCAAAGGTCGATGTCATGTCAAAGGTCAGCAAGTAAGCAAGTGTGTAAACACTGTTTGTAGCATGACCCCGTCCAGCATGGATGGATTTTCCCTCGGTCAAAGATGACATCTCAAGGTCAACGTTCAAATTTAGGAAATTTGTACGTGACACTTTGCCTGGAACATTACAATTTCCATCATGGATGGATTTTCAATTAACTAGAAAGAAGTGGTCAGCATGATGATGCCCTGTTGTCATGATTAATAACCAGGTCAACTGGTCTTAGCACATGATTTGTGATTATCGTCCCAAATGTAACTGATATTTACTCAAGATAAATTGCGTACATAATTAACGTCACCGATTCGAAATCAAGGGAAATAACTCTATGACACTGTGTCCCATTTCTTTTTCCATCCTAGAATGTTTTCTCATACGCTCTAACAAATTGTATTGGCAGTCTCAGCATTCATTTATTTATATAAATTTACAAATAAATATTTATTTGTTATGTTTTTGTAACTACCATATTTCAAATACAGTACAGTTATTCCCCGTTTAAATAAAGAAATGTCAACGTCACACATCCATATCAAAGGGTAAAGATACTCTTGTACAAATTAAGGATTTTCATATAACTTTGCAGTACTTATAAGAAACTCTAACCAAGTCCGTAGGTCGAGGGTAAATGTCACAATTTTAGGTTAAAGGTAAATTATGATAACTCATTGAAGGATTTGTCTAATTTTTACCTGATTTTTAGTGTATCTTTGTTAAATGGCACTCATGTTGATTGTCCTCAATAGTTAAAACTATTCCAAATAATATATGTCCGATTGTTAATGCATTTAATTACATGTTAACAATGAAAATGTGTGGACAAGTCTCTTTCATCCAAAATAAAATGTTACTTTAAGGGTTTAGGCGTTAATTATGCCCCTATTCAATAACATGATTTTAAAATATATTCTATTGTTATTGATACTAAGTAGTCATACACTGCATGTACGTTAACGTCACCCAATCTTCACGCAGACTTGTCGTTCCTTGCTCTCACATACAATCTCTGCCATCACAAGAAAATCCTACCGGTTTTGGTAGGATTTTATTTTATTGGTTTAAGTATTATAAAATGAAAAGTAGTATCATTTTCTTTCTTTTTTTTCCAAGCACTTCTTTTATTTACTCTGTGATCCAGTTTACCACAATGACAGCAAATAATATCTCAACATTTCAGTTTAAGATACGACCACACACTCCTAAATGTATTAAACTTCTTAATATCATAATGAACGTTTATCAATAAGACTAGCGTCTTTTATTTGCAAAGCTTATCTGCACGAATCAACATCGTACATACAATACATGTTCGTGAACTTTTAATCAATATTAAACCCGATAATTTTCAAAATTCCTTCGATTTGTTTAAATGCATTAGTGTAGTCTAGCATGTAGTTCTACATGGAACACTTAATTTTTTCTTGTAATTATTCGACAAAAAGTTATTTTCCTTAAATTAAAGTTGGGTTGAAAAAAGAAAGGAAATGTCAACCTGTTAAGTTCACGATGTGTCACCATTAATATTCAATGCTGAAACTGACCAACTAAGTCAGACTTAATGTTCACTTCCAATTTAATTTGTCTCTTTACATTGTACGATATAATCGTGTTTGACATTTAAATGGATAAATGTGCTCTCCCGGACAGCTTTTTCAAATATCGAATGTTTACAGAAATATTTGGTAAGTCTGTCTTTCGAAGAGTCCAATGTTTGATAAGACACATGCGTAAATACAATTACCCAACGACAATCACGTTCATATATAGGTATGAGTTAAGATAATCCAGACTTTGGTGTGTCGATACATTTTCAGATAAGAACAGAACAGAAATTTTATTACGACTTGTACATAGTACATCGTCAGTCTAAACCATGTAATAATAAACATATCAAAAGGTCATGTGAAAAGAAAAAGAGTATACAGTTGTAAAAGTTGTACATTCTATCTAACATAATACATGACAGTGGTGAGTAAACACAAAACAATGAAGACAGGAAAAAATCGATTTTTTTTTCAAAGTGTGTGTGCAACAGAGTGGCAAACAGCTATTAGCGTTTATGGCAAATAAACTAACATCAACAAATACTATGTGCATAATAATGATTAAATTATATTAGAAATAGCTCACGAACTTTGCATGAAGCAAATTTGGCGCCAAATTTAACAATCAGACAGTAAATGGCAATTGGTTATCTTATATATATTATGCACAAATATATTAAATAAGTGAGTACATTAGATATGTTACATAACACAACTACAATTACGCAGTTTCGTATCCAGTATGAATACAAGTAAATTTACACTTGCGTAAATATAATAACACAAACAATTAGAATATACTAATAAACAAAATCAAACCCGCGGAACATAAAATTCAGCTGGTGGTATTCTTTTACATTTTGAAAATGGTGTATAATTTTAGTTTTATAATTAAAAAAATCCAAAATTAAGAAAAGTAAAAATAACAACGGTAAAATTATTTCACCACGTGGTTGGTTATGAAGTCAGGGATTTGATCCAGCTATGCTCTGCGCGTATGTTGGTTGTGATGTTAAACCTCTTGTTTTCATGTATTTTCCATCAATTTTAGGTCTATTTAAAATCAATGAATTCATATCAAAAGATTTTGTTAATATTTATTTGCATCTTTTCAACTGTACTTTCTATATGGTAAAATAAAAAACATAGAAAACATTTGGATGTAATACTTCAACAAGAACACTAATTCGAAAACACTATTGCGGATGGGTAGGAGTGTTTCTTTTTTTGTTTAATGTTATAATACCTTCAACAAGTTATATATTTATTCTAAAAAAGTCCATTAATTCACAAAATTGTGTAGTTCAGCAGGTGGAAATTCAGTTTTTTGTAAACTATGACTTGTAGATAATGCTAAATATTTAATTTTATTCCAAAAAAATGTGGGGACCAATATTTTTTTAATCTTGTTTTATTGCGAGAGCATAAATTGACGTCAATAAATAAAGTGGCACAATTCTATTTTTATAACTTTTTAAATCTAAATTATGTGACTGCCAAAGTAAGATTTTTATCGGTTATATCGGTCGTATGGAAATCACGATTTCTTAACATTGTTGAAATTCAATTCATTTTATGTGTATTTCATATCTTTCATTCAATATAAGTCCGTGTGCTGAAGATTACTAACTACTGAAACTTTGCCAGTTTCAACTTGTATTCGTGATTATCTTCAGTTTCGACACAAGTTGAAATTAAGCAGTTTTAATACAAAAGTGCATGTTGCGCAATGGGAAATAAAATCAAAACAAGGTCAGTGACCCTATGTTTAAATTACATTTTTCATAGAGTATTTGTTTGTTGATTTTTTTCAGACAAATTTGCAAATATATCTATAATTGAGGAAAAAATCGCCGAAACTGGCGCAACAGCCTTTAAAGTGTAGCGTTCTGATATAACATATTCAAACACAAACATTGTATTTTATTATACAATTTATATAAGCATTTACACAAAATGTAAACTATAGAAACCTTCGCGTTGTGTTTGTTACCAGTCTGGAGTTGATTCCAACGCATACTCATGACCGTGGGTTATTCGACAAAAATATTATTTAAAGACTAACACATTACCCGATCATTATGCACTATGCGGGGACATCCTAAGGATACCATAGCTTTGTGGAAATAAAACAAAAATCAAATGCACCACATAACATATCTAACAAAAAATATAGAAACATTCGCTAGGGCATAAATTCACAAGTGTTTTCCATAGATTACATATTGTAACCTTTTTTTTACTTTTTGATTGTAAAAACTAAAATTTGATCATTATCCAATAGTCCTACAATTATGGTGTTTTCCCTGTAGCAGACGGATGATGGTTTTACCACTCCGCCTTCTTGTGTTAACAGAGAGGCAATTTTCTTCTGCCCCTTGCTGTCTGCCTGTATAAAAGAGTTGGACGTGTGTCCACAGACAATAACCTGTCCGCACGTAGTAACGTGAACGGTATGTGGATGTTGAAGTGCACAATCACTTAACTCGGACATAACTGTACCATCACTGGCCAGGGTGAGGAGTTTATGGTGGTAGTTGCTTGACACGTATAATTTGTCACCAGCGTAGCCAACGGCACACTTGCACACTGAATATCAATATGGTTTGAATTTTGAAAAAGGAGAAATAAATATGACAAAGTTATCATAAGGATATTTATACAATCGGCTAATCGAGAAAAATACACATGCAAAAAAATAATTGCGTATTTAGTGAATGCATATGTTAACTCATGTTCTTCAGTGATTACATAAAATTGTATTTTATACGGAAACCTTTTACCTGTGAATGTACCAGTGGTATCTTCGTACAGTTTTTTCACCTTTGTCCCCGTCATCGTGTACTGGTATAGTGGAGTACCAGAGGTGACATACAAGATATCCTGATGGTTGGCGATACCGTAACAACTGTGCGATAGTGGATGATTCGTGTAGACTCTTAGCTTCCCATTATTCAAACTGATAAACTGCAACGAAATGTTCTTCCTATAACTATGAACTACACATACTCTTAGTGGAGCAACCGAACGTAGTTCATAAAGAGAACCAGGCAAGGAGCTATGGCTGACCAGCTGGAACTGCTTGTCTAACAATTTTCTTTTCTTGTTACTACAATCGGCAACAAGAATGTGGCCATTAGGAAGACAAAGAATGAATTGAATATCAAAAACTGTCTAATATATAGAAACCTCGAATAAGTTTTAATAAAAATAAAATGATACCAGCTTATGATACTCGACAGTTGTTCCAATTATGATGTTTATGATGTTTTATTGAAAACGTTTTACCACATACCATAACAGAAAATAAATTTTCGATACGGACAGTTAAGTGGAGTCCTTGTCAAATAGTGATAAGAAAAACTGGACACAACCATTGTCATTGTATTGGAAATTATCTTATTGTCGACAGAAATGCTGTTTAGTGTTACATACATAAACATGTATATACCGAACAATCACTGAATATCATTACAATCACGTTCATTTATTATACACTTACGAACTTTTGTACTTTTGAAAAGTTCTTTTCATTAACACAGTGTACACCTTATTTGATAGTTGATAAACTGTAAAGAGAACATAATTAATGTTTATCGTATTTTCATGACAAGTACACATGCTTACCTGAATCGTTGTTTGTTGTATTTTCGTACACTTTTCCTACCATTGTCCCCGTCATCGTGTACTGGTATAATGCATTTGCGGATGTGATATACAGGATACACTGATGGTGGGCAATCCCGTAACATGAGTGTATGAGTTGATGGTCCATACCCTTCACCAGCTTTCCTGTACCCACAGTTAAAATCTGAATCTTTTGCATGTATTTGCTACTATGAACAGCGGCAACTTGATGGGAATCGACATGGCATATGTCATGTATTATAGGTGGCACAGGACAATGACTGACCAGCCGGTAATTCTGGTCTGTTGTTTTCAGAGTCTGCCAATTAAATATGTCCATCAAGTAGACAACAAATACTTCTTATGTCACACTGATTTTTGTTCACACCTGATACTTAAATGCTACAGTCAGTCCTTTTCCAACTGATATTAATTTTCCTGTCTGTGTTCATTTCACCAATCAGTAAAGGTACACTACGCACTAGTGTACCCAATCCTGATAGTTAAGAAAAATACTGTACACTCGCAGTGTTGCCATGGAATTTTAACATGAATTTAGTCTGCGCAGAGTTATCTTTCATGTATCTTTCTGATTCCCTTATTTTGTCCAGACTCTTTTGATAGGCTACACAAGCTAGGTGGCTACTCTTTTTTCAACATCCGGGACAATGTCACTAACCTGCTTTAACTCGTCATGAATTTTGATGCAGCTGTCAGCATCTGCCTTAAGGGTATCTTTCAGTTGATTCATCAGAGTATCCATTTCCGTCAAGCTTGTCTAACGCAAGATTTATCTCATTGCGCATATCTCGTATTTCTTGTAATCTGGCATTGTAATTGTTTTGCATAGATTGGCTGAAACTCTTCCGAGTGTTGTGTCTGTTTGTGAGCTGTTTCAGAATTGAATTGATTGTTGCGTTATTTCCTGAAGGTTAACATTTGGACGATTTTTTTTACTGAATCAGCAATAATAGTCACCTTACTACATTGAATGAAAATAAAACATTAATCGTCATGTGTATACACGACTAATATCATCAAGACGAAGACAAGGGATACTGGTAACATTTTAGTGGTACTTTGTAGATTACATTCTTCGGACATTATATGTAATAGACGCAGAAAACATATTAACTAAAAATGTGATAGGCTTTTTTAATTATACGTTATTACCTGTGGTTCAGCAGCACGCATGTAACACAACACAACTGCCCGTGATCGTCACAGAACAGCTTTATATCCTTATCGCCGTGTACCTCACACTTCTCTAGCAAGTCTTCTGTCGCCTTTGACAACGGCCACTTGAGCTTTTCCCCTTTGTCAAAGGTGGTGCGCTTTTTAAATAGCTGACTGTGGAGAATGAAATATTGACCGCAATAATACTGTGTGCACAACTGGCAAAAATACTCAGCCCCTGTGTGGATTTCTTCATCTTGAAATGTTGAACAACATACGTCCACAAGCACATCTGATCCTTTAGTTACTGAAGCATTGTCGGCTATGTTGTTTTCATTTCACAAATCTTTCTCAATTTGTTTTAACACAAACAATTTTAAAGTTACAGTTCAATTATGTACGTGTGGATGCTATCGTTATCAAAACTCTTAAATCTCTGTCACGCACAACTTAAAACTTACTAGATCGTGTATGAACAGTCTGAAGTAGGTAAAAAGTACATTTTCACGGACTTAAAACAATCCCAAAATCATCTAAGTTGAACGGTGAAGTTTCCGTAATGTGATCTTCAATGTTCTAGATTCACTAGTTTTGGTTGTGCTATACATATACCGATGAAGTACACTTACTTTCGGTTTTGATTGGATGTAAATCGACACTGCGATTCTACGCCCATTAGTGGAAACAAAACATCAAAGACCTTAAACTTTAATGCAAAATAAATTGATCAAATAATTACTCAATAAACCGCGACAGCTAGCGACACAAAATGCCTTGACAATGCATATGACCAGATATAAAATGTCAAGGTAATTTGTTCTGCTTTAAATCAGTGTTTATACTATACTAATTCTGAATGTTACGCCTTACCGATACGTTCGAGTCGGAAACACAGACCGAGAAAATTGAACCCGATACACAGTAAAATCTTCAAGCAACTTTACCGCTCAATAATATCCAGTATGTATTACTCGCAACGAGTTCAGGTTTAATTTCTGCAAGACGATTTGTCAATCTATGCACATCATTCGCAATGTATGTTCTGACAGCATATGCACAAGGCGTATTGATTGTTAAAAATATTATACATTCCCGATACATCTGTTCAGGTTACAGATGAAATTTATTTAAATACATGCGCTAGTTGTGTTTAATTAATTTATAAACCACTGTTTACACAACTCATGAAATCAATAGGGGTAACAGGTAAAACATGGAAACTAATATGTCACTGTTTTACATAAAAAAGGACGTAAAACACGACATCTTCAAAACCATGTTGCTAATATTTCGCTTAATAGATAATTCGTGTACATACAAGCGATACAAGTTTAATGCCGACAAAACATAAGCAATTTGTAGAATATTGTACAGTTATGTGTGCATGCTTTATAAACGGTAAAATATTAATGTAATAATTCACCCTATAAGAGCGTTAAACCTTTTAATTGTCCCTGGCAGACGAGACGGTTTGTCTACAAACCCCGACATCAGGTCTAAATAAGGACAATGTCAACAAGAAGTTGAGCGATATGGAGGGGGGATGTATACTGACTGTGTGGAAATGGGCATAACCAAAAAAGTACACGTATCCGTTTGCTAGATGCTATTCGGAATTCGGCTAATTTACATGAGGAACGAGAACAAATGATGAAAATCAACGGGATTATGTATTGTCATTCAAACATTATACCTTATTATCAATTTGGCAAGTTGCATTTATTAAAGGAAAATATATAGCTTGAAATATATAAAAAAAGAAAAATTATGTTATTTATAACTTAAGCAAAGCAAAGTTAAACAAATTAAATTAAGCACACATTTTCTTATTCAAGTGTTGTTATATGCTTTGATTACCAAACGCATAGTTTAACCAGCAAATTGGTTGAATTGATATCCCCCACCAAATAATGTTTTTATGCATTGGTTCAAATCTCTAGATGCATTCTAGAATCCTTACACAATAAGGCATATTTAAACAAAATGTGTAACATTTAATCTCAGTTTGTAACCTTGACTCTAGAGATCCCGAGTCTCACCTGTGTCACACAGCTACATCAAAGAGAACAGTAGTAGAAAATTATTACAGACATCCTCACTAATAGTGGAGAAATGGCTAAATTAGGATTAATTCATCAAATATGTGATCTTTGGCATGAATGTGCGACTTTGACCTTGCCTACAAGGTTATTGGTTTTGCATGTGACTCAGCCAAAAATTAGTGAGAAATTGATGCTAGAATCCTAACATACTCAGGCGTATTTAATCGAAATTTGTAACATTTGACCTCAGTGTGTGACCTTAACCCAAGAGACATGAGACGCACAGCCTGATATAGAAGAACATTTGTTGAAGTTCTCATTAATGTGTGACATTGACCTTGTCTCTAGGGTTATGGGTTTTGCAGGTGGCTCAGCCACTGATGATTGAGAGCAACTATGGTACGTTTAATGGTTGATTCTCATATATTATTGGAGATACACCTCACGACAGAAACAAACAGAACAAAAATGTTCCCCTACGGATGGAAGGATAGACAAGACCAAAACAATATCCCTCCGCCTTTGGCAGGGGATATTTAGTTTGCAATTTTATCAACTGGTCAACTTGGGCAATGCATTTGAGTGGACAATTTTTATTTTAACAAAATAATACATGCAGTTTTGTTTTTCATTGTTTAAAGCACACATGATAATGATTGTGAGAAAAGATAACAATAGCTGCTGTGGAGTTTAAAGTTTTTGTGGAAAAACTATTCTATGAACGGGCATTTCAGGACCACTTTTACCTAAAAGAAATCGATTTGTGGTCAGGGCAAGCATATGATTCATAGAAATTGGACAGACATAGCTAGTACTAATAGCTTCTATATCATAAAAAATCTATTTAACGGAATTGTGTGCATTACTTATATGTATGTTTAAATCAAATGGAAAATATTTTTACAATATTTTTACAATAAAAATACTTAAGCGCGATGACTAGATCATATTGCAAACTAGTTTGATATTGCATGATCGACGCTCAAAGACGCATTTAATAATCAGGTATGTTACCACCAATGTCAACAACCCTTTAGACATGATGTTGCTCCCTAAGCAAGATGTTATGATCATTAGATTAAGTTGCATTAGTTAAGTAAGAAATACCCACATATAACACGGCCATAAAAGGAAACATAAACATTTTATTGTGAAAAGTACAAGTAAATCAATTTACATTGTGGCATAGGTGGCACGATTTTGCAAAATTAACAACAAACATAGAGACCCAATACAAAACAATTATAAACTGAAACACAAACATTACTATGTACATTTATATTATCATTCTGAAATAAGTATGTAACTTCAAAGGGAAAGTTAATTTATAACATCACTTTTAACATCCATGAAATTTGAATGTCTAAGTGTCATAGCAATTTGTTAACATTTTATACGAAATGTAATTAAATGTTTAACATTTAGGTGCAATAGGCATAATACCGAATAACACATATAACTTATTAATCATGTGACACATATACATAAGGTCACTACATTCATGTGTATATATAGACCTTTATTAAAACATTGCACAATCCTCAAGGGAAAAGAAAAGGTGAGCACATTAATTTAATGAATAGTCCACCAAAATAGCAAATCTTATATTTGAGCCATGCTCTGTGAAAAGGGGTTCAATGGATGTGCGTAAAGTGTCGTCCCAGATTAGTCTGTACACTCCGCACAGGTTTATCAGGGACGACACATTCCTTGTATATTTGTTTTTTGCTCAGAAGAGACTTTCTTGAAACGAAAAATATAAAAGCGGAGAGTGTCGTCCCAGATCAGCATGTACGGACTGCACAGGCTTATCTGGGAGGACACTTTATGCACATGTATTAAACCCCTCTTTCACAGAGCACCACCCATTTACATAAAACTACCTAAGCTAGGTGTATTAAGGACTAACCTTAGCGCATATTGATAAAATATTCAATGGCATTAAAAAAAAACTGAATTGTGTTTAAAATATTCATCAAATATGGACCTTATGTTCATTTCCATTTAAAATGCCTGCAATATTTAAGGCATAACAATCAACAGATGAATGGTTAGTTACTTTTAGATGAATTTCTTTGATATTTAATTATGGCCAATGTAAAAAAAGCATTTAAAATAACTTTGGCCATACATACCAATCAATAAAGCTTAAAACAACTGAGCTTTAGTTGAAATACAAAAGTTGAATAGACTAAATATGGAAGTAATCGTAAATGTGTCTTGATTAAAATAGGAGCAAGATTTATATAAATCAACACGAATCAGTACTTTTGATTGTTTGTAATAACATGATGAAGGATTCACCTAAGACATTTACTTCCACGTATATTCTTTATTACAATTTTAAGATATATAACAATTTTAAGGAATCATTTAAACAACATAAATGTGTATCATTAATACAACATGAATAACCCTTATACTCAATTAATCATAAACTAATCTTCATTATAAGAGCATAGGTTTAAAATAACTTTACAGAACACTTTATATCGATCTTGTATAAAGCTGTTATATATCAAGACATTGTGGTGTTGAAATGGTCAAGGGAGAACGCATGCTCAGAGTACCAGTCCCTTTGAAAGACGTCTTCCAGCTGTTGTCGGATATCGCTATGGTTACCAAGGCTGCTGCCATGGATTACAAGACCTATACCACCTGTGGTTAAGAAATAGTCTCCAGACCAGTTGGAGGTGCCTGAAAATAATGGTGGATATTTGTGTGCCGTACCAAAGAATTAAGTTTTCTGATTTATGTAATTCTCTTGACCACATAGACTTATAAAGTAACATGAAACTACAATTATCTTTATCACATGGACTAATTTATTAATATAAACTTACAATTATGTTTATCACATTGACAATTCTCATGTTCCCTCAGCCTAATTAAGTAACATGAAATATAATCCTCTTGATCACATTGAATAATTGGTAACATAAACTTATTAAATATTATGCACTTAATACAATGCATGTATTTATGAAATACACAAGTTGACATGCTCAAATTGTGCAGAAATCTATTAAACATTTAACACATATAAAACATGTAGCAATTGATTACATTTAATTGTACATAACCATGCCGTATTGTGCTTCTACATTTCTATGTCTTTTTAGCGATTTTTTTTACTTTTATTAAAAAGTAGATTTAAAACTTTTATCTCATGAATGAATAGAAAAGGATTACCAATATATGCAGTCTTCTCTGTCACCATATACTTGTTGTGGTTAACACGAGAATATGGAATGTTTCTTTGAGCATCAGTGTAAGCAGGGACCACAAACAGTTTCTGAAAGTCAAAATAAAATTTTGATTAAAATGCCAGAAATCTAAAAAACAAAAAAAGAGGGCGATAACTACTGCCGTACTGGTTATAATTACTTATGACAAGCCTTTAATTATGAAAGGCTCCATGTAAAAAAATAATCATTACAAATGTGTCCCTACTTAATATTATGACCTCAACACTGTTATTACACTTCAATGTTCATCTAGTAAAGTTTTTAGAATTTCGAGACATTGACGTTAATTAATACACAGTAAATAACTCCAATAACTTGTCAAAACTAAGATGAGCACCAGCTATTTATGCTCTTACAAGAAAACAGTGTTTTTTATTTTTTATTTAACATATCAGTTAACTTACATTTAGAGTATTTGGCAATCCAAAACAAGGTCTGCATGGAAGATACCAATGTACACAATTTTAGCACAAACTTGTATGGAACAAAAACATGTTTTCTGTTTTAAGTAGCAGTAACCTTGACCCAACTGAACCAGGTCATCTGGGTCTGCGTGTAAAACAGTTTAATATCTCAATCCAAAATCAAATCATTGAGGAGAAACGGTTTTTCTATTAATATATACAGTCACCTTAAACGCATAAGCCCCAAATACAATCCCAAGCTAGTCAATGTACATGTAAGGTATACATGCACGATTGCTATATCCAAAGTTTCATCAAGATTAGTCAATGCAAATTAATGTTATTGCTGAAATGAAAACTTAGATATACATACTTTTAAAATCCTTTTTTATACAAACCTAAATTGCAATTATGATAACAATGTGCCAGTTTACATTATTCGCCTTATTAAGATGTAATAAGGTTCTCTACACAAAGGAATTTACGAAGTGCATTTATGTTATTATGCTGTTAGTATGATAAGAATTAGATTAATGGGTATACGTTGGCTTAAAGTTGATTCAAGATTGTAATAGTTAGTTAATTTTTCTAGCAATTTTTTTAATAGCGAGAATCCAAGTCCAAAATTGACTTTCTCAGAACTAGATTTGACACGCAATAAATAACATCCTTAACAGTTAATATGGGTACAATAACGTTTTTCATGACCCTATTTTAACATCAAGTATGACATGTATACTGAATTAAGGAGATTCCTGTCTTCAGAAGATTTTGTATGCATGTCTATAAAAGAAATAAGACATGTTATTGTCGAACACAATCGAACACAATCCCACCGTACTGCGCGTTGAAGCCGCAAAGTATAGCTATTTTAGATAAAATTGTTGAGTCCAAGGCCCATAACTTCGCCAAAAATCAATGGACTGAAATCAAATTCACACTTTATCTGCAAGCCATATAGGTAGACTCACATGCCAAAAATCAGCTCAATATAAGAAAGTGTTGGGTAAAAAACTTCTGAAACTGTATGCCAGACAGACAGAATGACTGACAGCAAGTGCGACTGCTATATCCCATCCTACATGGGCATAAAAACGGGACCGGACAAATTGTTCTGTTTAGAGAGAAATATGGTTTAGAGAGAATCCAGTCAAGAGGATTTCCATACTTTGGCTCTTGACCCATCAATAATTTTCAACTTGAGGTAATGTTTGTTGTAATACTGCATGGATTTACCACAATGGCAATGACTCTGTCAAAAATAAATGTGCTAGCTTTTTGTGACTTGTAACCTTAAGCACAATAACATTTTTATTACCACTTGAATGTTAATCTTCAGGAAACGTGTGTAGGTCTGGAGGTCCTGTAGGGAATGCAGGTACAGGAACATTTCGTTGTACGTGTGGTTCCAGTAACTGACAAGAAGTCGCACTTGAACTCGTCTGTTGAAGGCAGCAGCCCTTATCGCATCATCAATAACTGGCCAATAGCTGATGGGCAGATTGTAAAATGTGTGTACAAATTGAGGACTGATACACAAATAAGCATACTATGTGTTACCAAACAAAAACATATCTAAGTACTCTTTGTTATTGATATTTTTATATTTGTTCGTTAACGAATTCAAATATTCCATCGTTGGTAAAAACATTGTTATTGACATTCTAATATTTTGTCTTTCAAGTATTCAAATAGTCCATTGTTGTTAAAAAAAAAAGTAATATATCCAAAAAATAAATTACTTTTCATTCAGGATAGCTGCTTCAAATATATAGGAACAAAACACACAATAATATTTAGACAGTAAAAGGTATTAAAATACATAACAGATACAACTTGTGAATATAGATTTAAATGTTTACATACAGTATACTGACATAATTCTTCAATAGAATCCGGAGCATGTGATTAAAGAAAGTCAGCATTAAGTATGTTTGAATTAACTGTGCAAAATACCACCGTTGACAAGCTGATGTCATAAAATTTTACACTCGAGATGCTTCTTAGATATATATACCTATATGTCACACATATGTATTTAATGCGCTTGCAAGACAACACAACAAAAGGAACATGTTATAGAATAGAAAAGTATATTCGATTATTTGTCCTTATTCTAACATTGAAATATTCATTGCGTTCCTACACTTAAAAATATATATAATATTCTTCAAAATAATTAAGTATATAAAAAGTCCCGATACTATAGCAGTAAAACGTGAACGGTCATGTTTATAACAAAACATGCTATTTTCTTTTAATAACAATGTACTAAGATGATTGAAATCGTGAAAAAGAATATTTTGCTACTAAAAACGATTATTTTGTTTATCGGAAATTTCCGTAATCTGCTCGGGTATTTCCGCTACCTGTTTTTGCGAATATATTAACTCGACCCCATGCGCATGACACGGAAGTTCGTCCATGGTTATAACGCTGTATTCGGACAAACGGCACCCGGACAATCAACACCCTGTGTATTTTGCGTTCCCGGACAATTGGCACCCCGTAAATTTGTTGACCCGAATGGGCACCCGATTAGATTGTAAACCCGGACAATCGGCACCCGATTAAAGGCGATTGATAAAGCCCGTCAGCACCTTGTTTGAATAATTAGGCTTATCTGCTAGTCGGTTTAGTAAAAGAGCTGATTAATAAATCCCATCAACAAAATGTGTTATCAAACTAATTTAAGCGTGGATAGATTAATATTATCTGCTAATTGATTTAATAACAAACATCAAAGATAATGAAAGCATTCCTAAACTTAGGATTTTCCCCGTAAACAATAAACTGCGAAGGACACGCTACAGCTGCCTATGGTCTCTTATCCGGAAATCAGCAAGAGCACTATGATAATATATTGTTTGGAAATTTTTCGAAAATGAAAGTTTCATTTTAAGTCGGGTGTCTTTAATGTATAATATAATGACATTTAGAAGCTGGACATACATTTCTGATATGCAGACGGTCTGCGATTAAACAGATTTGTTAATGCTGAAATTGTATATTATATAGTTATTTCTATCACCTCACCCAATTGACATGGAGACGATTACAGAGCGATGAATTACAGGCCGTTTACCGCCAGGACGAAAAGGTTCGGCATTTCTTCGGTATGCTAAACGGTCTTGCCTTCCTACCAACCCAACTAGTAAAAGAAGGCATGGCGCATCTTACGACGCTTTCTCCAGTAGCCCTAATACCCGGCCTCGACTACTTTGACCAGAACTTACTGCACGGCTATGTCTGGGGGAAATATGCGATTTAGAGCCGTTCCACCACAATTCCCACCATCTGTGTGGAATGTTAACACGGCAACCATCAGCGGCGACGCTAGGATAAACAACGTTTGTGAATCTTGGAACTGCGGGTTTCGACAGTTTGTTGGACACCATCACCGGTCATTGTGGACAGTTTTTGAGTGCGTTCAGAAACACAACGCAATTATAGAGGCAGATGTACACAGGCTCCGCTCTGGACAATCCGTAATAAGTAAGCGCAAGAAGGCCACCACCGCTCACTAATCCTCTACAGACCATGCGAGAAATTAGAAAGCAAGCAGTTTCTTCTACTGACATTTCTTGAATCCTTTCGGAAGTGTTCGCTAAGCTTATTAGTCTGCTGCTGACAACGTCATGCGATTTTCTTGTTAAAACATGGTAGTTACAAACGTCACGGATATGATTTGTTTTAATGAATTTATTATATGTTGTACAATTAATTGTGTTCGATAAGCTTTAGAGTCAGCTGCTGACAACTTTATACGATTTTATTTTTTAAACATGGTCGTGGTAAACTGACGTCATGATTTGCTTTTAGGAATATATTATATGTTGTACATTTAATTCTCGCTATACATTATAAATATAAATTTGCTAGAGTCATACATGTGCTTTATTTGTAATAACGATGGCTAAGTAATTTCCATTTTTTGTCGAACGGATGAAATGATATTTCTGCGTGAACTACCTAATTCTTTAATAGTTGACAACATGATTAATTACAGGACGGAAATTAAAACTGGCTTTCATTTTCCTTGTCCCACTATATATATACGAGGTTTTATTTTAAAACACCACAATATACGGAGATAGTACATCTTTAATCGCAATGTCTGTTATGTATTGTTTTCATTGACAATTAGCGATCTCTTTGTTTTCAAACCAATTAGCGGATTAATCAGCACAAACAAGGTGTTGACTGGCTCTATCAATCGCCTCCTTTCAAAAAATTTCTTTTGCAGCCATGCCAAATCAGGTCAAATGTGTTTATGGGTAAAAAAAACATTTAATGTCTCTTAGCCTTAAATCGGATGCCGTTCGTCCGAATTTACAATTTAATTGGACGCCAATTGTCCTGGTCGACAAATTTACGAGATGTTGATTGTCCAGGAATGCAAAAAACGCAGATTGTCGATTGTCCGGATGCCGTTTGTCCTTCAATATTATAACGTAATAGATTTTGAACATTTCCCGCTTAACGTCACCTTTGACAATCGATATCGTATTATTGTGTTTGGTTTCCGTTAGGCTTTATTTAAAGCGTGTATTGTAAAAGTTCTTTTTTCATGACAAACGTTATTCGACATGATTCAGTGTGTTGCTTTCGGATACATAGAGCGTCCGGACAAAACTTTGAAATGCACACACCGGATTTCATAACTTAAAATGTTTTATACATTTTCTGAAATTGCGCAACACTATTCTAAATGTATTAGTATTATTAGAAACACGGACACACATTATTGTTATGCCTTAATGTAGATTGCATATACAGATTATTTAAAATATAAGTACATTTATCAGCATGTACACATCGATGGTTTGGTAGCAAAAAAAACGTTATTGGAACCCTTCGCTTCTTATGAAGAACTTATAGGTTAATAAGCAGAAAAGCTATAAAAAGGACAAATACATTTAATTTAATTAATAACTCAAGTTATGGTCTTGGTCACCAAACATATTAAAAGTGTAAAAACTATGTGCTTATCAATCATGTTTCTTCAAGTTTTAAGACATTATAAGATAATAAAAAGTAAATATGTAAACTAACTTATACTGACATTTTACCCGAATAATTTACTGTTTACTTCACATACTAGTAACAGACAATTTTCTAAAAGGCAATTTTAATAATATTAATAAAATTTATTGTTTGCTCATGCCATTTAGTATGTTAAATTGAAATATTCACAATAAAATAATATCCTAATGCTTTTGTTCATGCATTATGAGAAATGATTTTATTTACAATACAGAGCTTTGCATTCCTCAGTAATAATAATTCTCTGTGTAAAATTTAAGGTCACATTAGACTGATTACTTTCTTTTTTTCTGACTTTTCGAAATTATCCAGCTTAGATTAATTTCAAATTGACACAAATCACCATTGCTGTGTATATACAGATGGTGTCATGTAGTTTATTGTTATTTGGGTGTTGAAATGTATCTTATCAGCGGATATATCTAAAGTTGATTATGTCAGACACAGTGTGGTCTCAGATAAGATACCACACTGTATCTGTGTCGTGTGACCACCCTTATTTAATCAATTTTGTATCATTAACATTGATCGCTATCAAAGTAGGGCCTAACACAGGGTTGCACTGGTTTGCAGCACCGTTAAACAAAGGTCCCACTCTGCCCTCTTTCAAATACGCATGCTATTGTTTTGATTTCGTCGTATTATTATAACGGAAGTTGTATTCCTCAGTGTCCGAATAAGATTCGGAAAAAAATGACTGAAAATCACTAAATTCTATCTCATATGTACGGTTCAACAGAAAATTCTTCATAATCAATATTAGATTCCATTTTCATCCATTGTTTTTTTCAACATTTGCGAGAAACTTCAAATCCAAAGCCCTATCATGACGGTTCGTAATTGCGGGCGAATGAACACGTGTTAAACCTACGTCACTACCAGTTTGAACGAACATGGCGATTAGATCTGAATTGGTGAAAATTCGCTTCCTAGTCATATTCGTTCTCGATAATAACACCGTCATTTAATCGAAGTGAGGTGCGAAAACGTTTTCATCTGCACCAAATTTGATAAATAAAGGTTTTTACGGGTTTTAAAAAGCCTGGCATTTTCCTTTAAAGGTTCATTATTTTTTAAGGAAGTAAACAACATATAATTATATGATATATCAATTTACTGTTTGTTCTTATACTGCACTTTATGTTGTACAGCATCTTATCTTATTTCTAGATCTAGTTAAGATCTAGATAAAGATGAAACTTGTGTAAACATCTGATATTGTCTTTCATGCTATAAAATAAGGTCACAAACTGACCAGTTTTAAAACACAATCAAAGTGCAGCACCCACAAGACTTCTAGATGCCATATTAATGTGTTTATTCCTACTCACGTTCTGGGTTTCACGAACTGTGTGGTTGGATAGTAGTCCATCACAGCTATATGGATGTATTGTTGAGACTCATTGATTATCCGTACACTTGCATCACCATCCTTTTCTCTTCCCGCGGGACACAAAGGTGGTGGAGAGCTCTAAAACACACACTATTACAATGTTTCTTTTAACCTTTATAAACTACATGTATATTGTTTATATCATATAAATAAAGAATTTTCTGTTATGCTTCACCCATACAAATATTTATTTAATGAATAATGTATGCTTTTCATTTCTATAAATACGCAACATATCTTGTTGGACTTTCAATTACATCGAAACCATTAAGTTGAAATATTACTAATCCTACTTCTAAATGATTTTATAGAAGGAAACTCTGGATGTCGGATAAACTTGTGCTTTACAAATTTTGATTGGCTCAGCATCATAAATATAGTATAAACATGAAAAGGCACTCACTGACAGGTAAGTCTGATAGTTGGTGCCGTTGAAGTCGACCACCATGGGGCTGTCAGCATTGTATGCGGTGGTTAAGCTTATATTCCACGTGCTGGGAACCGCAGCGTCTGGTACGGCCAGGTACCAGTAGGCGTCAAATATCTTGCCCATGTCCGCTGCTAGGCAACTACACTGCTGGATGGTGGCACCCATTTCTTTCACCTGGGAGAAACAAAATGAAAAACAAGCTTGTCTCCAGGCAGGTTTGGAAAATCAAACGATTGGTCAATGCCAACAGAAGCTATTGAACAGCAACCAGTTGTCTGATGCCACACGTATGGAACGTCTCGTCTGTCTCTTGTTGACGATTGGTATATTGGAGGTTTCATTGAAATGATTTTGGTTTCAATCATATGATAGGTGTTTATAATAGTATGTTGTGTGATGATATGCTGTGTGTTTGTGGTGATATGCTGTGTGTTTGTGATGATATGATTAGTGTGAGGCATAGTCTGCTGGATGTTTGTCATGGTTTTTTGTGTGTTTGTCATGGCGTGCTGTGTGTTTGACATGGTATGCTGTGTGTTTGTTATGGTACGCTGTGTGTTTGTGATGGTATCCTGTGAGTTTCATTGAAATGATTTGTATAAAAATCATATCATGTGGTTATAATAGTATGCTGCGTGCTTGCTATAGTATGTTATGTGTATATAATGGTATGCTGTGTGTTTGTGATGGTATGATGTGTGTCATGGTATGCTGTTTTTTGTTATGGTATGCTAGGTGTTTGTTATGGTATGCTGTGTGTTTGTCATGGTATGCTGTGTTTTTGTCTTGTTATCATGCCGTGTGTTTGCCATGGTATGCTGTGTGTTTATTCGGAACATTCGGTTCTTTTCAAAGAACTAATGATTACGTCATACGTATGTCCGTCGGTTCGTATGTCAGTATTTTCGTCCGTCTGTGTGTCTGTCTTTTGTTTGTCTTTCTGTCTATCTGTTTGTGTGTATGTTTGTCCGTCTTTCCGTTGTCTTTTATTCGGTGCTCTGTCTTTCTCTTAGTTCCTCCGTCAGTCCGTATTACCACCCGTGTAGGTCGGTCCATGTGTCATTATTTTCGTTTGTCCCTCTGTCCGTGAGCTTTGTCTGTTTTTTTTTGTCTGTCTGTTTTTCTGTATGTCTCTCTGTCTGTCTGTCCGTGCGTCCGTATGCCTATTTGTTCGTGTGTCCGTCCGTGTATCCTTACTTCCGATTGTCCCTCCCTGCGTCCGTATATCCGTCTGTCATTCTTACCGTCTGTCCATCTGTCGGATATAAGGACAAACGGACGGACGTACGAACTGACATACAAAAATAAGGACCCACGTACTGAAGGACGGACAGACAGACAGACAGGCAGGCACACAGACAGACAGGCAGGCACACTGACATACAGACAACCAGACACACAAACATATAGACAAATAGACAGAAAACAGACAGACACACAGACAAACAGACAGACGCACGGACGGACGGTAATACGGACATAATTTTGACGAAACCGTTATATCTCTGACAAGAACCGTGTGTTCAACATGAAAATAACTCCAACTTACATCATAGCGAATGAAAATGACATCATGTTAGATAAACCCAAAGGAAGCTCCAACAAACACACAGCAAACCATAATAAACACACAGCATACCATGACAACCACACAGCATACCATGACGAAAACACAGCATACCATGATAAACACACAGCATACCATGACAAACACACAGCATTCCATGACCAACACCTAAAATACCATGACAAAACACAGCATACCATGACAAACACACAGCATACCATGACAAACTCACAGCATACCATCACATACACACACAACATACTATGGCAAGCACACAGCATACTATTATAAGCACATATTTCAATGAAATGTTTTCCTCAAAACTTAAACTTTCCCAAAGAAAGATTTTTGTCACCTGCAATTTTCCCCATTTTGGAGACCAGGGTCCCTTCACCAAAGGCCTATATAACCCTTTACAACTCAGATACAAACTTTGACGCATTTGTAGTCCTTATAACATCAAATTAAAGTTAAGACCTTTCTCATAGGATTCAAGTTTGTATTGCTTCATTTACAACCCTAAATTACTGATGAGCAGCAAACATCATAAAACCTGAACAGACTGTGACTTACTCGCGGGCTTTGTTTTATGATATTTACCAAAAAGCCATTTACACTTTGCTTCTAAGTGGGATAACCTGTATTTTATCTCTAGATTACCTGAGTAAATGACCGCCAGTCCAGATTGGCGCTGCCAACGTAGAAGTGTTTCCGATCAACAAGCCACATCTTAGTGTGGAGAATTCCTCTGCCAAACAGGTGAGCGAAGTCGATAGTGCGTACATCAGCATTTGCTGAAATTGTATTCTACAGTTTATTTTCAGATACTTAAAATTTAAGCCAAAGACCCTAGGTGGCTTGTCTAAGACCCGAATAAACTGAACTGTTTTGATCAGATTTTTTCTTTGTGTTTCAAAAGCAATTTGTTTTTAGAATTCAGCAAAGATACCATTAACAAATATTTTGAGTAAGTTTCATGATGATAAAATGTGGTATCTAGAGTGTTCACAAGCCTTTATAAAATTTGACCCAGAGAAGTAGTTTTTGATACCATGTGACACTGTTTCAAATTGGCTGAAATATCTTTAGGACAAATCTTTAAATAAATCTTCATGAAGTGCATGCAATAAAAGTCGCCACAAGTGTCTTCACAAGTTAAAGTTTGAGAGACGCACATGAATTACGGACATAGGCTCGTGATGAGCATGTTGTTCTCAATTGAGCCAAAAAAAAGAACATGAGCTTTTTTTAAACATAATAATATATACAATTCACATGAAGCTGGGCATTAAAACAATTGTTTTTGGACAAGCAACTGTTGATTGTGAAACAACTGAACAATGAACTGACCTATGGATAGGTATACAATTATGCTATGCAAACACATAATCACCAAACAATTTCAGTATTTCAACACACGTTTAAGGCAAAAAACATTTTAGGCAAATGCTGCCCACTTAACACTTCACTCACCATATTTCGCGAGATACAGTGTGTCGTTGACAGGTGCATTTCTCTCTGGCTTGCTCTGAACAATTCTGATCGTGATGTTCTTGACGCTGCCTGCAACCACAAGGTCCTTGAAGAGTTGCTCACCCTGAAACACGAAGCAGCAACAGCGTTTTGCAGGTGGGCCGGCAATGAATGTGCGTAAGGTGTTGTCCCATATAAGCCTCTAATCAGGTACAGCACTTTAACTGGATTTTCGCTAAGAAGAAACTGCCTTTAAACATTAAAGCGGAAAATGTCTCTCATAAGTCCTGATTAGGGAGGACTGCAAAGGCTAATATTGTATGACACTTTTTCCACATTCCTTTAGCCCCATTTTCCCAGAACGAGGCTCATTTAGTCTTCTGAGTATACGCATTTTCAAATGTGTTAAAGTTGAGAAGCAAATGTTTGTAATTAAAGCCACGACATGACATTGAGTTTTTTTAATAGTGTCTGTACCATGATATGTTGATTTTAGACTAAGTTTAACTGATTTTTAGCTCGACTATTATATATGGAATATATATAGTGGAGCTATCCTACTCACCCCGGCGTCGGCGTAAGCGTGAGCGTGCAAATGTTAAAGTTTGCGTACCACCCCAAATATTTCCTATGTCCCTTGACATATTGCTTTCATATTTTGCATACTTCTTTACCAACATGACCCCAACCTATAAACAAGATCAGACAACTGTATCAAGCATTTTGTAAGAATTATGGCCCTTTTCCACTTAGAATATGCATATTATTGATAACTCTATGTTAAAGTTTGCGTACCGCCTAAAATATTTTCAATGTCCCTTGACATATTGCTTTTATATTTTGACCCCAACCTATCAACAAGAGCAGACAACTGTATCAAGCATTTTGTAGGAATTATGGCCCTTTTTTGTCTTTGTAACTTTGAATATTTTGTTAAATTTTGTGTTTAGATCCACTTTACTTCTAAAGTATCAAGACTATTTCTTTTAAACTTCAAATACTTTCTTACTATCATGATGTTACTGTACCATGCAAGTTGAATTTGACCTTGACCTTTGAATGACCTTGACTCTCAAGGTCAAATTAATAAATTTTGCTTAAATTGCCATAACTTCTTTATTTAACATCAGATTTGATTCATACTTTGACAAAACAACACTTACCTGACATACCACAATGGACTCCACCCAAACTATTCCCCACGCCCCACCCCAGAATCCCCCCCCCCCCAAAAAAAAAAAAAAAAAAAATCTTGTTTTTCCTTTTTTTTTGAAAGATCATCTATTAAATGACCACACACCCCCATTATACCCCCCTTTCCATGATGGCTTACGTTATACTGTCAAGCACTCGAATAGTCGAGCGCGATGTCCTCTGACAGCTCTTGTTTTAATTAGAATAGTAACTGAAGTCAAGAGTATTGTTACAAGCATTTCACTAAGTTGACGCATATGTTTAATAAAAAAAAATATAACCAAATATGACTCATTACACGTATACGTTTACTGGCAAGCAAGTAAACAGTATTTATAGATTGGTTGTGTCGATGACATAATAACCATTATTTGAACAACATTTATTAGATACATTTCAAAAGATAAAACATATGGACATACATTTTTGCAACATGCATTGGAGTATTACTTCCCAGTTTGTACCAATTGAAAGGTATTATTTTTTTTATATAGACAAAATTAAAAATTTCAAAGGCATTTTGCACTTTTTTTTAATGATATGTGAGTGAGAAATCAGGCACAAGCCGACCTCCCATGCCGAGGGGTCCTGGACAGGCACGTCGTTGTCGTTCATGGTCCAGTAGAAGCTTGCAATCTCAATGGTTTCATTTGCCATGGCAATAAGCTGCTGTATGCCCTGGAATGTCGAGACATGAGATGGCTGGTATTTTCCTGCGTATGTCAGGTTCTCTGGAATGCTCTCCACTAGTTGGAAGCTGAAGTTTGAAGTTAGTTAAAACCTAATAGTTCCTAAAAAATTGTCAAAAAACAGAGACGAAATATTCTAGAGTATTCAGACCAATGGCCATTATTCTTCCAAAACTAGCCAGAGCAAAAGTCCTGTCTTTACGCTCTTCTACACATTGAGGTCATTCAACTGCGAAAATTTGAGCCATATCTTTCCTGTTGTTGAAGAGTTGTAGCGAAGTTAAAATTCCAAGCTTCAGAGCACTAGATTCTATAGTGAACAAACAGACAAATGGCCATAATGCTGCCAAACCTCTTGCAGCCAAAATTCCATTCCAAATGATCACCTACATATTAAGGTCATTCAACTATGAAAGTTTGAGCATGCTCCAACAATTATCAAAGACTGTTAAAAACACCAAATTTCGGGACTATATATTATGAAGTGGAAAAACAGACAAAACCCCATAATTTATTTAAGCTGCCAAAACGTGTTGACGTAGAAATTACTTTCATAGTGATCATCTACACATGAAAGGGGCCTTTTCACAGTTTGATAAGCTGCCAAAATTAAAAACAAAATTGTTTTAGATGTGCATATTTTCGTTGCAGTTATTTTTCGAAGGAGATAGTATTACATAAACCATGCTATAGAATATCCATTTAATGCATATTTTAATGATTTAAAAATCTGAAAATTATAAAGCTTTACAAACATGTATAATAATGACAATGAATACTTG
The DNA here is from genome assembly GCF_020536995.1 of Dreissena polymorpha. Lineage (NCBI taxonomy): Eukaryota > Metazoa > Mollusca > Bivalvia > Myida > Dreissenidae > Dreissena > Dreissena polymorpha. Next base: position 40,150,211 of record NC_068357.1, read on the forward strand.
TGAGAGTTCTGTTGTAATCATTATATTTTGTGACATTACGAGGATAGCTTATATAAAGGATAAAATGCACTTTACACCATAGAAGCACTGATGGCGGTTCGGTATAAGCATAGACCTTTACTCCATGGGTCAGTGCTTCGAGCCCAGGCGTGAACAATTTTCTTAAATTTTATTCGTGTTTTATACTGGGGCTATTTAGTTCCAATGATTACATTTATCAATTTAAAAGCATTTAATAACAAACTTCAAAACATTCCACAATCTGTGAACAAGTACCTTTTAGAGCATTCAACTGTTAAAGTTTAAGCGAGATCCAAACAATTGTTAAAGAGGAGTTGACAAACACAAGGTTCAGGGGACTATATATTCTATGGTGGAAAACAAGACAAAGTCCATTATTCAAAGTATAACTAGTTGCAGCCAAAATTCCTTTTATACAAGCCTCTACCCATTAAAACCCAGCAAAATCTAATCAGGAGTTAAAGAGGAGTTCAAAACACAAGCTTCAGGGTGATAGACAAGTGCAATACTTAATACATCACGTTAAAACGTTAAAGGGGGGGGGGGCATTCAAATTTAATACTATTCAACATGTTTAGTGAGATCACATGAATTTTCCATACCACTGATTTCATGGACATCAGTATTTTTAAAGTGCTTACCAAATTCAGAAGGTTGTGTGGTTATTTGTGTAAATATCATGCACTTTGCAATATAAGATTTTATTCCATGATTTATACTCACCTGATACGAATATACATTAGGATTTTACCCGTATAAAATGTAAACCGATCCGCAAAATACACAAGAAGCGTTCAAGCGTCTGGCTAACTAAGTGATCAATATCCACCAGACACTATGTAGCCTCAGTTTTATTTTATGCGTTGAAGTGTAAATAACGTGTGATTTGCTCCGTAATTGTCATTATTTTTTGCAAGTTAATAAATTTATTTATCGGCATTATGTCTGATAATGCTTTTTCGGATTATGAACACGGCGAAATAGATTCAGAATTTGTGATGGAAGAAAAGATTTCGACGAAATCTTATCGTTCAAATTCGAGTCGGAAATGAACGCCACGTGCTTCCAAAAAGACTTGGACAGTTTAAAAGACAATGGTACGTCTCTAAACACTAAGTTTAATAGTTTATTGTCTCTGTTCGAGACTGTGGCGAGGAATTCGACGTCAAATAAAGGACAAGATTCAAAAGGTAATCCGGTGTTAATTGCTACTGTTTCTGCTAATCGTATTTCGGATAAGCCATTTACGGCTGTTCGTGTTTCGGAAATTGGTGGTTCGGCCACGCAATGTACGAGCACAGGTCAAGATAACACCACTTTTGGTGGGTTTAGTAGAACTATTGTAGACAATTTTGACACTCTGTCATTGCAACCGAGACAAACAAAACGTCGGGACCTTTTGGGGTTGTCTGACGACTCCAGTCACAGTGATGGTAAGACTTTAGTAAACAAGTGTGAGGACACTAGTAAAGAGAGGTTTACAAAGTACAGTTCTAAGAAAGACACATTGTTGACTGATCTATTTGGAGAGGAATGCAGTAGGTGAACATAAGTTTGATGATGGCATTGTTTTGGATGAACGTCAAATGAACATTTTGAAACAATCTTGGAGAAGTACAGAACCATCAAAGATCTCTGCATTTAGAGACTCTTACAAGAATTCATTTCCTGTCAGTGACAGCACATTGGAAATGCTTAAGGTTCCAAGTTTGGATGACATTGTCGGAAGCCTCTTGTTGAAACGGTTTGGATCTAAGGCTGGCACTAAGAGTCAGTCACTACATACTTAACCACTGAAATCACTTGAAAAAATGGCATATTAGGGACAACATGCAGCTCGTATTGGCATAATAGGCAATATGTACATTCAGCATGCGTTGGGAAATTTGCTTACACTGTTGCAAGACAATTCACCAAATATGGACTTAGCAATTCAATGTGTTAGAGATATTTTTGCGATGAGTAATAAGTCCCTGGATCAAACAGCACGATGTTGATCATTACATTATTTGATTAGACGGCGTGCTGCCATGGCAGATACTGGACTAAATGAGTTTAAAGATATCAAGACACATGTTTGGGAGCTACCATTGACACATGATGGTTTGTTTGGTGGAGGACTAGAGAAAAAGTTGAAAGAAAGACAAGAAATAACCGAACAGTTGTCTGATTTGCTCACAGAGGTTGACAGGAAAAGGAAATTTCCGAGTACTTCGGCCACAGCTTCAGGTACTCAGTGGAAGAGGCCACGCTTTAGTACAGATGACAGATTCCGTAGACCTGCATACGGGGACACGCACCAGGGCAGACAACCCAGATCATTGGCAGGGTTCACAATTCCTAAGGTACCCAGGTCTAATACACCAAGAACTGCTACGGTAAGTTTTTTTCGTCCAAAATCAAAACAATGACTTAATTAATATGATAAAACCAGAAATACCAGTTGGCGGTCGCCTCAAACATTTCTATCAAAAATGGGAACACATAACAGAGGATCAATGGGTTCTCGATATTATCAAACAAGGCTACAAACTAGAATTTCTAAAAAAAACAGTATTCAATGGGGCAAAACAAACAAAAATAAACAAACAAAATTCACTTTTTATACTTCAGGAGGTAGACGAGTTATTGCAGAAAAAAGCAATAGAAATAGTTCCTCAGAACCAAAGTCAGAGCGGTTTCTACAGTACGCTCTTTTAAATAGAAAAGAAAACTGGAGATTTGAGACCAGTAATAAATTTGAGACCCCTCAACAGGTATTAAAAAACACAGCATTTCAAAATGGATACAATGCAATCAGTTTTGAATCTAGTTCGGAAAGGAGATTTTGCAGCCTCAATAGATCTGAAGGATGCTTATTAACACATCGCAATATTTGTCCGACATCGCCAGTATCTTCGATTTTGTGTAGCAAAAACAGTTAACCAGTTTGTGGCTTTACCATTCGGCCCAAAGTCAGCACCAAGAACCTGGACAAAAATAGTGTCTGTAGTCGCAGCCTACATAAGAAGACAGGGCTTGCGTCTAGCAGTATATTTAGACGACTGGTTAGCACTAAGTCATCTCAAATTAAAGCTCAAACAGGATCTAGAGAGGGTAATATATCTCCTGATCGAACTGGGATTCATAATAAATGTCAAGAAGTCTGTGTTGGTACAAACTCAACAGATAACATACATTGGAGGGCTTTTCAATCTAAAATTAGGTTTGGTCACTCCCACATTGGAAAGGTGCAGAAAGATTGCTCAAATAGTTCAGGACATTATGGCAAACAGTCTGTCCACAGCACAGCATTTTTACAACTGCTAGGGCTAATGGCTTCGTGTTTGAATTTAATACCACATGCTCGACTTGACATGCGTCCCATACAATTACATCTTCTGCATTTCTGGAGACTTAGTACAAAAGATCTGGAATATCAAATTCCTATCACAATTCACTTGCAGAAACATCTGTCATGGTGGTTAAATCCAGTCAACATTATGATAGGCCAATCTTTTCAACCATGGACAGCGAACAAAGTTCTAGAGACCGATGCATCCATTACAGGATATGGGGCATGTCTGGGGAATCAAATTATTCAGGGAACATGGTCACGAGAGCAGTCCCTAAAACACATAAACATTTTGGAAATGGAAGCAATTTTCATAGAATTGCAGAGGTTTCAACCACTTTTCAGCAATCAGAGGGTTCTTATACGAACAGACAATGTAACTTGTGTACAGTATCTGAACAAACAAGGGGGGACAAAATCTCCACAACTCTTTTACCAGACTTGGCAAATTTGGCAGTTTGCAATTCAAAACAACATATCATTAAAGGTTGCTCATATTGCAGGCAGGTTAAATATTCTACCCGATCAGCTTAGTCGTTTTCGAATAAAACCAACAGAATGGAGCCTTCATCATTCTGTAGTACACCAAATCTTTCAAAAATGGGGAAAACCTCAGATCGATCTGTTTGCTCCAGAACACAATCGGAAAAAAACACTGATGTTTTGTTCATGGATTGCCCATCAAGAAGCTCTAGCCACAGATGCATTAACGATTCCATGGGAAAGAATGTTTGCATATGCTTTTCCACCAATATATGTCAAATTCCCAGAGTCATTCAGTACATGAAACAGTATCATTGCAAAATAATACTGATAGTTCCGTTTTGGCCGAGACGCCATTGGTTCCCGGAACTGTTGGAAATGAGTGTAGCCCATCCACTGAAGTTACCAGTTGTTCCAAAATTACTACAACAACCACAAACTCAAATATTTCATCCAAACCCCGAAGTATTCAATCTGACTGCATGGATTCTATCAACAAATTATTTAGAGATAAAGGCTTTTCAAAGAGAGTTAGAACACTGCTCACAGCCAGTTGGAGAGCAGGAACACAAAAAGATTATTCATCCAAATTTATCAAATTCAGTCGCTGGTGTTCTGAACGGGAAATTGATAAATATTCTGCAACTTTAACTGACTGTGCAGACTTTCTAACTTCTCTATACGAAGAGGGTTTACAATACAGAACAATTGCAGGCTATAGGTCAATGCTTTCTGTTGTATTACCTCCTATTGACAATACTCCAGTTGGTCAACATCCATATGTAATCAGACTTCTGAAAGGAGTGTTTAACTTGTTAAAGGAATAACATTTGTAAGACAAGGTTTGTCTAAGCAAGACCGACCTGGACACAAACCAGTTAATATATTTGCTCCTACGTTCAAGCAGAACAAACTGTTAGACCCAAAAAGGGCCATTGCGATTTATCTTAAACAAACAGGGAAATTCAGGAATAAAAATGGCAGAGACGAGACGTTTATTCTTGACAGTGAACGCACCTCATGAAAAGGCGTCAGCAAAAACATTATCTTCTTATATTGTACAGATTATTCAGGAAGTTTATGACAGTCCAAAGAAAAAAGTTAAAGCACATTCTACACGTTCTATAGGTCCATCATGGGCTTTGTATAATGGTGCTTCCATTATGGCAATACTGGAAGCAGCAGATTGGGCAAGTGAAAGTACATTTTTTAAAGTTTTATGTTAGGAAAGTAACTCCTAGTGTTCTGCAACTAGGATCTCAGTGAACGTATCATAAACTGTGGATTAAAGTTTTTATTTTATGCGGATCGTGCAGGAAAAGATATTTCCACACTGTACATTTGTATTATAAAAAGAAGGTTGATTACCAAGGATTGGTATAATCTACATACTTCAAGTAGAAGATCATGTAAATAGTCAACAAGAAGTTGAAAATACATGACCACCACCATATATGTTAGGGTAAGCATGCTTTGATTGCGTAGAAATCATCCTAATGTATATTTCGTATCAGGTGAGTATAAATCATGGAATAAAATTTTACAATTTGTTCTCAAGTAATAATTTTATGAATGGATTTATACTCACCTGATAGGTACCTCCCTCCTCGCCTCATGTATTTGAGGGGTTTACACATCAATTACATAAAACTGAGGCTACATAGCGTCTGGATGGATATTGAGCACTTAGTTAGCCAGACGCTTGCACGCTTCTTGTGTATTTTGCGAATCGGTTTACATTTTATACGGGTAAAATCCTAATGTATATTTCGTATCAGGTGAGTATAAATCCATTCGTAAAATTATTACTTGAGAACAAATTGTAAAATTTGAAGTCCCCGGTCATAGCTATATATATATATATATATATAGGAAGAATCGTAAGAAAACGTATTTTTATTTAGGATATCACTAAAAATCTGGTTGAAATCGGAAGAAATCAAACAATATAGCGATTTATATTTTGAAGTCGAGAACGGTAAAGTACGAAAACGAACTAATTAATATTCATGATTCGACACGTTTATTCAAACCTAAACAAACAAAATTGCGGATACGGGAGAATTTAGCGGAGAGCAGGTAAGAACAAATGCAAATACATATGTTACAGACGGAACCTGAGTTGCAACGCTACGTTTTTGCTAAATCTATGTATTTATCTTTAATATGCTAATAATGTTAAGCAAAAAATAAATATAGATATAATTTGCATAACCCGCGACGCTGCCATGATTTTCGCCTATTGCATGTATTTATGATAATTTATATATTATTTTATCGATTCAAAACCGATTTTGACCAGATTTTCGATGCCAACGTCGATTAAAATATATTTCAATGAATTTATGTAAAGTTTATTTCTCGATATACGAATTATATGCAAAACAACGATCTATTCCGCGAACGGATACTTTACATTAGCACATGACAATATGCTACAAGATTGAATTAATCTTCAACTGTGACTTTAAAATATTAGACCAATGGAAATCAGGCTAGATTGTAATAAGCATTGCCATTGGACAATATATCACATTGATACTAAATTTAAGATTGAGAACTTGTGCAGTAGTTGGGCAGAGCTTTTTGTCTGGTTTTCAACATTTTCCATCAGCAACTGAATGCCAGTAAAACCTGCAAAAGCCACTTACACGCAAGCATCTGGCAGCCCAAGACATTTAGGTAATGACGGCTGTGGGTAAGGCTCAGTGTTTTCTTTCCTGCAAGAAACCGGTTGCGCCACTTTTGGGTTGTCAAAGTTTCAAACAAAGGGTCTGCCTGGTCATCCTGTTTGGCCATGCTTGCTTTGTGCTCTGTCTTAACTAGGGATTTAATCAATTCAATCTGATGGGTGATTTCCTGAGCATTTGGTCCTATAAAAAAGAAATGCATGTATATATCCTTATTAACTTAAAAATAAGTCATAATTTATTAAGATGACTGATAAAATTTATACAACAAGCAAATTTGTTGCCCCACCAAATCAGCTTCGTCCACAGATATGTGGATCTCACGTGATGTTTGGTAGAATAATAAATCATTTATTCATGAAAGTGTAGGATTATAATTCTTGTGCATGGTACTTCTCCTCATTAATATCTATACATCCATCAACATGATTAAGTTACATGTTAAAATATTGCAAGGTATCTGAGAAATAGCTTGGAAAAGTTACATCCTACTAACACAAAAGGGCATTAACTCTTCTTTAAGAAAGTGGTGGGTTATTTTTCTTGTGCAAGGCATTTTTCTTTATTGACTTCTATAAACCCATGACTTTTTATGTTGCAATATTTAATCATATCGATTTTTTTCCTTCTTTAAAAAGTACCAGAAAATGGCACTTTCCCAATCAGAAAAAAAACTACAAAATTCCCAAATGCTGTCAAAAATATTCCAACTTGAAGGATAAAATAAAATGAAACATTTAGATAGTTTCCTCATACAGCTCTATATCTTAAAACTAAGTTAAGATAATATTGACAACTTGACAACACTTGGTTATCAATTTTAAAGTTTTGGGAGCAAAAAATCAAATACACCACTTTTCTAATATGAAGACTTCGCAACGCGGATTTTTCCAATTTCAGGGTTTTTCGCGCACATTTTTCTGAATTGGTTTGGTACCTTTCCTAATTGGGAAAAAAATCGCAGCTGAGTTATAGCCTTGAATAGTAAACATACTTCTAAAACTACAAAGGGCAATAACTATATTTAAGAAAGCGTAGGGTTATGGACCTATGGTTCTTGTTTATGGCACTTTTCCACATTGATATCTATGCACTCATGAAGTTTCATGTCGATATCTTGTATAGTTTCTCAGATATATACCTTAAAAGATTTTGACATAGGGACAGACTGATGGACCGACGGAGAAAAACAATTCTACATCCGTTCGCCTTTAGCATGGGGTAATAAACACTGGTACTGCTGTCTTGATCTACAAAAGGGCCTGAAAGACCCAAAGTCGCTCACCTGAGATACAAAGGGACTTATCTGCTCAGTGCAGCCATAAGATTGTATTAGAGGACATGTTCGGACCCAGTTTCGTGAAGAAAGAAGTATAAATGTAACTTTTAGAGTGCTAACAAGGTTTTACTAGAGCCACATAAGGATAAATTCCCCGAACCTTAGCGACCATGTTTTTCAACTGACCAGAACTATTTTCAAACTGATCCAAGCTATCATTGAAACAAATATTCTGACCCAGTGGTATTAAGATTGGACATTAAGTGTAACAATAAGAGTGTTAACAAGTTTTACTATAGCCATATATGGAAAAATGCCCCGCCTCCTGGAGGCAATGTTTTCAAACAACCCGAACCATTTTCAAACTCGTCCAAGATATCATAGGAACGAATCTTTTGACACAGTTTCATTAAGAAAATTAATGTGGCCCCTAGAGTATTAACAAGGTTTAACTATTTAAATATATAGCCTTATAAGGAAAAATGCCCCGCCCCATTGCGGCCAGGTTTTTGAAGCAAACGGAACCATTATCGAATTTGTTCAAAATATCATTAGAACAAATGTTGTGACCAAGTTTCATGAAGATTTGACAATAAATGTGACTTTTAGAGTGTTATCAATTTTTTACTATAGCCGTATAAGGAAAAATGCCCCGCGATCTTTCTGCGATGTTTTTCAACCAAGTTTCATGAAGATATGACAACAAATGTGGCCTCTAGAGTGTTAACAAGGTTTAGGTATAGCCATATATAAAGCCATATAAGGAAAAATGCCCCACCCCCTTGGCGGCAATGTTTTTCAACAGACCAGAACCATTGTCGAACTTATCCAAGATGCCATTGGGACGTATGTTAGGACCCAGTTTTATGAACATCGGACTTTAAATTTGGTCTCTAGGGTGTTAAGGTAGCGAACCCGTAATGGGCACCTTTACAAATATAATCTAATATATTATTTTCTTAATCAGCATCGTTTCACTTAATTACATGCACATTTTTAGGTATGATTTCCGTGCTTTTTAAAACAATATACTGATTTTCACGCTCGGCTTTTGTCCAGTTTATTTGCACCCCTGGGGTATATGAAAGTTCCATAATTCATCCAGATTTCCAAATATAGGCATGTAGTTGGTGTGTACAGATGCAGTAAAGGTGTTTAAAGTTTAAACAAGATGAAATAAGTATTCTTTTACAGAGATTTACTTTTTATAACGTGTTATCAATGGAAGAGCGCGATGAAATGTAAGTGGTTTCAAACAAGTAGAAATTAGGGTTGGTTAAAAACAAAGTGTCATAAAATTTAAAATAGTATAATTTAAGTAATATTTTGAACTTAGTTTTTATAGATACACTATATACAGCAAAAATACCAAGGAATAGAGAGATATAACGTTTACTTTTTGAAATAAAAATAAAAATGCAACATGCATGATTCGTATTTTCAGCAGTAAATCACCCAATTTAGCCATAACGTTGTTTTAATTTTAAAAATTGAAGAATGCGCATAAAATTGCAACATATTTAACAATAAACTTAGCAAATATGCTATATTAAATCAAATTATGTTAGAAAAGAAATAAAACGCGTCGCAAAAATTATGCGTTTTCGGCAGGATTCGAACCTGCGCGGGAAGATCCCAAAATATTTCAAGTCTATCGCCTTAACCACACGGCCACGGCAAATTTAAAAAGGCTCTTCAATCTTCGAAAAAATCGCGGGAAATCATGCGTGCGCTACCTTAACAAGGTTTTACTATAGCCATATGAGGAAATATGCCCCGCAAAATGGCGGCCATATTTTTTCAACCAACCGGAGACATTTTCGAACTCACTAAGATATCATTGGGACATTTCATTTTGACGACGTTTCATTAAGATCAGACAATAAATGTGGCCTCTAGAGTGTTAACAAGGTTATACTAAAGTCATATATAGCCATATTAGAAAAAATACCCTGCCTCATTGCGGCCATGTTTTTCAATCAACCGGAACCATTTTCGAACTCGTTCAAGATATCATGTAAACAAATGTTCTGAGCATGTTTCATAATGATTGGATAATAAATGTGACTTTAAGAGTGTTAACAAGTTTTTACAAAAGCTATACAAGGAATAATGGCCCGCACGCTGGCGGCAATGTTTTTCAACCGACCTAAACCATTTTCGAACTCTTCCAAGATATCATTGGGAAAATTTTTCAAAATTTAACTTAAGCCATATATATATAGCCATATAAGGAAAATGCCCCGCCCCTGGTGGCCATGTTTTTCAACAGACCAGAACAATTTTCAAATATGTCCAAGATGTCATTGGGACGTATGTGCTGACCAAGTTTCATGAACATCGGACCATAAAATTGGCCTCTAAGGTGTTAACAAGATTTTATTATAGCCATAAAAGGAAAAATGCCCCGCCAAATGGCGGCCATGTTTATAAAAAAAAACGGAATCATTTTCAAACTCGTCTAAGATATCATTGGGAAAAAACTTCTGACCAAGTTTCATGAAGATCAGACAATAAATATGGTATCTAGAGTGTTAAAAAGGTTTTACTATAGCCATACATAGCCATATAAGGAAAAATGCCAAGCCCCCTGGTAGCCATGTTTTTCAACCAATGGAACCATTTTCAAACTCGTCTAAGATATCATTGGGACAAATCTTCTGACCAGGTTTCATGATGATAAGACAAAAAATGTGGTCTCTAGAGTGTTAACAATTTATTTTATAGCCATGTAAGGAAAAATGTCCCGCCCAATGGTGGCCATATTTTTCAACCAACAGGAATTATTTTCAAACTCGTCCAAGATATCATTAGGATGAATCTTATGACAAAGTTTCATGCAGATCGGACAATAAATGGGGCCTCTCGAGTATATAATTATATATAGCCATATTTAGAAAAATGCCCTGCCCCCTGACGGCCATGTTTTTCAAGCAACCGTGACAATTGTCTAACTCATCCAAGATATCATTAAAATGATTCTTCTGACCAAATTTCATGAAGATCGGACAATTAATGTGGCCTTCAGAGTGTTAACAAGGCAAATGTTGCCGCACGCCGCACGACCAACGACGGACAAAAGGCGATCACAAAAGCTCACCATGAGCACATTGTGCTTAGGTGAGCTAAAAAATAACATGTTTAGTTATGATTTTTATATAAGATTATTATTTCAGAAGAAAATTATTGCTACCTATATTATTCCTAATCACTTATTTGACGCAATAAGACATACTAAGTTATCCAACTAAATATTGTATCTAAAACCACCCTGTATTTATCTAGAACATGTAAATACCACACAATATGATAAGCAACAATCTGAATACATATCAGATATGAACTGAATATAATTGGACTCTGTTCAAGTGAGGCATGTGATTGATAGCGCTCATTGCACAATAATCAAGTATTTAACTAAAGTATGATAAACTAAGCCAAACATGCACCCATATAGACATTTGCTTTTTAAAGCACAATGCGACCCTTCCCTCTGAGCATATTAAGTGCTCAAACTGTATATTTGAAAATTTATTGTTATATGTTTAGCAGTTTCTTGTATACGTTGGTTTCCAGATTATCTAGCAAATAGCATGTTACATTTTATCAGGTGTTTCCTGTTGATCTGTATCGTTTGCTATGTTATTTAAGCCTCTTTAGAAAATTACTATTCAGGAAATAACTGCTTTACGAAATGTTGTGTTGTCGGCCAAGCCATTGGCTCCCCTGCGGCCACGGTTGTAAAGCCTCTTAGTTTATATCTAATTAGAAGTATGATTATCGTTTACTAAATTAAATCTTCGAATAACACAAACTTGTGTGTAAACTTTTTGCATTTTTACATAATGCTCTGTTTTTTCACCAGTAAGAACCATTTCGTGGTCAAATCTCCGCGCAGAGTTGTCGTTCCATGCTCTCACATACACCTCTGCGATGGGCTCAGCAGCCATATTGACAAGAATCTTGTCAAAACCGAACAAACGCATTCAAAGTGTATTTGATTGGATATTTAGGATCATAGGCATTACATAATGAAACAGGAATTTTAAATTTACGATACATCGGTCAAAACCTGGTAAATTGTATGTTTCTTTTAAGAACTATTTCATTGCCAATTTACCTAAATCAAATTACTACGCTCAATTCGCTTATGTAAACAAATGAACAAATTGAGTGACGTTAGGCATTGCTTCGACGGCAAACGTGTATTTACAGAGAGGAGACGGTCAGTTCTGTTGTATTTATCGAACAAATAAGGAGACCTTATTTTGCTAGTTGTATACGGGAAAAGAATTGTTTAATACCATTTTACATTTTCAAATTCATGTTTAGAATGTGATCAAATCTGATAGTAATTTTAGTATGGTCTACCATTATGATTAGTACTTAGTAGTAGATGGCTCTTGAACATTATTCATACGGACCTGATGGTTTGTGTTAAAAATCAAAATATTTCAGCATGTAGTCTTTATAATTACTGTAAAACCCATGAATACCTTTTTCCACCCTTTAAATTTAAAGATGACATCCGTACACACCTGGTTTTTACCTCCGACAAAATTAATGTGAACCAATTTGACAAAAAGCAAAAAGTGCTCTCAGGCTAGTGATTTAAATATAAAACAGTAAAGACTGCCTGTGAAGAATGGCATATTTGAGATGATCAAATATCCTCCTTATTACAATATGATCAGGCTCCGGTCGATGTCGGTTCAGGTGCTACATGAATTTCACTTAAAACCGGGTACTCTGAAGTATTCTACAATTTACCCGGCTTAGGAAAATACAGTTAAAGGCAACTGGCCATACAAGGGGGTACTTTTTAGTATATTTTCCATACCCTGGGTACTTTGTAGTAGAGTACTCGGGGTACTAAAATATTTTACCTTAGCCGACAATTACTAAATGAGCATTATATACTGTCCTTTCTCAACACTCCAGTTTCAGATGAGCATTACTGAAATTACAAAGATGAGTTCAAACATTACCACCGCCTGTGATTGTAGCGAACGGTAAACCTTTAACCCCTTCATTTATAGTCATCTGATCTACATATAACATGAAATTCCTCGCTTCAATTATTTAATTACGTTCTACTTGTACTGAAAGGTTTGATGCTAGCAAAGGTATATTTTGATCAGAACTGTTTGGAGACTGAGATCAAACAACTTTTTTATGCCCCCCTTCGAAGAAGAGGGGGTTTATTGTTTTGCTCATGTCTGTCTGTCGGTCGGTCCGTCCGTCCGTCCACCAGATGGTTTCCGGATGATAACTCAAGAACGCTTAGGCCTAGAATCATGAAACTTCATAGGTACATTGATCATGACTGGCAGATGACCCCTATTGATTTTCAGGTCAATAGATCAAAGGGCAAGGTCACAGTGACTCGAAATAGTAAAATGGTTTCCGGATGATAACTCAAGAACGCTTCGGCCTAGAATCATGAAACTTCATAGGTAGATTGATCATGACTGGCAGATGACCCATATTGATTTTCAGATCACTATGTCAAAGGTGAAGGTCACTTTGACTCGAAATAGTAAAATGGTTTCCGGATGATAACTCAAGAACGCTTAGGCCTAGGATTATGAAACTTCATAGGTAGATTGATCATGACTGTCAGATGACCCTATTGATTTTCAGGTCACTAGGTCAAAGGTCAAGGTCACAGTGACTCGAAACAGTAAATGGTTTCCGGATGATAACTCAAGAATGCTAACGCATAGGATCATGAAACTTCATAGGAACATTGATCATGACTGGCAGATGACCCCTATTGATTTTCAGGTCACTAGGTCAAAGGTCAAGGTGACAGTGACTTGCAACAGTAAAATGGTTTCCGGATGATAACTCGAGAATGCTTACGCCTATGATCATGAAACTTCATAGGTACATTGATAATGACTGGCAGATGATTCCTATTGATTTTCAGGTCACTAGGTCAAAGGTCAAGGTCACAGTGACTCGAAATAGTAAAATGGTTTCCGGATGATAACTCAAGAATGCTTACGTCTAGGATCATGAAACTTCATAGGTACATTGATCCTGACTTTCAGATTACCCCTATTAATTTTCAGATCACTTGGTCAAAGGTCAAGGTCATAGTGACTCAAAACAGTAAAATGGTTTCCTGATGATAACTCAAGAATAATTAGGCCTAGGATCATGAAACTTCATAGGTACATTGATCATCACTGGCAGATGACCCCTATTGATTTTCAGGTCACTAGGTCAAAGGTCAAGGTCACAGTGACAAAAACCGTATTCACACAATGGCTGCCACTACAACTGACAGCCCATATGGGGGCATGCATGTTTTACAAACAGCCCTTGTTTCTTATTAGATTCCTGTGATTATATGGTGTTTCTGTATTTTGATATTTCAATTGTGGTAGTCAAACAAAATTGACATTATTAAAAAAACAAAAACATGAGAGCAAGTCCCTTAAAATGGTGGCATATTTCTGGCATATTAACAGAGTAATAACAAAACCACACTATCTTGTTAGATTTTAATAACAGTATTTAACACCTGTATTTAGGAGATACCATTCAATAAGGATAAACACAATACTTGAAAATACATGAACAATGCAAAACACTAAAGTTAACTTAATAAGCTGTAATGTATTGCAGATTCAAAGATGTGTGTTATGTAAGTAAGATCCAGTGAAAAATTATCTTAAGGAAAGTTTTACATTATACCACAGATAAAATATTTTTTAAGGTTTATAGTCTTAAAAATGCTAATTTTCCTCTAACATGCCCTTGTATTTCAAGATAGAATACTTTCCTTGTCAGAAGAAAGAGGTCTGGGTTCAAATCCCAGCAGGGCTTCAGAGGAAATGCATTTGGGACAAATGATTGTATTTGCCTTTATTGTATTTGCTTTAGTTTATCCTTAAAATCAACATGCAAATGTATTGAAAATATTCTTTGTTTCTACATAAATGAAAAGACATCAACCTTATCAAACACAGCATAATGCAAAAAGGAGAGAACAAAATAAACTCAATAATTACATGTATAAAACAATTTCACAATTTATAACAATTTAAATAACTTGATAATAACTGATAATAGTAATGTACAGGTATTTTAATACATCTAAGTAATAAAAACTGGACAAATGTCATACTATGACTCATACAACCATTAATCCATTGATGACATTGCAGAAATTGCTTTTTTATCCATGACCACATTTGTGAATTAAAGGTTTGAACTTGTGGGTTAAGAATAATAATTGTGTATGTGTGCACATGAACCGCCTAAAAAGAGACAAAAACAATTAACTTGGTTTACAACTGACTTCTTGATATCTTCTCATTGAACTCATGCAGTATGTGGCTTGGAACTGGATTCCCATGTTGTTGAAAAGCCATTATTTTATGTCTTGGGTTTTGGAAAGCAGATCAGTGTAGGAATGCAGCTATTAAACTTTTTCTGTAGAATGCTTCTTCATTATCACTTATCCGCTTTTTAGCTCATCTATTTAAAAAAAAGAGCTATTAACATCACAAGTTTTGTGTTTAGGTTAAGTTTTGTGTTTAGGTCCACTTTTCTCATTAAGTATCAAAGCTATAGCATTCAAACATGGAACACTTACTGACTATCATGAGGGGACTGGGCAGGCAAAGTAAAATAACTCTGGCTGGCATTTTGACAGAATTATGAGCCCTTTGTATACTTAGACAATTGAAAATTTGATTAAGTTTTGTGATTAAGGTCCACTTTATTCATAAAGTATAATTGCAATTGCTTTCATACTTGCAGCACTTACTAACTATCGTAAGGGGACTGTGGAGGCAAAGTTATGTAACTCTGACTGGAATTTTGACAGAATTGTTGCCCATTTTATACTTAGAAAATTGAAAATTGGGTTAAGTTTTGTGTTTAGGTCCACTTTATTCCTAATGTATCAAAGAACTGAAGTATTGAGATAGATCCCTTCACCTTTAAATAGAAAACTAGATGAACAGTCTGCACCCGCTAGGCAGTGCTCTAGTTCACATTTGAACTCTTCAACATTGTACAACGCAGGGGAACTGAATTTCTCAGGACTGATTTTGACAGTTTTCTAATGATTATGTTTACTGGTGAACAAATGCCTTTCTATTTATGGGGAAATGTTTTTTTTTCCCCCATAAATATCCAGTGTAATTCCTGAAAGCAGACATAGTTTAATATTAATGCAAATTTTAAGCTATACATTTATGCTGGTGAAATTATGTGTTTAATTATTGATATATTTTGCAGACAAAACAATAATACCAACCCTTGTCATTTGAGTTGCTAAATGGCAAATTGACAGCATATCACTTGACTATTGCCTCATTTTGAAACAAGGCCATACAATTTGATTCTATGCTTATCGTCTAATTTGTGCCCAAACCTTTTTGATCAAGCGGAAAATTGTGATTTAAAGTGTATGAAAAATAACTACAGTGACCCATATGACTACAATACCTGCGTTATTCCAGAAAAACTTGTACCGGTATTCATGCTTGGTGAACAGGTGTTATCCAGGTCTCCACCACTATGGAAAAACTTATAAACACGTTCGGCGCAAATAAGGCTGACTGGTTGAATCAACCAGTGAAAGATTCATTAAAAAATAAGAATTTATATGGTAAGTGATTGTGAAAGCTTTGTACCCACAGATAAGTAAGTTTTACAAAAATCTAGCCTTCTAGAGTAAGTCTGTACTTAAATAGGTCTAAGAGACTGCCAAACAAGTATTTTGTTTCGATTAAGATATTAGCACTTCCAATATTC
The DNA here is from genome assembly GCF_020536995.1 of Dreissena polymorpha. Lineage (NCBI taxonomy): Eukaryota > Metazoa > Mollusca > Bivalvia > Myida > Dreissenidae > Dreissena > Dreissena polymorpha. The sequence continues at coordinate 40,166,796 of NC_068357.1, forward strand.
ATCGTTTAGAATTGTAATTTTTCTCTGCTCATCAATAATAGTTTGAACAATGTGAATTTGCTGTTTTGTCTCTTATACTACCTTTTTATATTGTATTTCTTGCCATTTTAAGATTACTTTCAAATATATACCCAGTAATTGTAGATCTTAAATATTCTGTGATACAAAAATGTAGATTTGTTAACATCAAACAACCATATCCATATTATAATAATGAATAAAGACTGATGTAAGATATTATTGTATAAGATGGTTTTCTTTAAAGCAGTGAATGTTATGTAACCGTAGTGCAAGACATTGTTTAGTATACTGTAACCTTCATGATGAACGCTTGGAATGAACATGACATGAATTAGACGCTCTCATAAAAATAGTCCGTTCTGAGCCCATCACCGAGGTGAATGTAATGTAACTGTCGTGCAAGAGATTGTCTTGCTTATCACACGTCGGTAATAACGGTTTATCATAAACAATACTTCCAAAACCTGGTAGCTTGGACAAAAACTGTACAATGTCCAAGTCAGGTTGAAATATAAAGGTCAATTCGCTCTCTGACGAGTTTTCACAAAGAAAAGATTCCGAATCATTAATAATGTCGAGACTCTTCTGATATGCTATAAAGGATAGTTCGTCGTTTGTATTTTTCAAGTTTGTTACGGTGGTACTGAGGCGTTCTATATCTTTAACAATCGCAGAGCATTTATCAACATTTATCGTTATGGATGCGTTCAAAGTGTCCATCTTTTCATTCATTTCCTTAAGTGTTGCATTTTGTAGCTTATCTAAAGCAAGATTTATCTCAATGCGCATTTCTTGTATTTCTTGCAATCTTGCAGTATATGAAGCTTGCAATGAATCACTGAAGACCATCTGTTTGTTTTGTATTTCAGTAAGTTGTTGGAGTATAGTGTGTAGTTTGATTGCCAGTTCTTGCATGTCAAATGTTTTCTGTCCTTTGACGGCATCAGCGATTGAGATCACATTAATGCATTGCCTGAACAGATAACCACATGTGAGGCTGCCTTTAACAGGAAGAGTAAAGTGCCTAAGTTATGGAATATAAGTCAAGTTTATCCTTTTCCAAAATGGGGTATACATGTATACGACTTCACTGCTCTTAATGATTCAATATAAAGTATGTTTAGATTAGAGAAGCACGGTCGATAAAATAATGGAAACATGAATAGCAAACTGCAATATAACTTACTATTAGACCAAGGGCAAATCATGAATCAGGTATGTTAAATATCATAAACCAGTAATCAACTCACTTGGGGCTGACGAGGTAAAAGCGTAGTCCGTAATCTCTACGACGTCGGGTATATGTTTTACTACGAAAACATTGTGTAAATACACATGCCATTGAAGAACAGATTATTCGAAGAATTGTGTTTTAAACAGGTAAGATTATGCTTTTCTAATTACAAAACTCTGAATTTAAGCACAATGACATTCCATAGGTCTATTACATCAAATTGTGATCCAACATGTGTCTGGTTTATGCGGTTAAACATGAAATATACCGCTGATTTATCAAACCGAAATTAAGTTTTACTTTAAAAAAATGCAATTAAGATTTACAACTGTTTTTAATTGACACAATTTTACAATTTCCATATTGATCTATGTATCGTTAAGTCACTGGTGTGTTTAGAAATGTGTAGGGTGACCCAGTTATCAAAAATAAAGGCTAAATAGTATTATTGGGCATGCTCATGTCTCTAACATTATACGTATATGCCTCGCTATGACAACGCTTAAGCGCGTATGCGTTTCTCCCAGAAGACGTATTGGTTATCTCTCAAAGGCGAAAGTCATGAGGTAGTGTTGGAATTAATACGTCAGAAGAGAAAGTCGCAACTTGAATACTTTGTTGGGGGATTTTGCTGAAACGACGTAATTATGCACCATCTTCTACCATCTTCTTCTTGATCTGTATTTATTTTTCATTAGCAGTGTATGTTATGATTTCCCGTGTGAAGGGAGCGGAACTATATGTAGTATCATGGTATTTAACTCTTATGACTCTGCAGACGTATATTCTGCGTCTTGTAGCAGACGTACTTTGAAAAACTTGTGACAAACGTAGACTTTCGTCATCATGAGCAATGTGTCTATTTGTCACACTATGTTCAAGCGATAATGTTGTCTAGAAGAACATATCTATATTTCAATCTGCAATTTGATAAAACTGTTACAGGCATGATCGAGTAAATCTGCTAAAGATGAATATTCTTGACATAAAGAGGTTTTTTTAAATACAGAGTCATGGAGTGGCTGGATGTTTCCTTTGAGGGGGAGGTAGTAACAACGGCACAACATGATACAAAGCGCACATTCGACATGGTAGTGCACATTATTATGATATAATTAAATTCACGACTAGGCCTAAGGAAACGATCAAAATCGAAAATCCATAGATAAGACGACAGTTGAGAGTCGAGAACCTAATGTCGTCGGTCTCAATAAAAATGACGCATCTTCACCTTGTGACAATCCCATATACGTTCTTTTGGATAGAGACCGACGATCAGTTTTTATCATACGGTACTCTTTATCAAATAACAGTCGATTCTAATTATCTCCAACTCTCGAAACTTTGCTTATGTCAAAGTAAATCCCATGTCCCAACTTCGATCCTTCTTTATCTCATACGGGTTTTGATTTTTACATTGTATATATCAAAGCGATTTTCTTGAAAATCGGTTGTCGCCAACATATTTTGAGATGAATATCGTGTTCGCATAAATGATTTTACCTGTAACAGCCGTAAGGTGTGGATAATAGGACACCAATAGCACAAATCCGCAGTTGCCTAACCAATGTATTGTTGTAAAGGTGTGGCAGTGGGTTTCTGTCACAGGTTATTGTTAACTGCGTACATGACGGCCGGTAAATTTACCTCGTGTTGCAATGCGGTTAAGGCCCAGTCTCACTTTGATGTCGGCGGAGCCCCGGTGCGTGATCCGGAATCTACCGGGATGAACCAGGGCTCTACCGGGATGAGCCGGGGCGTCACCCGGGACGACCGCGGACAACCGGGGCTCCACCGGGAAAGTATTAAAATTGTTTAATACCTCCGGGATGAACCGGGAGTCACCGGGAAGGACCGGCAACGAGAGGCGAGGCACTGGGAATAACCGGGACTGCACATGGAACAACCGGAACCGCACCGTAGCTCCACCGGGACCCAAACAGACCCCGGCAGAGCTACGGCAACGCCCAGGTGGAGCCCCGGTGAATGCCGGCAGAGTCCCGGTATAGCTACGGTACATAAGTAAACCGGCGCTTTGCCGGGACATCACCGGCATTCACCGACAATGCGATAGTGCGATAGTAAGATTTTGACAATGCGATAATACGATGACGACAGTGCGACAATACGATGGCGACAGTGCGATAGTACGATGGCGACAATGTGATAATACGATGACGACAGTACGATAACGCGATAGCACTGGGAAATGGCAGTCTGCAGTTACTGCAAACTGCATGTGCTATGTCCTTAAATGGATACTTTGTACTTCGTTGCACAACCAAAACATACTCTGTGCGAAACCTATACATTAAGCGACTTGTAATTTTATTCGAAACAAAGCATTTGAATAATTAAAATATATGTTCGTAACCTGTTTTGTACTTTAAAATGTATTATGTACTCTGAATCAAAGTAACATGTAGTTTTATTTCATTTAAGTTACTGTAATTGGCTATTTTAACAGAATAACCACCTTATACATTGCTTCAAATCAAAATATTTCGATTTTAGCTCAAAATAAATGTAAATGTTGCAACTACGCGCATTTGTTATTAGTTTGTTATTAAAAATAAGTATCTACCATTACTGGATGTTCCGTTCTCTAATTCATAAATACCAGAACATATGAAACTCGCCTGATTAAGTAGTGTATTTACACAATGTTTTCGTAGGAAAACATATACCCGACGTCGTAGAGAAACGGACTACGCTTTGACCTCGTCAGCCCCCAGTGCAACTACCGTTACAAAAAATGTATAGTTTTCATATATATCCGAACAAATTTCGTTTTAAATAAATGCACATATGCATAAACAGGCTTCCAAAAAACAAACGTGGAAATCGATGCACGATCAACCCGTGCTTACAATACATTCACAAATGACACATGCGCAATGTGTTGGCATCTATAGAGTCTTTATATAAAGTACCACCAGACTAGCGAGCTTCAAAGATAAATAGGGCATGCATTACTTCTCTTGTGTCGACTCTCTCCTGATCCCGTTATAGATGAACGCTCCATATTGGTTTTATATAACGATGGTATTTTTCACGAAATGTATTTAGGGCAATATTCAGAACAGCTCAAAAGCGTCTTTTATATAACTTTAAAGCCCAGAAACATTATACAGCTCGGTAACGATGTTTCTTAAGATAGGAACGATAACTGGTCTTTGTCCTAAAGCAAGCGAATGTTCTTGGTTATGTCTGCTTTGTTTATATATGTTTAATCAGTGTGAACGATCTTATAAATTCTTCAATAAGAGTATTTGATAAATATTTACCTAGATATATCTATGTTAATATGAAGAATGATCAACGGACGAGGAATGGTTCGAGAAAATAAGCCAAAGATTAAGTACCTGGTGCAATAGACGGCACACGTCATTTTGTTTTGCATACCAATGGAAACTCATTAGCAATATTTCTTCGGCCAAAAAATGCACTGTGTGCATAACAAGATTAATCGATAATAAAGCTAAAATTTGGAATGTCGAGTTTGGATTTCAGAGCGATCAAAATGACACTAAACATTTTGTATTAATGATAAGCATTCCAGAGGATTTGGAGTTTTCAGACGACATGTATTTACTTTAGATAGAATTTGTTTCAACGGTTATCCAGTTATAACACCATACTCCGTTGCGCAATTATGCCAAAACCAAACTGACAACAATCGGCGTTGTAGACGATCGAGCCGATAACAAAGGAGGAACAAGTCATTCGTTGAACATGAAACTGGCCAGATCAAGGGTAACATATGTGTCAGCAAAACATAGGCTCTAAAATCAAAGTGCTTCCACCTACAACTTTGAAACTTCATATGTAGATGCACCTTGATTAGTTCTTCACGCCACGCCCATTTTTGGGTCACTAGGTCAAAGGTCGAGGTAACTGTGACCGCTTATATAAAACATTAACATAGGCTCTAAAATCAAAGTGCTTCCACCTACGACTTTGAAACTTTATATGTAGATGCACCTTGATCAGTTCTACACGCCACATCCATTTTTGGGTCACTAGGTCAGATCACTGTGGCCTCTTATATAAACTTTAACATATGCTCTAAAATCAAAGTGCTTCCACGTACAACTTTGAAAATTCATATATAGATGCACCTTGATCAGTTCTACACGCCACACACATTTTGGTCACTAGGTAAAAGGTCAAGGTCACCGTGACCTCTAATATAAAACTTTAACATAGGCTCTTTAAAATAAAAATGCTTCAACCTACAATTTTGAAAATTCATATGTAGATGCACCTTGATCAGTTCTACGAGCCACACCCATTTTTTGGTCACAAGGTCAAAGGTCAAGGTCACTGTTACCTCTTATATAAAACATTAACATGGGTTGTAAAATCAAAGTGCTTCCACCTACAACTTTGAAACTTCATATGTAGATGCACCCCGATCAGTTCTACACGCCACACTCAAGGTCACTGTGACCTCTAATATAAAACTTTAACATAGGCTCAAAAATCAAAGTGCTTCCACCTACTACTTTGATACTTCCTATGTTGATGCACCTTTATCAATTTTACACGTCCGCACCCATTTTTTAGGTCACTAGGTCAAAGGTCAAGGTCACTGTGACCCACGGTAATTCATTTACACAATGCTTCTGAAATGAGAGTTGTTCCACCTACAGCCTTCAGATTTTATGCAACTTAATGACCTTTAGAACCATCATACTCTCTTTTGGTTCACTATGTCAAAGATCAAGGTCATAATGTGGAGTCTTATACACACATTTCTTTAATACTCAAATCTTAGGAAATTTTACAAAAATTCCTTTACAAATTTTAAGTCGTCAACTTATGTTTCTTTATTTGATGTTTGCTCCGATCACTTGATAGAAGTCCTTTTTCCATTTTTTCATTTATTTACTCATTTATTCAAAACTGCACCCACAGTCGAGCGTTGGCACCCGCTATGCGATGCTCTTATTATTATTATTATTTATTATTATTATTATTATTATTATTATTATTATTATTATAACACGATAAACGTATTGTTATTATTTTGAAAACATGTCAATCTTAAGGAGAAATACCGTCGATATGCTCCTTAAACGCAACAGTACATGCTACATAACTACAAATACAATTACAACAAGACCGTTGACTCTACGATTAATATCTTTTTGTATATACAGCACAGCTGACCATGGTCTTCGCAGAACAGTTCCAATTTCTTGTCCGCGTGTTCATTACACTTCTCGAGAAAGTCCTCCGTAACCTTCGAGACAGGCTACATATTTAACCCCCCTCTCTTTCGTAGGTGGTGTGTTTCTTAAACAGTTGTTTATGGAAATTGAAACATAGCTCACAATAAAACTTTGAACACAGTTTACAGTAAAACAAGGCCTCGATTTGAATGTCTTCTTCTAGACATGATGAACAGCAGTAGTCCACAAATACATATGATCCTTTACTCGCCGTAGACTGGGTAGCCATGTTGTTGTCTTTTCACTGGCGTTTCTGAATCAGTTTAAACTCTTTCCATACTGCACTGTAAGCTTAATGTTTATGCACCTGTTTTGAAATTCTGATTGAATTTTGAACTTTGAATAAATGCCTTCACACAGGCGTTTTGCTGCAATAAATTAGTAAAGCTATAATAACTAAAAAGATGTGATATCCTAATTGAGTCTAAAGGTTCATATAGTCATATGACTTAAACGGTGAACTTCCCGTCTTGCTATCGTCGAACTATAAGATTGATAACCTGTTTGGTCTATAAATATACAGAGGACAACAATTTTCTTTCATTTTGTAGATGCAAAACGAAACGTTTCGGCCAATTTAGCAACATTAGACGATTCGGGCCACTTAAGCAAAATTAGACGATTTGCAATAACAGCATACAAAATACAACCAAACGTTATTTTTATGATATCTTGCCAACCTCAATGTATTTTAACGGTTTAATTAAGTGGTACAAAAACGTATTCGTTTAATAAGTTTTGCTTTCATCTAATCAAATCTATATTTGGAATTGTTTGTATCATGTCGGTCCGAAATTTTGTTAGCACGCCTTTTTCGGTCTTACTGAATTTCCGGACGAGTTAAAAAATCAACATTTTATTTCCAAAACATGTCTGTATATATTGAGAATGGTCTTATAATGGTTTAACAGCTGCGCCGCCAACAAAATCCGACGGAACCAATGCCGTAACTAAATTGAGCCACGATACGGTTTTTATATATACAAAAGCAGTTGTCCGTTAAAATAAATATGCAAGGTCCACTAAAGTTGTTTTTATGCCCCCATTTACGGAATATAGGAATCGCATAGTCCGCCCTTATCCTCTCGTCATTCGAACATTCATTCGTACGTCTGTCCCGCCTCTTATGCGGTGCAAAACTCGGGATGTATTGACGTTATTTAATAAACGTCACATTATGATATAGTGTTTGAAGGGGAAGTGCATAGAACAGGAACCATGACTCTCTCACTCTTGTGTTGAGTATTGCCTTCTAGTCATGTTTTCGGAGCCTAACTCTCTTTTCTTCAAGGTTTTAAAATAAAACTTTTTATATAGATAGAGGACATTGAGAGGAAGAACGGAGTACACGAACCACAACGATCGTATATTTGGAGTTATTTCCCTTTGCTTTCTTCCATTTTTGGTATTTCTTAGGTGGAGCATTACACTACAGGTATAAACATTGATCTCTTTTAGAGACAATGTCAAGTACAAGGAAGATAGCTCTGTCTTCAGAATTTGAAGAGCTACTGTACTTTATAAAATTCAATATGCCGATGATATACATTCATGACTATCAGAGAGATTATAATACACGCTCATATATTGATAGAGGGCATTGAGAAGCAGTTCAGAGCACAATTCCACGAAAAGTGTTAAATGTATTAAAATGGAACTTAATCTGTTGATAACATGTTTTGAGAGAAACTGCAGCGAACAAGTCCCGTAACAATTTCTTAAATACTTAAAAAGTTATTGAACTTTGTTAGTTTTCTTGTGCATTCTATAATAACATAAGAATTCCATATATTAAAATAACGCTATATATCTTCAGAGAAACAGTGTGGGGAAAGTGAAGAGTGCAATGACTATAACTGTCACTTCGGTGTTTTGGGAGTTGCTTCCCTTAGTATTTTTATTATGCTGAGCCCAATTAAATAATACAAAGTTCATATTATAACATAAAAATATCAAAAAGGTTCGAACTCAACTTAATATATGACTTAGCGAAGACGTGTGGAGTACAAGAACCATAACTCTTGTTGAAGGATAAATTGTCCTTTGTTTAAATTTATTATGCAAAAAATAACAGAAAGTGTAACATTATTTTCAATTTCTGTTTTTCAATAAAAACACCAAACTTCATAGGCATTCGTTGAAATAAAGTAAAATTATTTTGGCGTTTAAGCTTAACATATTTCTCTGTAAAAAGAGCAATGTGATGACCATACTTGGATTCAATACAACATTATTTGTGTTCAATGAAAAATAAATGAATTCAAAAGTTGTACTCCTGATAATAAATACCGCGATTGATTGAACTTTGCATTATTCAAAAGTCACGTTTCTTGTGGTATATAACTATGTATCAGCGTACTCATAATGAATGACACTAATATAAAAAACTGAAATATTTCTAGCGTTTTGTCAAACGAGGAATGCGTATTGCAGTTGTAGCACGCTGATTTTTGTTGTGTACTCCGTCTTTCCGTGTAACAAAAGTAGAAATTTACTCATTCAGTAGCTGGCACATGATCAACATGGGAATGCTGGAGTTTACTGCTTGCGAACGTCGAACGGACTTTCCTGTCCCTTGCCAGTGTAAGGAGCCTATGTCAGGCATTGTCGGTGACAAAGATCTTATCACCATTTGGGCTAACAACACTCATATATTACATTTAATATGGAATATTCTATTTCACATATAAAACGTATTAGGATTGTATATTTTGTTTCGCTTAATGTATTAATTACTTTTAAAATGGACTCACAAATCAACCTTTACACATGCAAAATCTTAAATTTATTGATCTGAAAATATAAATATGTAAAGAGTCCATGCGGATAATTTCAGAGGCGTCGGAAGCTACCGATGATTGGGGCCGCGGCTTTATTTAAATTAATTCATACACCCGTTTCTTTCTACAGACGTCAAACAAGTTGTTTGTTTTCACTAGCCCGATAAAGATTTAGTCGCTCCAGAATGGTTTCTCGATCACGTTTGCTGCACCTTTTTGGCTGACCTACCTGAACACATCGTTTTGTAGCCTTACTATCACTTTTATAATTATTGTTTGTTTACATCGACAGTTGCGTGCGTAGAACATTCGTATTGATTATCGATATTATTATAAAACGAACAAATGTGTATCAAACAACTATAAGGAATTTTTTGGTTCCGGCGTTTTCGAGGAAATATACATTTTAGACACTATAAATGGTAACTACTGCGGTCCTGTTGCCATGGCTATGGGATTGTAAAGTAATATAATAATAGATTTACGTTGTATAACAACTTAAAATGGCGTTCTTACACATGGGACCGGAAGTGTATCTGCTGTTGTTTTGTCCTTTTTCGTGGCTACCGGCCAGGCGGGAAAAGTGCGGATTCGTAGGTGATCACCGAGGAAGGAAAGCAGTTTAGCCCTAACGTGTGGTACATCATACAACACGCAGAAATAGCATTTAAATATGCCAATCATGGCATCAGCTCTGTCAAGTACAAAGTTAATAGCATTATATCATTAAGCTAAGATAATGCCAACCATTACTACATGTATATGAATGGCACAATTATTGTGCATTTTCTGTAATAGAGATTGAATAAAAGTAAGATGATCTTGTGCGTTTCGAAATAACCATTCAGTTACACGATACATATTCTTACATTTTGTTATGTAGAAGCAGTAACAGCGCATACTATATTGTGCTTTGTTTACCTTAATGAGCTCGGCATTGAATCTAAGAATACTGAAGATGGCCAGTTTCAACTTCATAGGTTTAGGTTTATTCAATATATAATTGATATACAGCACATGGGTATTCATGTTCCAAAAATAGTAACAAGTAGCCATATCTCGGAACGGATTGGCCGATTTCATTGAAACTTGGTATGAGTGAATATATGGATACGAGGATCACCTTAAATGCAGTCACGATCCATTCGTCAATTATAATAATGAAGTAATGACCTTTTTTGACTTGAAAATAAGTACACCTTTGTGTCTAGATATACACTTGGTATTAGTGTATGTGGATAAGAGGATGATGCACGTAGAATTCGTAATCCATTTCCGAAAGGAAGTTATAGCCCTTTTTACGTGAAAATAAACACTCTGGTGTGTCTGGAAGCACATATTGCAACTGCCTTCATTGAAATTTGGTACGATTGTATATATGGATAAGAGGATGATATACGTCAAATTGCAAACGCAAAACACGGTCACTACCAGGACTGTTCTCTGAAGAGCGATTGGAATGTACTCCTTCATGTACAATTAAAGATCTTCTCACGTATATATTTAAGTCAAAAATTTATCGAAAACAAGAAAACATGATATCTTTTTAAAACTGGTGTTCACGTCAAAAGATAAATTATCGTTAAATTGGAGTTTATGTTGTGTGAACCTAACACCTGAAGGATGTTCCCATTAGCTTGAACCTAATTATATAAGCCTATGGCTTATTTGGAACGCTCTCGAGATCGTTTCCTCAGAATAGAACTAGTACTTGGCGTCTATGGGATATATCTAATGAACACAATCGGAATTGAACCCGTGACCTTCCGGTCGCTAAGCACAACATATTCAGTACGCCACGGCGACCTTTTCCCATGAACACCAATAAGATTGGTTTCAATTATTTCTGTAACCTATATTAACTATTTAAATAAGTCTTGCAACCCACGGGAAAGCCGTCGGACCTAGGACAAATCACAGGAGGTGGTAAAACATATGTTCAACTAACTTTATCTTTTGGACAATTTTGAAGGTTTTTTGAGGAGGGTAGCAGCTGGGGGGAAAGGGGGGGGGGGGGTTAGGAACAAATGCCGAGTACCTATGGGACAAATCTGATTTTGCTGAGGTAAGATTATTTTTCCGAAACTGTCGGACCTCGTTTCCAACAAAACACACATAACAATATGTACAACTTTGGTAAAAAAATGAACACTAAACTAGGACGATGTAAACAAATTACGGACTGTTTTATGTTTATTTTATTTCGACAAATTATTTAACAAAAAACAACGGATTTAACCAACCAGTCCACTTGCTATATTTGCTGATGACGTAAGAAACTCTAAGTGGAATTCGTAGTACAAGTCAAAGTTTGCACATTGTTTCGTGACGTAGGCCACACTAATCTCCACGCAGAGTTGTCGTTCATTGCCCTCACATACAATCTCTGCCATCACACGAAAATCTTAAACGATTTGATATGATTTTTTTAAGTATTATATACGAAAATAAGTTTCATTGTCTGTTATATTTAAAAAAAAAGTTTATAAGTTTAGGTTCATAATAAAATTAATTACTTAAATATAAAATAAATAAATAAAAAAGGTAAACTGATTGTGCCACATGGCTAAGCTATCATCACGTGGTTGGTTATGAAGGCAATAATTTGATCCAGCAAATCACTGCGCGGAGGTTTAACGGCACCGACTGGAAATCAAGGGAAATAAATCTATGACTATATGCCGAATTTCTTTTTTCATTCAAGAATGATTTCCCTTACACAATCTCGAACTATTATTTACATGTTTCGCAGCAATATTGAACTGTTTAATTTTTGTTATTTCGAATACAGTGATACTCTTTCCGTTTTAATGAAATGCATAGTATTCATTGAAAACAATATGAATGGCTCGCCGGACTGTCATTTAATCACGTTGTTTTTTTTCAATCGAAATTCCGCATTTTCATCCTCGTTATCTCGTAGTTTAATCAACGTCGTACTGCACATTAACTTATTTAATCTACAGGACCACACTGACTTTAATTTCAATGTTCAATTTTATGTGTTCAAGAAATGTTGTAGTCTAAGTTTAAGCTGTATGAAAACTTATTTATCAAATATTTTGTTTTCTTGTGTTGTTTGAACGCTGGTCTGACAAGAATGGCGTTGACAGTATCGATAATGAAACACAACCTGACCGTTGAATAAGAAATGCTCATATTCAACGAGTCCATAACTTGTAAGCGTTAAACTTCTGATAAATTTAATATTGCACCATATTATTGGTGTATAGTATCGCTTATCACATTGAAATACATAAAAATATCTGCTATCATAAAATTATCTTGGTAGTCCAGAATACATCTAGAAGAAAGTGGCTTATTTCTGAGAGTCGATGTCGTTGGGGAGAATTAATGTTTATTTCAAATTCATTCTGGATGCTTTGAACTTTTATGAGTACATACGTAAAACTCAAAGGTCTCTCGTAAAGTCCAAAATCATATAAACATATGTCCCACGTATGTCTATGAAATCGAGTTCAATCAACCTAATACATGATAATAAACACAATATCTGATACTATAGACATCAATTGGTGTGGTATGTTGTGGAGAAATGCATTTTTTTTTATGAAAATCGTTATCAAACTGAAAGCGGAAGTTTTGAACTGACTATTCAATCTCCTGCACGATAGTTCCGAGATATTCGTGGTATTTCGCTTGATTAGACACGAGATCTATCTTGGGAAGGATTCCGGAGATAATCGATGCATCACGATTGTTTTTAAACTTTGATATATTTATTTTTAGCATATTTTTAAATACCTTATACTCGGAGTTGTCAAGTGCAAACACTTGCACATTTTAATGAACCGTTGACGTGTTTGAAATTTGGATTAATATAATTATTCTGCAAGCACACTTTATGACGTAAATTGTTCTAGTTTGTGCATTCTTGATTTATCTGTGATATTTCTGTGTTGATTTATTGCAGAAATTTAATGTGGCTCATAATACCCAGTTAAATGTTTAATATTAAAGCTCCCTCTTTGAACAAAAATGTTGCTGAAATATTGGCAATCCCAGAGTATATTTATAATTACATATCAGTGGCGTAGCTGCTATTAGGCACAGCAGGCCCGGGCCTACACTATTTTTTGAAATAGGAAAAAAAATCAAAATGCTTCAACTTCGAAAAACGCATTAAAATGTTGACATTGAGATAAAACAGTAAAATATCAAAGAAAAACAGGTTAAAGTCTTATATTTTCTAATCTTATTATTTGTCTAGATATGCTTTAAAGCTCACCACAGGCGTTATAGGATTTACAAAATTCAGGGGGAGGACCCCCGAACCCCCCGTTTTCATGTATCATATCCGGGCCTACAGCTCAAAATATGCTAGCTACGCCCCTGCATATCGCACCTGAAAAAAACCTTAATAAAAACCAAAATTATTACACAGACATAACTTACTTCGCACATTACAGTTTTTTTTTCTTATTTTATAAGGTGGGTGACCTAGGGTTTTTAGTGAATCATGTTTCAATAATTTGTGAATGAAAGCATTGAACATAATATCGACATTTTTATTAGTAATGATGGGAACCTAATACCATGCACAGGCATACAGAATTCCGTTATTTGTTATGCGTAAGGTTTTGGCTTATGGCTGGAAAGCATGTTTATGTTGGGATTGATATCTCACAGTGTAGCACAACTAAATCATATCTTTTATTATGTATATATCGTTTGAACTTCATTAACTGGCAAGTTTTATTTAGCTATAGCAAACGTAAACAGGGATTACCGCTACATCAGCTTTTTGGAAGTTTGACCAAGAAAAATATCATCCAACTAGATTTTGGCGTCATCAGATACATCTGCATGGGCCGATGTTTATGATTTCTAACCTAGTTTGTCCAATTTAAATGTTGTCTGGCATGCGCCAGCAATAGCGTGAATAGCGTGTTATCTCTGACAAGATTTAATATGGGCTACTGCAACAGAGATATGTATCGTACCTAATTATATCGCTTTTCGAATGCAGATGATAATACACTCTATTGAAGATTTACTTAAATTACATTTCATGGATTGAATCAATATATTGCATCAATCGTATCCATGTACTCTAAATACACACATTAGTTTGTGCCATCTTAAAATTAAATATTTCTATTAATAATATCAAGAAACACTAATCCGTAACGTGTAGGTAATTTTTTGCGTTTTTGGATCGGGTTTTGTGTGTGCCCACATTTCAAACAACTCCGATTGTGTCTGTTCGCATTTAGCTGCTCGAAATTAAAGTGGCCTTTTCACAGATTTTGGCATATTCTGAAGTTTTTCATTAAATGCTTTATATTGATAAATGTAAACATTGGATCTTAAAAGCGCCAGTAAAAAATTAAGAATAAAATTAAAAAAAGGAAAAAAAAGTAGCCGGTACCAGGGCTCGAACCAGTGACCCCCGGAGTCCTGGAGTTAGTCTGAAGTAAAAACGCATTAGCGCTCTCGGCTATTCACCGATTATACACAGTATAAGTGTTTTAAACCTTATATAAGCAATCTTCGTAGTTTCGTAAATTTAAACGACAACAACAGAACTCTCCATATTATTCAATCGTTTCGCGTTGCAAAGCTTTATAATTTTTAGGTTTTCAAATCGTCAAAGGATACATATAATGGCTATATTGGACTATGGTAAATGTTCAGTAATACTGTATCCTCACAAATATCATAACTTAAACGTAAATTTGCGAATCTGAAACCACTTTTTTCAATTTTGTCAATTTACCAAACCGTGAACAGATCCCTTTAAACGTATTTCTAAGTTTCTTTTTAAGATTTGACTCGGTGACCTAGTATTTTACCTGTTTTGACCCAGATAAGAATTTAACGTGGATGTTGTCGACATAAATATTCAGACCAACTTTTATCCAAGTTGAGTTATAAATATGGCGTTTTTAAAGATTTGATGTGTTGAGCTTCTTTTGTTTACGTCACTTGAACCAGATTCGAGCTTCGTCTATCCATGGTTAATATTAAGTTTTTAACACAGATTAAGTTATAAATGTGTCTTTTGCAGTGGTACAAAAAGTTTACTTACATGAAATCCAGTGACCTAGATTTTGTATCCTACTTGATCCAGAATCGACAGTGTCCTTGTATATGTATATATTGTCAAGATAAACATTCTAATAAAGTGTCATCTAGATATTGCCAAACATGTGTTGTCTAGAATGACAACGAAGTAACAGCATATGATAGAAAGCTTCGACTTGGTGATGTAGTATTTTACCCCACTTGACCCGAACTCGAACAGGGATGTTTGAAACCAGTAACAGTGATAAAACTACGTTTATTCAAAATTCTAAATTACGGATAACAACAATTAATAAGTTTTGATTTGATAAGATATGTATTGTAAGTGGCTTTGGTTGTACTTATATGCACTTTATTGTTCACTTTATCTATTAATCATAATTGCAAAAGGTTGTATACGAACGCAGCACTTAATCGTCTAAATATAAAGTAAAAATGAAATCTTAAAAACAGTATTACGCGATAAATGTCCGCTGGTCTTTAATTTGAGGTCTATAACAGATTGTTAAATTTGCAATACAGAACAATCTACACAATGAGCGTGTAACAATAGTAGTTTTCGGGAGCTTTGGAATCAATTACCTGGAGGTTGTATGATGCGTGACGTTCATTCACTTGTTGTGTACGTAAGTACACTATCTAACATTTCATTCTACCGTGATCGAAGGTGATAGTATAATTGACACAATCACTGTGAAGGAAACGATAGTGTCTAAGCAATATCTCATTGTATCTGCATGTTTTATATCGTGTCAGTTTGATATCAAAGACAGGGTTCACAAATATAGTTACAAACACGTTTTAGTTTCCTATGGATCATGCGAATAAACATAGAATGCGCGATTTGATTAATATTTATAAACGAGTGTCTATTTTATGAAAATACATATCCGGCAAATGTATATATAATTCTTTACCTGAATGACTGGTATTATTTCCTACAAATAACATATATGGCCAATTATTCACCGGTTTCGTTTCAGAAATGTGTAAGTAACACGTACGTGTATATGCCATGATTTGATCTAAATTTAAAAATAGTTGTTAAAATAACATTTACGTAACTATATCACAAACACTTTCATGTGTAGCATGTTTGAGGATTGTCTTGTCTATGAGGAACATAAAATGATAATGCAGATGCAATATTGCCACAACAAAACAACAAAACAAAAACATCAGCACACTTATATTCTGTTATTAACACACATGCCAGGAATAAACGTTTAAATGCCATAAAGTGGGTACAGTTTTCCAGATTTTACCGGCAGTGATATATCACGATATCACTTACATGTAAGAATGTTTTCCTATAAGTTATTGTCTGGAGTTAATTTGTTTAAAAATATATTTCTTAAAAAAGTATGTATGAATCGCAACCTTGATCCGCTTATTTAATTTCAAATGGGTGCGGTTAATTTGATATAATAATACACAGGCATTAATAATCTCTTTCACGTCTAGACGTAAACTTCAAGATAGCAAGATTCTTGCTTTGATATGAATACTGATTAATACTGCTATTATCAACTTACAAGCAACTGACGCATTACCATACCACGCACAGATGATATATTCAGTCAAATGCAGCAAATGCATAACATACTCGAAATATAATATTAAGATGATTATTTGTTTGCATTGTTACAACGTTATTTTGATGAGATATTTTCAATAGCTTATTTGTTGCATGCATCTGTTAATTTTTAACATATTACAAAAACAAGGTTTCAATCTACTTTTAACCGCCTTTAGGTCCAACAGATAATAATGACCTCAGTTGTATATTTAATGCTATTGTGCATTAACTGTTCACATAAACTGCAAATAAAAGTTCCTGTTCGTTTTTTTCCGGTTTGCTGCATGGTGTCGAATATATCATGGGTCTCATAATACAAGCGTCTTATTGCCAAGGGACTATAGTTTATATATCGCCTTACACAAATAGTGAGGATCGTTTTGCTTTCACGTTTCTTTAAGCAGAACCAAAGCCAGATTTCGGTGAAATCTTACAGCTTAATGACCCCGCCTACAGCTAAATGTGCTTTATAAATAGAAAATACAGTTATTACAGTTATTTTTCCGAAGAACTAGTGCTACTAACTCATCAGCTATGTTGCTCCACTGGCCGCAATTCTGTAAATAGTGTATACATGGAAATAACAAGTTTACTGCATGCACCGCACCACTACGTCCACCGCAAATACACAGCTAAGTTAGTACTTAAACAAGCCAACTGCAATTCATGTTTAATTTAAACAACTAGTATAATGACTCCCATTGAAATCATGTCCAGTGCACCATTCAGAGCAAGACAGCCAGCCGATTGTTCACCATCTGCAGCCCTAGGAACAAACGGTCAGGCCTAAAAACCAATTGAAAATTACAATAAATGGGATACATGCATGTCATTTGGCATATTTTTCATCTTGTTGTTTAGAATTTTCATCTATTGACATAATATATTGTACTTTTAAGATCTCATTTATCCTGAACGCGCAGTGTTGTACGATTGGTATATTTATGTAGGGATTTTGCTTATCAGCGAATATGCATTTAGGAATTAAACGAAATCTGTTTGGTTCCACTAACCCGACCGATACTAACTGTTGGTGCCAACGCAAAACATTTTTGTTTTTACATCTGAATGTATGACCATATTTGTTACATTCAATCATATGAGTAAAATAATGTTCAAATATAAACAATCAGAATGCAAACAAGATTTGGAAGTTTTTGTCATTTAACAACCTTATTAAAGTGGGATTTAATATGCATCTAAACTGTCGCATACTTGTGTGAAATAAGATCGTTGTGTGTTATAACAACGTGTTGATTGTTCGCTTAAATACGTTTTCGCAGTAAGTTACAAATTTAAAGCGGATTACGTTTGTAAAAATAACAGGTACAAAATGCAATCATTTAGAGCAATTTCGTTCAGCTCAGATATCCATTTGTGTGTAAGAACCACAATATAAACAATGGAGTATTCTCATGCTAAATGGCATCACATCAGTGTATTCGCTCCAACAAGCTTTGCAAATGAAGCAATCGCATCGGAAATTGCTGTTAATCAACGATGTCATTCTTTTGAATAATTTATACTTTTCGAAACCAATCTTGTTCTTCCTGTAAGAACATCTTTTGAATGACTAATCATTTTGCATTG